>NW_026623414.1:184952-223995 GCF_030028575.1 Malurus melanocephalus | reverse complement strand
GGAAGGAAGGAAGGAAGGAAGGAAGGAAGGAAGGAAGGAAGGAAGGAAGGAAGGAAGGAAGGAAGGAAGGAAGGAAGGAAGGAAGGAAGGAAGGAGAAGAAAGTAAAGAAAGAAAGAAGACAAAATCCCCAGAAAGATAAAAGGAAAGAAAGACAGAAGGAAAGAAAGAAAGAGAGAGAGAAAAAGAGAGAAAGAAAGAGGAAAACAAAAAAAGAAAGATAGAAGGAAGGAAAGACAGAAAGAAAGAAGGAAAGGGAAAGAAAAAACAAAGAAAGAAGGGAAAAGGAAGGAAGAAAGGGAGGAAGGTGCAGTTTAGGCCATTTTAGGCCAAAACAGCTGGACCTTCAGATTTGAGTATGCATCTAACAAGGGGGTTACCTCTATTGTRTGAGCTAAAGAGAGAAAAATCTATTCTTCTCTGTCTAACCTWTTCAGTTCCCTGTCTTTTCAGTCATTTCAGAATTGTTTTGACATACAGATTTTATRTTCTGCCTATCAAAAGGAATATTGGTGGCTTGATTATAGTATATTAATGACTTCAGCGAGAGAAAATATTGAATGGCATGAAAGCTATAACAAAAACCAACCCCTGGAAGCTGAAGTCAGGTAATCTAAGYGTGAAATCAAGAATGTTTCGGAAGGGAGGGTGTTAATGTTACAAAAATCTCATCAGAAGTTGGAGTGCCTCCCTTGGTGCTTTTAATTCAGCACCTGGATGGTGGTGGGAGYATTGGATTTAATCAATTCCAAGTTATTGGTCTCAGCTTGAAACCTGATGGCCAAAGTTGGGGAGGGAAAGCAGAGGGAACAGTGATCCCTTCTCTGAGCAGCTCCCACTCCTCACTTGGGTTTTATGCTCCATCCTGAGGGTCATGGCGTGGGTTTGAGATTGAGGGTTTTTATCAGTGCTGTGTACACTCTTTCTGTTAGAAATTAGTGTTTTCTGCATTTTCTGCTTCCTGTTTCCAAAGGATGGAGGAAAACTGTGTGCTGAGCTTGGCTCCATTCAGAAAGGGGAGCAGCTACTCAGGGGATGTTGTTGCTCAAGTGAGATGTTGTGAAGAATGCCCTCACTGTGTGCTCGTGAAATGGAATTACTTGGTGCTATTTAAAAACAAGCAAACAAATGAAAAAGCAAACYCCCAGACCCCTGTATTTAAGCCTGTGAAAATAATCATGCTGCAAGCATTTAGGCCAAAATCCGATGGGAGAAGTTATTGCTGCCTCATGGGGTGCAACTGCTTGAGTTAGTGAAACTCTTGATAATACAATAATATATTTACATCCTGACTTGTGGTTATTAGGCTGGAGTGGGGTTTTTTTGCCTCAAAATACATTTCATTGGTTGTAGCTTCTTGTTATCTGTTGTGGCACTAAAGAAATTTTGAGATAACACAGCTGCTCAAGAAACAYGTTTGAGACAAGCTGAAATGCAGAACTCCCATTTTGGCAATGTAGATGAAAAGCTGAAATAATGGGTTTAAATGCATTATATTGGCATTAATTTCTGAGCAAGAAGTTGCCAAATTCACTGCTTAACTATTTAGCAGCACCTCTGTAAAACACTTCATTCATGGTATTTAAAAGAGCCATGAGCATTGTCAAGCCAAACACAAAAAMCTGAATTATTTGGCCTTTTAGCAGCAATAAAACATGGACATAATAGTTCTTAAGCAGAGCTGCCTCTCTTTGGGTCTCTGTGTGTGTTAAGGTTTGGCTCCATGAATTATTGCCTTTTGACTTGGGAGAATATTTGTCCCTTCACGGCGTTTGCAGCTCCACTGTGATCTTAATTAGATGTTGTTCCTGTTGCTTTTCAGTTAACCAAGGGCACCTGTTTCTCTGCTGGGAGATGATTTACACAGGCAGCCAAAAACCTTTTTAAACATGTAAAATCTGCTTGTTAAGCGCCGGCTGCCTGCGAGCAGCTACCCTGAAGTCTGTAGGTGGCAATTTCATATAGAGCATAAAATGCTCACATAACAATTCAAGTTTATTGAGCAATTTAGAGTAACCACATGGAGTTTGGTTTGTTTTTGTACGGAAAGGTTTGCATCTCATGGGCAGAGCGAAAATACAAAATGAAAATGAAATGTCACCCTTGGTTCAATGTCCAGAATTGGTCACTGGAAACATGAGAGTTTCCTTCAGAGAGGGTGGATAAACAGTTCATATTTTCAAATTTCAAAACATATTTTCATATTTCACAACATATTTTCATATTTCAAAAAGCCTTTGTGTTTTCTTTGTGGTTTTGTTTTTTTTTTTNTTTTTTTTTTTTTTTTTTAATACTGACTGATTAGGAACTTTGGGAATGAATCTGTACAGAATTTTCTTACAGCTGAATTACAGGTTTTGTTCTAAGGACTGAATGGTTCTCCAGGGCCAAAGAGGGGGTTTGTGTGTTTTATGAAGTACAGCAGTGAAAAAGTTCAACGTGAAAATATGAAGAACTGCAGATCTCATGAGATGCCAGGGTAGCGAGTTTATCTTTGCAATGGAGCCTACATGTTCAGGAATTCATGGGAATATTCTAAGTTGTGCTGTATTGCATGAGACATGAAATAGGCATCATTAAAGTTCCTCTAGGAGCATCATAACTCTAATATTTTAACTTCTCTGGGCCAATTTCCCTAATTTCTTCACATTAATGTTGACTGCTGTCCATTTTCTGACAAATATCTTTAATTACCTTGAAGTGTTATGCTCAGTAAAGCCTGTGTTRTATGTCCTGGAGTTGTTTATAATGCTTTGCTGATTTACAATTATTAAATTGTTTTGCCAGGGGCTGGTGGCAGCAGAGTGAGTAGATTTTTATTCTTCCAAGCATCTGACTTTAGTAAATGTATAATTGTGTATGGAGCAAAACCCTTCGTCCTTTCCAAGGCAATGCMTTGAATTTTTAGAGATTTAAAGGGACTGTGCACTATTTAGGTTGTTGAATATTTCAGGATGTGAATGAAAGCATTTTGTGGGAATAYATGAAACAGCTGTTGCTGCTGATGTCCTCAGATCTAATTGGATGTATTTTTATTTTTTGGTAGCTCCCTAAACCTCCTTGCACATCTCTCCTAACTAAAGACTTTGTCACCGTGTTTTGACTTGCATCGCTTGACTGTGAACACTGTGAGAATTATTTTTTTTCAAAATGTGCTGGCTTTTCTTGGTTCAATGAGAAACACATCTCTTCCAACAGTGAGCAATGCTGTAATTTTTTTAGAGTTTCAATATATGATAAACACACCTACTGTTTAATTCTACCAAGACTAACATTGAGCAGCTGCATTCTGCTGTTTTTAATAAGGCAATTCTTTAAGAGGGTTGGGAAAGGTAAATTGACCCAGATGGGTCAGTGTTTGTGGTCCACTGTGGGCACAGGGAGTGGTGGCTGACCTGGCAGTGGATGGCCACTTTCTGTTGGATTGCTCTGCTGTTAATTGTGGCAAATGAGGCAATTTTACAGGTCCCAGGGTTCAAGGTTCCCAGGAAATGCTGTATTCATCCTGGAAGGGAGGGAAGGGAAAAGGTTGTGAGCTGCAGCACTGGGTTAAAATGAACATGGGATGATCTTTTCTGCTGGGGTTGAGACAGTGTTGTGCAGAGAGCAAATAAGGCTCAGCTCTTTTTTCTATTTTTTTTTTTTTTAATATAATAGGCAGCAAATGTCCACAGGAACATCCATGTTTCTATGGTTACAGGATTGTGTTCTCTTTTGGGCTGTGAGGATGATGAATGGATATGGTCATCCTGTACTAAACCTGAGGGGGAGCAGGAACATGTCACAGGTTTACAAAATCCTCGGGGTCTTGGAGCAGGGAGTGCCTCTAAAGCTCTCTGCTGGTCTTGGACTATCCCAAAGTAGGARCTTGTCATAAAGAATATTAATAGATAATAAAACCTGATAAATACATTCTTTCTTAAAAGGTCATATTTCTAGTAACTACATTTAAAAAGCAGAGGTAATTTTACMGTTGATCTTAAGACTCTTTTCCGGCCTAAAGGATTCTGTGAYTCACTTTAGTTTGCAGTTAACTTAAGTCAGATYAAGAACAAAAACACYAGAAGAAATGAAATTATRAACCCTTGATCAAAATATTGGAAARCTTCAGTTTACTTAATTTATATATCTTTTAGTGGTTTCTTAACCCTACTACAAAAATAGGGTTATTATTACTAACCTAACTAATAACCTGCTACAAAAACCAAGCCAATTTACTCATCTGAATTATTACATTTACTACAATTATTGCATTTTATTTCCTTAGAAATAGCTGGAGAAGTTTAATTTTCCTTTTTACCCCATGTAAAATAAAGATATGTGGATGATCCAGCCAATTTTTCTAATGGGGTGGTACTAAATAATGATGAATCCAGAGCAAAGCCGGGTCAAGGGTAGGAATTGCAGATTTTCTGGAGAAGGAAAGCAGTTCTGTGCTTTCCTGGAATGAAATATTGCAGGGTTATGGTGTTGACAGAGGGATCTGACATGATGCTGCCGGGGTTGATTGGATTATGAAGGGTTTAAGCAGTAATGGGATTGGAAAGTACTTCTTGAATGAAGAGACAGCTGTAGAGGATTTTGAAAGGGAGGTTTATGGGGTTGAGTCAGTTCAGCCTGGGGGTCRTAGCCTTGCCCAGATTTGGGGGCTGGAAGCTCAATGCTTGTAAAGCCTGAGAGGCAGAGATGCAGAACCTGAGCCCTTCGTTCAGGAGTTTAGAAAGTCTTTAACAGAAACTGGTAGAAATTACTAATTTATTTAAATATATAAAAAAAACAAGTCTGCCCTGTGAAATTTTGCTTTCTGATCAAGGGTGAAAATGTTAAATGTCCCACAGTAGTATGYTGGAGAAGGTTTGTTTTAATGAGATACTACCTCACTTTCACCTGTATCATTATTAAAGACTTGCAGTAATAAGAAAAGTTTATTTCTGCAACTAAACCATAATGGAGAAGTAATTAACCACTGGAATACACGTGTGTGCAAGGTGATCTTTGGAAGTGTTTGTGTGGAGCAGAAATACCCTGGAGAACTGGGGGTAAGACCTCCTTTATTTAGTTTTCCCCTGTACTTGGAGTAGTTCCAAATGTGCTTGACAAGACAGGGATTTAAGGGAAGAGGAGAAATTGTTGGAGGGGTGGGAGGTCCTCAATTCCTGAAGGGATTTAAGGGTTTGTGGTTTCCAGACATGGCCCTGAGGGTGGGATGTGGGAGAAAGGGATTTTTGGGGTGCCTGGAGCTGAGCAGCATCAGCCAGATGGTTCAGATGGTGTGAAAGGATGGGACACCTTGGCCAGGAGAGAGATGGGCAATACAGGGTAGAAAAGACCTCCTGGGCTGTGCTCAGCTTTATGGCCAATAGGAGGGAAAATATTGGAATACTTGGAGCTGTTATTGAAAATGTCAGCATGTAACAGGTATGTGAAACATGCCTTGATTTCCTCAGCAGCTGTTAGCTTTGCTCTCTCCTTCCTCTTTTCCTTTTCAGCCCAGCATTTATCTCAGCTCAGCTCAGTTTGTAACTGGCCACTGGCCTTGTCCTGAGAGCTTAGTAGATGCTAAAATACCACAGGTATCCTTTTTCAAGTTCATGCTTGGTTTGGAAGGAAACTGTCACTGTCAGTTCACTTTTGGCAGCCGAGGAATTGAGGCTCAATTTTTCAAGTCATTTMTTGCATTCAGCTCGAATCATAGCTTGAAATGATGCATGATTTGGTCACTGGAGACAAGATCTCTGCTTTCCAGGGTTAGTGCTGCTCTTCTAAAAATTGCTCCAGATAGGATCAATTTTTTTTCTTTTTTTTTCTTTTCTTTTTTTTTTTTTTTAATATCAGATAGTATTTCACACTAGAAATTTCACATTAGGATTTCACACATCCTTCCTGTTACTTGGAGACTGTGGAACCACGTTAAACCCCTGTAAAGAAACTGATGACCAGTCTCTGAAAACCCATGTTTCACTTACATCAGTGCTTCCTTTTATCCACATTCCCAGAACTTTTGCTAATCCGAAATCATTGACATTCCTAATTTTCAGTGCTGAATGTCCTACTAAGAAGGACATTCTTAGTCAAAATTCCTTCAAGAATTTTGTCATGTCATTTCTGCTAGTTCAAGTCAGCCAGTTGTTCATTGCATAAATGTTTTTATCTTTTCTTCCTTTTTTTTTTTTTTTTTTTTTTTTTTTTTTTTTTTTTTTTTTTTTTTTTTTTTTTTTTTCTTAGAAGGGGCAGATTGAATGAACCTAGCCTGGGAGATGATCAAATATAGCACTGCATTCCAGGTCCTTCATTGCTGTGACCCACTGTGGAGATGAGTCCTGTAGGTAGAATTTGTTGTTTAAAATTCCGCATCAGTTTTCAGTTTTAGAGTCTTTGTCAACTTTTTTTGTCAGTATTTTATGAGAGAACGAGCAGTGGTGCTGCCTGCCCTACAGCAGCTGCTGCAATGTTCTCACCATTCTCTTCTCCATTTTCTCTTTTGCATGAGGAAGCTCATTTTTCAGATTTTTTTTTTTTTAATGGACCTTCCATATGCAATGAGCAGTTAGAGAAAACATTTTCTCAGGAGTGGGCACCTGAATGTGGGGTACAACCAGGCTTTTTGGGGTGATCAGGACTGCAGCTCCTGCCACTCAACCACAGCCACAGCTCACCCAAAATTATTTTTTGGCCATGGTGCCACCATTTATTTTGAAAAATAAAAATACTTGGACCACATCCATCAGTAATTCCTTAGTGATGTGTTTTGGTTTTACAGAAGGGAARGTTATGGGGCTGTGATTTAGGGCTTCCTGGGAATCATCATTGCTGTCAGTCTGAGGTGACAAAACTCTCTTGTCCTGTGCCTGTTAGGGGACAATGGAGTCTTTGCCAGTGCTGGTAAGAGGCAATGAAACCAAAGGCAAGAATATCTAAATCCCACTGATAAATGCAAGATTTAAGTAATACACTTGATAAATCAAATGTGGTTGCATCAGTGTTCCTGTTCTCTTAATTTTGCTCTAAACATATCATTACTGCTCATAATCAGCTTTTAATTTTTTCTTTAATTAAAAAGCCCACTGTAGCCCCATACAAAATAACATTTAAGAGTTTTTTGCTCGTATTCCCCTTGTGGAGTTTTTTGTCTTTTGGTGTTTTCTTTGGGTTTTCTCTTTTTTGGTGGTTGTTGGTTTTGTTTTTTTTTCATTTTGTTTGGGTTTGAGGTTTTGGGGTTTTTTGGTGGTTTTGTTAGTTTTTTCTCTTTTTTCTCTATTTTTCTCTTTTTTTTTTGTGTTTTTTTGTGTTTTTTGTGTTTTTTGTGAGTTTTTTTGGTATTTTAACAAATAAATTCAGTATATTTGAGACAGAGGCTTGCTGGCTAATTATGGCTTAGCTGAAGGCTTTGAAGTGATCATTACTATTGCACAAATACAAGAGCGTGGGGATGGAAAATAATGTTTGCCACCTTTCTGACAGATTGATGCAAGTCTCACGTAACCTTTAAGCCAGACAGCTTAGAAATCTAATGAGCCTGAATTATTCAGAAGCCAGTGAAGATTAGTTTGATAGTGAGAGTATGTATTGATCTGCCAGCGTTCTTTCTGCAGTGTTGAGCTTCCAAAATACYTAATAACTTTAAAAGCAGGTTTTCATTTTGACCAAAAAAAWTWWAAAAAAAAAWTKGSYKGSSKTTTTTTTCGGAAAAATGATGGGCTTTTTGTTGATCTTTGCTAAATATTAATCTAAAAAAAAAAAAAAATAAAATCCATACAACATCTTCCCAAAGCCACGAAAATAACATGCTTTATCTTCTTCTTCTTTAAAAAAAAAAAAAAAAAAAAAAAAAAAAAAAAAAAAAAAAAAAAAAAAAAAAGAAAAAACCAACAAACCCAGAGTGGCTAACAATACATCTAGCACTGTCTTATATCCTTCCGCAGCAAGATCCATTTCTTTCAGGCAATTACCGGCTTCTCTTTCAGATCAGATACAGCTTTATTGAGTTTCCCACTGTGCAATTACAGTTCTCAAGARCAGATGACCACGTGTGAGCAGCCTGCATGCTGGAGTGGATTGCAGGAGTGGAAAGTGGGTGAAAGATACTGTAATTCTGGGGTTTTTTGGTGGGAATATGGGATATGGAGGAGGAAAATTCAGCATTTATACCGATTGATTTGACTCCAGCTGAACCAGCMTAATTCTTGCATGAACTAGTGATGTGAGGAGCTGCAAAATGGGTTTCTGTCTTTGATATGGAAAATACTGGGACCCACTATTAGCTTAAAACACACTTCCAAATTTCCAGCCTGTGATGAGGGAGACAAAAAATATTCCTTTGTATAAAGTGCCGGTGTTTCTGGTTTCAGCAGCGCCGGGTAAAACGCTCCTGTTGGTTGAATCTATCAAACATTATTAAATGTTAGGGACCCAGAGAGGGGCTCATTCATATGCAGGCACTGTGCTTCCAGGATTAGCATTCCATTCCCAACACCAACTGCACCAGGATGGCCTTGTGGGACTGCTGCTTTTGGAAGGTGAGGACAATTATTTTAAAACATGTGGAAGGCACATACATTTTTTTCTAACTCTGTTGTCTTAAATGACTTCTCAGRACACATATCTTCTTTTTAAGATGGGTAGCTTTGTGTTTCAGAATGTCTATGTCTTGGTGAAAACTGCTTTGCATTCCCATGCTTCACCTACATTATGCTTGCTCAAGTTACAAGCTTATGCAAATATTTTTTTGTTCTGTCACTTTTCAGCAAGGCTGAAGGTTTTAGTGGAGGTTTGGAAGCCCAGCTTAGCTGCTTGTGCAGGAGTTATGCCTCTGCTACAGGGAGCTGCAAATTTCAGGGCACTGCGTAATTTTATATACGGCATTTTTTCTAACCTCAGTTTATGCTCCTTGTCTTAATTATTTACTTGATGGAGTGTAGTTCTGCGTGGTGCCTTTACAGAAAAAAAAGAAAATGGTGTCTCTCCCAACAGAAGGAATCTATTGCCATTGCACTGTCTGAGATGAATCTGTTTGAGCCAAGAGGCCTTAAATTAATGGGAATTTTTGCTGGTAAAATAAGCAAGTCTCTGCAAGAGTGGAAGATGGATATTGTTCCACAGAAGTCAGCTGCACTGTGCTTTAATTAAAAATAAGGCAGCYGAACCATTTTATCATACATCGGTGCCATTATTATTTCTGTGTAGTCGAAGCATTAAATAGCTACAAAAACCTCTGCTTACCTCTGCTGCAGGCTGGGCAGTGTTGCCATTGCTGTAAATGTGACTCCWGTCAGTCACAAATGTCAAACACGATGCCAATTGTGGCATTTTAGGCTATTTAAAAGGGAAGCACAAATGTTAGTGTCATATAGCTTGTCCAGTTTCAGTAAAGCAGGTTGTTTTTCAGTGAGCCCAAGGTGATGCTGCAGTTCTGGTGGGGTCCAGAGGGATGCTGGTGCCTGGGGAGGTGATCTGGTGGTCCTGTCTCAGAGTGGCTTTTCTCTGCAAGGCACAACTTGCAGACATGGATGGGCACGTGGCATTGGTGCAGTTATGCACCGTAATTGGGTATGGCATTGCCAATCGTGGTTTTTCCTGGTTTGAAATAAATATTTTGGTTTCCATCCCCTCAGTCCCTTGAGGAGGTCTCAGCCCTCAGCAGTGGCTGCAGTGTGGGGCTGTCCCAGCTGCATTCTGCAGGATCCCCACAGTCCTGGCCACATTTCCCATTAGCAGCTGGATCCTGTCAGGTGTAGAGCATTTCCCATCCCATCCTGATTTTGGCCCCCAGCAGGGTGGTTKTGCTGGCCTGTGTCCCTCACATCCTCACTGCTGTCCGTCCTTTTCTCTCCTTGCCCACCAGCCCAGTTGCTGCACTCAATAGTAACAGTTTTTATCAGTTTTTAGGATAATTCAGTTCCATTTTAATACGACTTAAACACTAATCAGTCAGTTCATCATCTTGTTAACATCAAGGCTGGCACTTTCTATAGAGACAGCTGTTGTGTGCTGTAACCCTGAAGAGCCCCATCATCTCTTTGTAAATAAGAGTTCAGCAAACAGTTTTAAAAAATGGCAGATACTGTTTGTGTTTTCCCTTAAATTAATCTGTTTAAAGATTTTAATTTCTTTTTACATGTATCCTCTGTACATAGTATAACATTTGCAATCTGGCAAATGATTCTGTGCCTCTAAAGTAGGAAATAGTATAATCCATCTAAGTTGGGAGGTTTTCATTGTGTGCTCTTGTGGATGTTACAAAGTCTGACTGGAGGAGCCATTGCCTTAATGAAATAGCACAGGTTTAAAATTCAAATGCAGGCCTTAATATCTCATTTGATCAATGGTTGGTGGAATGGTTCCTGGTTGGTGGAACTCAAATAATTTAGTCTGTGCACTTGGACCTGTTTTCCCTCAAAACACTTTGCTTYGGTGAATATTGAAAGTGATCTGCTKATCCTCTAAATGCATGCCATGCCTGGTTAATTGCTGACAAATGCTGCTGAAATTGGAGGGGTTTAACCTGTAAAACTTGGTGTTTGACTTCTTTTATTTTTAAATAAATATTATTATTTTCAGACTTTATTAACTGGCACTTTGGGCACCATCAAAATGAAAAGTCTTCAGAAATGTGTAGCAGTTAAGGAGCTGGCTTAGTCAAACTTTGTACTTMAAGGTGGAAAAATTAAAGAGTTGTTGAAATCTGTTATGTACATCATCTCCACATTGCTCTTGGAGCACAACAAAATGATCTTCTGACCATTTAGTACAGCTGGCATCGACTTGTGAGACTTGTTCCCATTTTCTGTAACGACAAAACATAATTGTTTTAAATGACTTTGCTGCTTCTGGGAGCAGATTCTTTCATTGCTTCATGAATTTTTGGGTGCAAGTAAAATATGTGAGTGCAGAGTGTGTCAGCTGATTTTATCCAAAAGGGTACAGGCTGAAAAATGGATTTTATGCCCCATCCATGAAGAGAACACTGGAGAGCAAAGGCAGCCTGTCAAGTGGGCTCTGCTGGGATTCTCCATGGACAGGTTGGGATTTTATGAACTGCTTTAAATTKTTTTATTCCTAGGCTGAGCCACCCTGCTGCCATACCACGTGTGCAGGGGGTTTGTATTTGAAATCACAGCTGCACTCAAGTTGGCTATCAGGCCACTGGTGTTGGGCTATGTRTTCCTAATTAGATGGATAATCACTTGAACATTGCTTAAAATTTTACTTGGGGAATTTGGCTCTTACAAGCCCCRTTTTGTAATTAGTTTATTTGCATTCTCTTTATTCCCTATTAATAAATTATGGCTGGGATGGAGCCTGAGCCCGCTTTGATGGCAGTGCAGAGTTTCATTCCCCGATGGCGTTTGAAACTCAGCGCTGTGGCAGCGCAAGGGAATGTTCCTGAACACACAAAATTCCAGTTTTGGGGATCAGTGATTCTCAGCATCAGCCCATCCTCGTGAAAAACTCTCTCCTGTTGGTGAAAAAAGTGAGGTGAGGTCACTGCTCGGTGAATCCCCGGGGCTGTGACCTCACAGTGCCACTCCAGCAGTGGGATATCGGTGCTTTGTGGCATCTGTTACCATCGATTTCCCTGTGTTCATTTATTTATTTATTTATTTATTTATTTATTTATTTATTTATTTATTTATTTATTTATTTATTAGACTCCAGGAAATGCGTTTCAGCCACAGGGGAAGCGAGCAAACGCTTTTCCTGTAGGAAACTGCAGTTTGGGAAATATTCCTCTTCTGAGGGATAATGGTGGGGGGAAAGCAACCCCCAAACCAACAAATAAACGGGAAATTCATGGGTATCAAAGAACTTATTGAGCAGCAGTGATTGTTGTGGGATGCTTTGATATATGCTGTGTATCAGAGAGCTGAAATTTCAGGCTCTTCTTTGGGACCCATCTCTTTTCACTAAGTCTGACTGACCCGTGGGGCTTCTCATCTCCTGTGATACTGAAAAAGAAAATAGTTTGCAGTGGAAATAGGGTGCTTCATATATGGCTGCAGTTTCTGTTCTATCCATTTTGGTGCTCTAGAGCTGCCAGGGTACATGGCTGAAACATCCTCCCTTTTCCTGTGGCCCATCTTCTCCACACGTGTTCTGACACAGTAGAAGTAGAAATTAATTCTGCTCRCTTCCATAAATCCAAATACCACCACTTGGAGTGCAAGAAATCGCTCCAGCCAAAAGGTCTCAGCAGCTTGAAGTAGTTTAAGGCCTGTAAATCCTTTGGGGATCAGGTTCATTTACCTGGATATACTCCCTGGATATACTAGTGCTTAATAAGAATTGCTTCATAACACTTGTGCRCTTGAGGAGCACGTAGGAAGGGCTCCTTCAGCTACATCAATGAACTTTTGCCTGACCTTTGATGTTATCCTTCCCTGCTACAGCTTCATTGTGTATGGAAGGGGGCAAATATCAAGAGCTGCATCTCATTCACGGGAGCACTTTGAAGTTAAATTCCCCATTATGAAACATTTTTAGATCCCTGGAGGGAAAACAGCAGGGCTGCAAGCTGCTGTGTATTGCTTATATATTGCACTTACACATTGCACAGGTGAAGGAGCAGGGAAATTTCATATACATTGTATTATGATATACTTTATCCAAGGGCCTGAGTCTAAATATAATAGCTGAATGAGAATGCGTGGGCTCATTCTGGTTCTGTGGTGTAGAATTAAGTTGGAAGCTATTTCAGCTATTATTTCAAACTCTTTCAGATATTTTTCTGAATAGTTTGAAATCAGAATGATTCTGACAGAGATGCTGATCAAAGACAGGAGCTGAAACAAGAGCAGGGGTGGTTTGTTCGTATGAACACAAAGGACATGCCTTCCTTCCTACCTGTCCTCTGTAAAACCTGTTTCCTGCATTCCAGGCTGCAAACACAGTAATTGTATCCCGGTGCCTGAAACCCTGGGTACAAATACCTTTATCGTGTGGGGGCTAGGTCTCACATTTTCAGTGCAGGTTTATCAGGAGATCATGGCAGAAAGCAGTCATGAAGCCAAACCTCCTTATCGTGATCTCTGCTGCCTGATCTGTGTGCAAATGGGGAAACCTGAAAGCCAAGAGGACGATCTGTGATGTCTCCCATAGTGCTGGATWGAGTTCTGCAGTAAAATACAGGCAGCTGTGCTTCCCATCCATCTTCACCTCTGCATCCCCATTACCCAACCATTGCTGGATCTGGGTGGGCAGGAGAAAATCCAAAATTGAGGCAAGTGCGTGCAAGTTTGGTACATCAGTGGGCTTGATAAAAGAAACAGACCCAAACCAGCCCCTGTGTCTGAGCAGGAAGAAAGGAACTGTGCAGCCTAATTGTGATCTCCCTGTCTTATTGCTGAGTGTGTTTTAATGGCTTTGAGCAGCTCCAGGTGTCAGTGCCAAAATGAGCAATGGAACAGCATTCACAACTTACAGTCACTTWAATGGTTAATGTTTAATTTGTTCTTGCAATTAATTCGTTCCCAGTGGCAGTGGCAACGGTGCTGAGATAAAACTTGTTTGTATCATTGAGCTGCTGGTGTTTGTGCCATAAAGTGCAGGAAGAGCTGATGTTTTCTTGAGTCAAAAAAGATCAGCTTGATTCTGCACGCTGGGGAGGTGTATCAGTGTGACTGCAACATTGCTTTCTGAACAGGAGCTGCTGACAGAACTTCTGTGAGCCATTTAATGGGTGTGTTTGTTGTCAGGGAATAAAGGTATTAAGGTGCTGACAAGCATGGGTAATGTCTAAATAATGATTTTTAATTTCCTTTTAACAGCAATCAATTCAGGTTGTCTCTTGCACCAGTCTGATTTCYGTGGGACTCCTTAAGGAGTTTAAATTAGCTGCTGATGGGAATTTCCCCTTTCCACACAGAACTGGTTGAACCAAGATACTGAAATTTGCTATRAACCAGGCTTTGCTGCTCTGCCATGTAGCAAGAGGAACCTTCTTCTGTACTGATCTAATTTGAGGACTGGTAAACTCATTTTTCTTTCTTTTTGTTTTCCTTTTTATGTTACATTTTAAGCCTGTTCTTTCCAGTGTGTATCAGGAAAACCCTCAAGTGCCAGCCCAGCTGTTGGCTACCCCAGTGGSGAGCTGGGTTTACTCACAGGAACAGATGTGATATCCCAATCCTTAGCTCTGGATACTGCAGCAAACTCCAACTGTGGCCTGTGGTATTTTTTTTCCCCTCACCTGATYCACAGTCAACCTCTGTCAAACCTTAAAATCCCTGCCAAAGGCTCTAAGGCCCTCTCCATTTAATTTGTCTTGCACCTTGGCACGAAATCTTCTGTTTGTAGATAAGCATGAAACTTTCCAGGCTGTTTGAGCCACTGCCCATCTCTGTAGAGAGCAGACCCAGAAAACTGCAGAGCCTTTAATATTATGTGCCTGCAGCAAAAAGGGGCTCCACGGGCACAGCAGGAGAAGAGAACCACATTACTGAAGCATCATCTGCTTTCCTGGGAGCTGGACACAAACTGGGAAAGGTGCCTGTACCATTTGGGTGTCCTGGGAATTAGGCACACAAGGTCTGTATTGCACCTCCGAGGACTTCAGCTGGTGCAGAGAAACGCAGGGGAGTTGTCAGCTTTTCTCCCGTTTGTAAATTGGAATAAAAAAACAGACGTGCTGTAATACCAAGGGTCATTTATTAAACCATTTTGGTTTTGCCRTTTGGTCATCAGCGAAAAGGAAGCACAGATAACACATGATACACTCACTCATGGGTTTGTGGGGGCCTCCAGCAGCTATCATCCATTTTCATGCAGGGTGACAGGTTATTAGTAACATTTGTAGGGACTTAAAATGCAGAACATGCCAGAAGAAAACATGTCCCCCTGATTTGTGGTGCCTGTGGGAGCCGTTTTGTTCAGAGGGTCATTTTATTTTGTAATAATTGGATGCTCTCATTGATTTGAGCTCCAAGCCACCTGGTATCTTACTTAAGGCCGATGTTTACTGTCTGAGATGACACAATCTCTCCCATTTGGGCTGCCTGCTGAAAGTCAGCTGGGGAGCTTAGAGGAGAAAGCTCTGCTTTCTGTAAAATGCCTGTGCAGCTCGGAGTTCTTCTAATRAAATTGTCTTTATATAAAAATAAATGGTCTTAAATATAAATTACTATTCGTAACATTTTGAGAATAGTAATTCTCAAAATGTTTTTCCTCTAAACTACTCTTGCTCTAATATAATATTAAAAATACAAAATTTTCCCTCATGTTGAAGCTCCATGTGAAATGTAAATGTCACCTTGATCGAACAGTTTCTACCCTGACTTCAGGCCTCTCAAATTTGTCTTTGCAAAGTATTCATTTTTTGAAAAGGGGCAGAAAACCATGTTTTAAAAAATGCTAAAATCGGAGGACTTTGTCGTGACAGCAAATGGACATTTTTTTACTTGATTTTTTTTCTGTGGTCCAATAAATGATGTGGAAAGTGATTAGCCTACTAATTAACAAGCCATCGTACTTATTAATCACAGAAGGATGGAGTATGTCACCAAAAGGGTGGCTTCGTGCTGCTTATGAAAAACAGCAAGATACGTTTTTGTTTTTAAAAACCTTTTTAGTTGGTGGAGGATAGGATGAATGTCTCTAGGCTGAAGTCACTGGTCTCTCTCACAGCTGGGTAGCCWGAGAGCTGAAGTGGCAATCAAGTCCCCAGATTTATGTGGATCTAAACAATTTCAGATATGGCCAAATGAAAAGTTAATAATAAAAAGGAATTCAGCTGTGAAATGAACTTCCAGAAATGAGCTAAACCTGCCTTCAGTGCATGCTGGAGCAATCACCTCTTTCTCTTTGTCTTTTATGTCCTTATTTATGGATGTAAAAGATGGAGGCAAGAGGAGATGATCTAAATGTGCACTGGGATTAGAAGAYTTTTTTTATTATTATTATTTTTCCTCTTGCAGTAACTTCAGGAAATGCAAAGAAATAACCTTTAAAAGGTAATAAACAGGAATATATTCCTTTTACRCATRTTCTCCCTTAATGTACTCTTAATARCATGAAGCAGCAKTCAGTCATTGAATGAACAGAAACCCCTGTGAGTAAAACGGGAAGGAATTATTGCTTTTGTCTCGAATCACAGAATCAGAGTCATTTAGGTTGGAAAATACCTCTGAGGTCACGGAGTCCAACTGTCAGCACAGACCAAAAGCTTTGCCATTTACGGTGTGCTACAAAGTAAAAAGAAATATAATTATAGAATTGCCCAGGCCTGTTTTTGAGCTGAAAGGCAGCACTCACCCAATCTGGTGCCCAAAGTGACTCCTTCCCGGGGCTCCCGTGGGCTCTCAAGGTCACTGCATTCATTTGATGCTAATGTGCTTTGGAAACCCATGCAATCAATATCAGCTCCTGTGCTTATCTCCTGCCAAGGAGTTGTTCCCTGGGCAATTTCTATTCCATTCCACTTCTCCTGAGCTGGTTTAATGCAAAACCAATACGTCTGCTGGAAGGACAGATGCATACAGRAACACTGACTAATTTTGTAGCGGTTACCTGTCTATTATGAACCATTCTGGTAGTAATTGTCTGCACAACAATGTACACAGCTCCACTGTGTGCAGAGAACAAAACCAGGCTCTTGATGCTGCCAGATTGATTTATATTGGCAGAGTCCATTTTCAAGTTACCTGGAAACTGCTGAAGACAGACTTAATTAAAAGTGCTGCGCATCCTTTTAAATGTGAATATTTAATCACCTCAAATATTCAGTGCCAAGACCATTCTCTTGGCCCGATGCTCTGCCAGCCAGGAGGGGAATAACCTATTTAAAACCTCCCACAGAGAGTTTTATCTGGTTCAGGAACAAAAAATAGTCAGAGGGATGATCTCTCATACGAGGACAGATTGAGAGAGTTGGGGTTGATCACTTGGAGAAGGGAAGACTCCAGCAAGAACTTATTGCAGCCTTTCAATACGTGGAAGGGTCTTATAAGAAAGGTGGGGACAGACTTTTTAATGGGGTCTGTAGCAACAGGACAAGGGGTAATTGTTTTAAACTGAAAGGGGGCAGATCAGACTGGGTAAAAGAACCTTTTTTTGCGATGAAGATGGTAAAAAGCCAGCCAGAGAGGTGGCAGATGCCCCACCTGTGGCAACATTCAAGGTCAGGTTGGACCGGCCCTGAGCAGCCTGAGCTTGGACAAGATGAGCTTTGAAGGTGCCTTCCAGCCCAAGCCATTGTATGAAAAGCTGTGTGACTCAAGAGTATTGCACTCCTCCATGCTGGAGACTGATTTTGGCTTTTATCAGATAAAATCAAGCTGAATCCATGACTTGGTTTTCTGCCAGCTTCACRCAACGCTGCTCTTTTGCAGCAAGCCATGGAAAACTGCTTATTGACAAAATTCTGCCAGAGCTGAATGATCTGATTGCTGTAGAGGTTCGAGGATAATTTCATTTTTTTTTTGAGGATTTTCTGGTGTGTCTGTGTGATCATAGAAATGTAAGAGTTTCCTCGCAGTCCTTCCTGATGGTGTCTTGAAGACGTGTGGCTCAAGGATGTGTGGACATGTGGTCACTGCTCTGAGGGACCYGGGGCCATCTGCTCCAGTTCCTCCAGGTTCTCCTGAGCACAGAACAACAGAATCCAACCCCAGTTAACCCAGCAGTTCTGCTGGAACCTGCAGATCTCCCAAAACCCTGGAATTGAGACCCAAACTTTGGTGCTGGCTGTGTTTTCCAGGTGCAGCCGAGGTGTCACATTTTCCCTTCCCCAGGTCTGGCATCCCTGGCACTTTCCAAGACCCTCACARCCAGCTTAATTAAATGATCAAAACTTCTGCTTCCATCTCCATAGGTTGTTCTCTTTCCTTCCTTTATCCAGTATTATCCAGAATTTAACAAAGCAGTAAAAACAGTAATTAGTGCTCTAATTGGTTATAAATAACAATATAACAGACTCACTGTCAAAATAACAACCACAAGGCAATATGCTCATTGAGAATCTTTTAAATTCCCGGCACCGAGGCGGTTCAAAGTAGTAAATTATATTACAGCAATTTGCTTCCAAAAGGTATAACCTGTAAATTCATTTGATCCTGGCAGCTGTGACAGGCTGCACTCCTGAGTGTGTGTTTGTTTAGGTCTGGCTGCTGGTTTCTCATCTCTGAGTAAAAGGTTCTGTCTTTATTTTGAATTTTTGCTCTTTGCTGCATACCAAATTTTTATAAGCTCTTGTGGGTGTTCTCTCAGCTTCACAGTCCTGGTGGAATCTCAGCAGCCCCACGGTGGTGTCACCAGAGTGTTTTTCTTTGTTTCTTGAGCCGGTAAATTATTAATGATACCGCTGAAGGGGAGTGGGGTGGGGAATGGGGAGCCCTGAAGGGGGTGTGGGTGGCAGGGATGCACAGATCACTGACCACCAGGTCTGCCCCACGATGGTTTTTCTTTTTTGCCCATGGGCAGGATAAAAGGGTAATTTCCAGCAGCAGTGCTGGAAAGGAAACAGATGGAATATGTGAGAAGAGCTTGTGGCAACGAGAATTTCCACTTTCTAGCTGTTGATAGGTCAGCATTCTTAACCTTTTTATTCTTTCTCAGACCTCTGACAGTTGATTAAAATGTTGTCTGGCATCTCCCTTTTTTCAGAAATGACAGAGGTACAGTGAGGGAACCCCCTGAATGTTTAATTGTTGGCTGCTGGTTTGAGTGCTGCCCAKTGCCCATGCCTTTTATTGACACACAGAGCTGTGTGAGCAGTGATGAGCTCATGCAGAGACAGGTCTCTCTCTCCACCCACCCAAAAATGATAAATACAACCTTTGGCAGAATCCTCAGCTTGCTCATTTGCCATAAAGCCCCCGAGGATCTCTGGTGTATGTGAGACACAGCTGCAGCCAGCGGCGGCGTTCAATGYATATATATTTTTTTTCTTTTTTACAGGGAAACAGTGACAGTGCTAACTGAATTATTTAATGCTGTGGGGTTCTTGTGAATTTATGGGCTTTCTTAGAAGCTGTTAACACTTGATAATGTGTATGAAGGCTGGTTTTAGTTTAAAAGTATCATAGTTTATTGGGAAATCTCTAAGGTGGGAGGGGGAGGCTTTTTTCCCTCCCTTATCACTCTTGTGATGCTCACWCTGAATCTCTGTCATTTTGGCTATTATATGGGATGGAGAATAAAGAAATCAGTAGTAAAGGCATAATCTCAGGTCAGAGCTGCTGCTTTTTCCAAAATACACTGATTCAGGAGGAAATGCCCAGGAAGGTTGACTCAGCTCTTTCTCCTTCTCAGGCAGCACACCCCAGAGACTCCCTCACCTCAACGGGGTTTTATTCTCAGTATTGAAACAGAGASTTTTGTTTGCTCGACATCATTATTGTGACTGTCCTGGCAAGCTTCCCAAGGCCTCTGGGAGCAGAACTCAGACAGTTCTGACTTTGCTGAAGCACCAGCTCTTACTTTCCCCCCCAGCCCTGGCCGTGGCTGAGTTTCACTGATGCTGCAGTATTTGCAATCTTTGTTTCCATTTATTTCAAATGGAGGCTATTTCTCAGTGGACTTTGTGTGCTAATACTCAATGAAGCATTTTAACAAAACTTTTTTCTCCAAKTTAATAYRAGTCCATTKGAAATTACAGAAGAAATATTGACCSAGGCAGTCTAGAGAGGCAGTTTTCACCCAGCAGATGTGTAAAACATCTCTGCATTTTCTGCAGGATGCCTTTTCTCCATGGCACCATTCTTGGGCTGTTCAGAGTGCAGAGGGGTCGATAAAGGCAAAGCCTGGTGAGCTGTTTGTGTGTCAGATGGAAAGTGCAGGGCAGTTGCTTTCCTTGTATTGTAGTATAAGTCACAGCATCTAAAACATTGCTRATATATTGTAAATACCTCTTAGAGCCCTCAAAGTGACTCTGAGGAGAGGGGTATACTCTTTAAGTATTGATTCTCTTTGCCTTCACCATGAACAGCCTATGAATATCAAATTGGCAATTGTCTTCCTTTACAAAATAAATCATTTACCTATAAAAGTGCTTTAACTGTAGTGGTGCATGGTGAAAATGATCCCTTCCTGCTAAAGGTTAGAGGGCAGGGAAGTTATGTATATCATCCATCCTGCCCCAGTGTTCTGGATRGAAGGGATATGTGGTGAATATCTTTATAATTCACATTTGGATGTGTAATTTCTCTGTGTATGAGCTCAACCAGGTAACTGCAGCTGTGGCTCCTGCTTGGTTTGGCTCCCAAGCCCACTGCAGTGGGTCTGAGTTGGGCAGTTTGTCTCACAGATCAGCTACAGTGGAGCTCCGGGTGGGCAGAAGGAAGTTTTAAATAGTAATTATTTTCCCTTTGCTGTGGAGGGCATTTTCCATCTGCATGGCAGGAGATTTGGTCGCTGTTTAGGAGGGCAGAACCTGCCCTCTGCTGGGTTCTGTAAGTACTGAGACACTGATCATTTACAGAGCATTAACACTATCCAAATGTGTATTTTGCTATAGTCCACTTCTGCTAGTCTGTCCCAAATTTGCTGCTTTTTTCCTCTGTGTTTCGGTATCCTGACTTTTGAAAAATGCATTAAACTAACTCGCTGAAAATGAGCAGACTGGAGAGAGCACTGCTGGTGCCACAGAGACAACTTCCAGGTTATAAATTGCTCATTAAACCTGGATATTTGCACATTAAACCTGGATATTGAGCTAGGATGTGTAGATGGTGACCTGGAACAGCAATCAGAGGTGAGTTTTTAATGTGGTTTTGGAAAGATTTATACAAACCCAGATCAACCCAGGGGTTTTACCTAGAGGGTGGGAAGAATTCAGGGCTTTCCTGAGTGAACCTTGCTTTTTTTCCTGCTCTCCAAAAGATGTTGTGTGTTTAGTTTAGTTTAGTTTAGTTTAGTTTAGTTTAGTTTAGTTTAGTTTAGTTTAGTTTGGTTGAATTTATTGGGTTAAAATGCTTCTAATCAAAACCAACAGGAAACCACCTGAATTTTAGGCCTCTGAAATGGTTATAATTTGGCCTGGATTTATGGTACCCTTAAGTCACAAAATGCAATAGCAGGTAGTTTTGAGCCCAGCATTAGAGACAGTTTTTATTTCAGTTTCTTTCTTTTTCAAAAGTTTTTCCCATCATTTGAAGATAGTTCCTGTGTGATCCTTGTCCTGGAAGCTGTGATGTGTGCTTTGCTTTCCTGCAGGGAATTGGAGAGAAGCTTTCTCCCTGGATWTTAAGAAGGAATTGTTCCCTGTGAGGGTKGGCAGYCCTGGCACAGGGTGTCCCTGGATCCCTGGCAGTGTCCAAGGATGGATGGAGCTCTGAGCACCCTGCACTGGAGATTAAAATAGCAGAAAAGGATCTGCCAGATGCTGCTGTGCCTGCCCTGCCTCTGGAAACTGTTAAATCGGCTTAGTGGTGGTGTAAAACTGCTGCTCAGGTGTTAAAAAGCTGCTTTTTTGGCTTTAGCTGCTGCAGAAACACGGATTTCTTGTTAAAGTCCTGATGGGTGTATTTTAGCAGYGTGGTGTTAAACTCAGTTAAAGGAATGGTAGTGGTGGCCTTAATGCCAACGTGTGTGACACAAAACATGAGAAGCCAGCTGGCAAACAGCCACACAGTCTCACAACTTAATGTTTCCTCTGCAAATGTGTCCAGCTAATTGGTTTACAGCAACAAAATTCCAGGTGTCCCTTTMTCATTCCCTGCTTGGGGGTTTCATCCACGTTTGCAGTCCAAGTGTCCAAAAAAAGAAAAGTCAAAGGCATGTGCTCTGATTTCTTTGCCATATTTATAGTGCAGACTTCGGGTAATTCAGATTTGCTGCAGTTACAGGTAAGGATTGCAGGTAATCAGGGTTATCTGCTCAATCATCCTCCTTCATAAACCCTCCTCATCCTCTGCAGCAGCTTCCAAAAAGTTAGATTGGTACAGTAGAGAATGATGGATTAGGCACAATTTGTTGGACATATCTTAAAACAAATGAGTGACCCATGTGAGAGGGCAGGATTGGAGAAAATCTCTTGTCTGTTGTGCTGTGGGTGTTTTCTAAATATGCACTTCAAAAGGAGTGTATTAGCTAAAAACATATCAAAGAGGAAAAAATCCTCAATTCTTATTCAAGCAGTGGACTCAAAGATGAATGTACAGATCCATCCCCATTCTGCTTTCTGATCAGGGAGCTCGAGGGGCCTCTGTCTCCTGCCAGGTTTTGTTTTGGGATGGGCACATAAACACCAAAACTGCTCTTGGAGCAATAATTTTGATATTTATGAACACTTTAATACAGCAGGCAAGGCCAGAATTTATTTCTTGATTATACTTAGCATTTTCCGTATTCTCCCCTGAGACCCACAAAAGGGTGTTTAAAAGCAGATATTTGTAGGTGAGTAGAAAACAGATATTGGTGACTTCTCCAATGTGATTTTATTTTGTATTATTTATCCTATATTGCTAGATATGATTTCACAAATAAAATAAGGCTGATCAAAAGTCACTGGCCAGAGGGCAGCTAGGGAGGATACTTGTAAATAAATATATAAAAATATCAGTCCTGCTCTGGGCTTCAAGTGAGCAATTCAAGCAGCTTTAAAATAAAATACCAGCAAAATTTAGAGGTATTTGTAGAAAATGAAAGCTGAGTACTGAAGTTAAATAACTTGCAACTTCTTTTTAAGTGAAGGAATTGTGGTTGAGGGGGGAAAAGGACCATAACTGGAAAATATATTCCAGGGCAACAGACAACCCTTGATTTTTAGGATAGATGATTCCTGGTTGCTCTGGTGGGCTTTAAAAGGGTCTCTCTTTTCCATTTTTACCCCCTGGAAGGTCCAGCTCTCCCTGAGCTGTGTGGTGTGTTCATCTCTTCTGTCCTGGAAAGGAGAAAAGTCAGTRACCCCACTGGCATCCAAACCTGTGGATTTAAGGAGTATTTCACTCGAGATTAGCCCACTAAGCCATTCCTTCTGCCTGTTTAAACAATTTTATTCCAAGAAGGACACAGGAGTGCAAATATTATTGTTAGCTGTAGCTGGAGGTAGGAACTGTGTATTTCTGTCGCTGGGGAGTTTGTTTTATCAGCCCCTTTATTTCTGGAGGGACAGCAACATGTTCATTAGGAATGCTGTGAGCTCAGGTTTTGGTTATTAATTTTCTGTTGGATGGTCTCATATCACCCAAAAATTCTTTCCCCCTTGCTTCTCATCTTCCCCAAGTTCCAGGGAAGGTCTGGGCAGCTCAGGAGTTCTGCAGGCAGGAGGAGCATTCTGAGTTTTCCTGATGGGTGCAGATCTGGCTTTAATCTCCTCACCACAGGCTGCTCACACCAAATTTGCATTGGCACACAATCTTTTGCTTTGATTTTGTGATGTGGAAAAGCACCAGTGACAAATTAATGCTGTCCCTTCACTTATCCAGACTGGGATGTAAACTCACCAATGTGAGCTAAGAAGGTAAATGGCTTTGCTTTATTCAGTATAAAGATTCAGAGGGAAAAGAAAAGGCTTCTGAACCTCAATGAAACTCCTCTTTTATCTCCTCAAACAATTTTTTTC
Organism: Malurus melanocephalus; assembly: GCF_030028575.1. Taxonomy (NCBI): domain Eukaryota; kingdom Metazoa; phylum Chordata; class Aves; order Passeriformes; family Maluridae; genus Malurus; species Malurus melanocephalus. Next base: position 200,503 of record NW_026623414.1, on the reverse strand, counting down.
TTCCTAGAGCAGCTGGTGTTTTTTAATATCCMAAAACCACCAGCCAGTTGTGTACACTTAATGTTCATTGGTAGTGTTTTTCCAAAAATAATAAAATACCGAGCAGAGAAAACAAACTGCCTCAAGCACGCAAATGATGACTTAGAAATGTTTTGTAATGGGCAGAAATCTATTCCTAAAATATTTTTGGGGCACGCTGCCTTTTGTTTTCGCTAATTCTGGGTATTTCTGGCCCCGGTGCTGTTGGCTGCAAGGAGCGAGGTGTATTTTGCTGACAACAGGGGGCAGAGCGAGTTTGTGTTTTAAAAGAACARAAATCCCTGTCAGAGCAGTCAATGGTTATTGTTTTTATTCCAAATGTAAGCCTTGTCTTATGAAAGAGATAATAGCAAGCGCTCCTCTGTTTAAATCTGCTGTGCAGAACTTGTGGATGTCAAAGCATTTCAAAGGCTCGCTCGCTGCCTTGGATCCTCTTTTATAAAGCAGATAAGGCAGTTAAGCTATAAGTTTGTATTTATTTAGGTTGATTCAGAATCTTTTTATTAACTGTTTATTTAATTTTAGCCACCCAATATGGCTCTGGCAAGCTCTCAGCATACTTCTGGCTGCCCTGACTGTCTAAAGAGACTTTTGGCAGGGTCCTAGGTCTGGGATTTGCACGCTTTTTCCATCCTAACAGGCATGCTTGAGGCGCCTAACCATACTTAGAAAATAAAAAAGGAACAAACTTTACTTAACCATGAAAGGAGTAGGAAGGGAATCTGTTGCTGCCGTTATTACCTCCACACTCCTTGATCTAATTTGGACTTTGATGCTGATGAAGTGGCAACCTGGTTTCTACAGCACTTCAAGAAATGCAGAAAAGCATCTGAAATGGTCTTGGTGATTTTTGCTTTATTTTATTTAAAGGGGTTTATCTGAAGCTCAGATTTGAGGATGTGCTTGCAATACTTTTCCAATACTCATAATTATCTGACGAGGTAACACACTGCTTCTGGAACAGACCACAATCCCAACTGCACATGTTGAAGGCTTTTTGTAAAATCCTCAGTTCTCTGCTGTGGATCCACCATTCCTGAGTTCCATATTCCTCTGTGTGTGAGCAATCACCTGTGGAAGGTGTTGGCAGGTGGCAGTAGCAGCTCCCAGCTCCCATGGTTCTCTGTATTCCAAAATCTTGGATTTTCCCTCTCTTCATGTTGGGCTTGGACTGCCAGCACATCTGATGCACAATCAGAACACTGGCTGCTTTGTTTTTAGCTGAGCCCAGCTGAATTATTCGGGGCATTGTTAAGGCAATGGCTAAGGGCAGTCTTCATTTAGAGTAAGACATTGGAAATTCCATGTASGTTCTTTATATGGAAATGTTTATACAATATAAACTTCTGCTTGAGAAAGCAACTCTTTTTCATCTGGACAGTCTCTCCATACAATGCATCATGCCAGACAATAGATGAAGTGTTTTAATGGTGGTAAACAGTGTRTGTGTGTATATATACATACTAAAAATCTATATTTATATATATTCAGCCACATGTGAATGCCCTTTCATTTCCTGCCTTTTAAGGGGAGATTGTATCGCAGAGCTACCTACCCTCAGCACCATGTGTAGCTCCCACATTTGAGTGCCTCAGAGCTCAATTTTCTGAAATGGGAGGGAGAGAAATTGTTATGATGGACAAATCAATCCCTTAGAAGCTGTAATTAAAATTCTGCCACATCTTGCAAAAATTACCGCTTTGAAATTATAACAGCATGTGTAGTAGCTGYTTAAAATACAGCTACTAATCATAAATTCCTGAAGACAATATTCATCCAAYGTCTAAACTTTTGCATGGTCTCTGAGTAGCAGAAGAGATGCAGTGTTACCCAAAATAATTTTTACTATTTCAAATGACTGCAAATAAAAATTGCAAGCATGTTTGCCGTTCGCATTTACACACGTGCTGAGAAAAAACCTATTCTGAAATTCTGTTCTACAGTTGCTTTTAGGGATGAAAGGAAGGCAACAGCAGCACGACAGAACRCTCCTTCTGTCATATTTGTCATTGTGATGTGGATAATTTAGTCTAGATTACGTTCCAATGCTTTCTTCTCACTTTATAGGAGAAATGGTAGCAGTGTATCCCCTTACCTACCGCATGCCCTGTCTAAATGTGGATTCTCTTTATTTGACTGTCAACTCTCCAGCTCTCCTTTTCCCAATTACTGCCTTTCTGCACTTCACATCACTGATGGACCCAGCTTCTACAGGTATCATGCAAACCTTCACTGAATCAGTGCAGTGTACRCTGGGCAGAGCAGTTGGAGCAGCTCCTGCAGCTCAGGTGTGGATGAAAAAACCACACCGAAGTATTTGGGGTGATTAAGTGCCAAAATATCACTGACTTTGAGTATCTGCTTGAGGCTTTCCCTCAAATAAGAATAGTTTTCCCGCATAATAGAAGGTGTTATTTAAGGAGCAGCAATATGTATCACAGAATCACAGGCTGGTTTGGGTTGGAAGGCACCCCAAAAATCATCTTGTCCAACCCYGCTGCCATGGCAGGGACCCTTCCACTGTCCCAGCCTGRCCTTKGACACTGCCAGGGATCCAGGGGCAGCCACAGCTTCTCTGGGCACCCTCCCAGGGAACCAYTCCTTCCCMATATCCCATCTAAACCTGCTCTCTTGTCATAGTCAGTAGTTGTGGTATTTTTTTTATGCACTTTTCCCTTGGAATAGGAAGGCACTCCGCTACTTCTCTGCAGCAATGGTGGATCTTGGATCTTGGTGTTGCTCGTGGAAGGTTCTGAACCTTTAAAAATCAATATTCAGAAAAAAAACAGGAGACGAAAATAGTCTGTTTTGGTTGCCTGGTGTGGACTTAGGTACTATTTAGCTGGCAAAATAAAGGGTTTAATTTCAGATKAGGTCAGCACCTCTTTCTCTTCTTGTGCTGTGGGCGTTTTGTTTTGGTTTTGTCCCTTCCCCTGCACAGAGGGCCTGAATGSCAACAAACCCAGTTTGCAGTGGCATTAATGTCCTTCCCCATGAGCCATCAGATCCACAAACACATTTCCTCTGAAATGCCCAATGAATCCTTTGGGTTCCCCCGGAGCCCGGAGCATGTAGCGGCTTTACCGTGCACCCCAAAGGCAGCCCCAAGTGCGGGTTATTTCGCTTCTGTGAGCATGGAGGATGGTGCAGGGCCATGCAGGGCACTGTCTGTGCTCCAGCCCCTCCGTGGAGGGCAATTCTCCTGTCCAGGAGCCGGTTTGGGTCTGGCTGGGGAAGGAAAGAGCGCTCTGGCCCCGCCAGCGCATCCCCGCAGCGCTGCCCTCCGCCCTCACAACGCCTTCATTTCCCCTCTTTCCAGCAAATCCATCAGCGAAATGTTTGCCATCATCCCGGGCTATTTTAGTCCCCTTATCGTGGCTGTTTCCGTGGGTAAATAGCTCGGCGGGTGCTGCTGGGATGCAGCAGGTGCGGGTTGCGTTTTCTGCAGAAAAACCCTTTGCTTTTCTCCTGCAGAAAAACCCTTCACTCTTCTCCTGCAAGAAAATCCTTCACTCTTCTGCAGAAAAACCCTTCGCTCTTCTCCTGCAAGAAAATCCTTCACTCTTCTGCAGAAAAACCCTTCGCTCTTCTCTCCTTCTTCCACTGGAACAGCTCCCGTGTCGGCACGACCCTGCCTTGGAGAAGGAATAAAAAAAAGGCTGGGGAAAAAAAGGAAAAGAAAGGRAAGAAACCCAACCCACGAAAAGAACCCCGAAATTTATGAATGTGAAATATATTCAAGGAGTCACAAAGCAGAGTCGCTATTTTTTCAGTTTGCCTGGATGTGTCATCACAGCTCTTCGCTAATTTTCAGATATATTTCCCCTCCCCAGTTGTTTTAGAGTGATAGTGCCTCTAATCTAAGTACCAGATGAAGAAGGTTGCAGGGCAAGAGTGRAAGCTGTAGTGTGGACCTGTGATTACGGTATTTAAAGATTCTGGTATTTTGTCTAAAAAAAATGATTGTAAACAAGTGGGGACTGTAAAATTTCCAGTCTGCCCAGAAGCAGCATGGAAAGCAGGGTTCCTGTTGTTCAAGCAAAYATGATCCTGGAATCACAGGATATTTTAAGTTGGAACAGACCCATCAAGGGTCATCCAGCTCTTCATATGGGGATCCARCCCACAGCCTTGGTGTTATCAGCACCACGCTCTGACCAACCAAGCCAATATGTGCTTCTTTACRTGCTCTTTGTTGTGGTCTATTGTAWCTKMRTATTTTCTAGAATTYTGGAGGKTTTTGCCRTGCTGTTCCATCCRYTAGAAAAGTAATTGTTCCGCTTCGTACCTTTTTGGGAGGATTTTAGTCAAGATTCCCAGGGAGCTTTTGTTCTCCTTTCTTACGGAGGTTTACTGAATTTATAATGGCTCAAAATTTAACAGGGGTGTGGAGGAGGGAATTACAGAGGTGTCTCTGCACGTTGCTGGAATGAGCACTTGGCTGAATCTTGAAAGCTTTTYCCAGAAAATGCCATCATTTACCCCAGATTTTAAGCAGTAAGCAGTAGCAGAGCAGGTAGTGATTTAGAAGAATGTGTGTCATGTGTCAAACTACTTTGTAAAGGGAAGAAAAAAATATAAGCACTTTTTAATCTCTTAAACACCCTCACTTTGTTAGGGCTTAAGTTAACATTGATATGCACAGCATTGACATGCRTTAGCTGTAGGACTTAGCATTAAATTGAAGTAAAGACATTTACTGGGTCATTTGTTGCATACATTGTATTTTTAAAAAATTAACATGTTAGGAATACTTCCGATTTCTTAAAACACACAGAAGTTGACCAAAGGAAATGCCAACTGATAAGCTTCCCTAAAACAGAAACAAAATTTTGGGGGGCTTTGTTGTTGAAAAGGATTGCCTTTAAGTGAATAAAGACTAACATGTACTACAAGCTGTAAAATTGTTGAGTTAGAAATCCAATTGTTGAGTTGGAAACACAAAATATTGTGTTTTAAACCAGTCTTGGAGTTGTGGTCAATGCTTTTCAGAACTCGTCTGGTAACTTCCTTGAAGCTGAAAGATGCATCATATTTGATACTAAAAGGCATGAGTCCAAGGGAGATAAAGGAGCTGGGCATGGAGCTGGGGATGGAGCTGGAGAAGTTCATTTGACTGTGGCTGTGTTTGAAGGTGGTTTGAAATAATTTGGCTGCAGATTAATTTGCTCTGGAGAAAAATGACAAATGAGATGTCAGACATATGTTAACTTCACTGAGGATTTGGTTGCTCAGCAGAACGTTGTTGCGTTGGTGGCATAGTGATGATGCTGAGGACAGTCACCCCAACCAAATCTAAACTGCAGCTTCCATTGCTACCTCAATTTGTACCTGGATGTTAACTTTGGACATGGAGCATCATTAACCAGAGGAGCTGGTGTGATGTTACCACAGTTCCCCTGTTCTCTGTTCAGCCTGRTCTATTCCCACAGTACAAAGAATTCTGCTGCTGTTTTTCATTTCTTCCCCTAGATCCATGTCTCTGAGTTATGCCATATACTCACTACTCACCTTAATCTTGGATCACAGCATTCTCACATCCATTTCGTGCCTCTTTTTTTTTTAATTGAATCTTTTATCAGTGGGTTTCACTTACTAATTTTATCTTCTATTATTCTAGCTACACTAGCATATATTATCTAACTTGACGTAATGAAATAAAGGTGGTTACCTGAAAATAACTCTTCAGTGGAAATGTCGAGGTATCACTTTTTTCTCTTTGGGCTCACTGGCGTTTGGTACCTTTTTTTTTTGTTACATGCATTAATGTGTAAGAAAACCAAGCCCTGACACATYGTCCTTGGATATTTTTGATTGCAAGAGGATTATGGCTTTGAAAGATTAATACTTGTAAAATTAACACTGCTGTAATTGGCATTTGCTGTTAATTAAGAATGAGTGTCAGGGGTAAGTCCTCTCTTCTGGGCAGGGCAGATCAGTTTTGAACCAGCCCCTGAACGAGCTTCTATCTGTAGCAAGAATTTTGGGTCTTACAGAGCTTCTCATTGCTTAGAGCACCAAATTGCAGCTGCCTCCCAGCCCAGGGAGAAATGGAAGCCGATTTTGCAGTGCTGTTGTGTAAKCTGCAGCTGAACCCTTGTTCAGTTKGACTAACCCTGAAATACCAGTGGGATTKCTGTTGTCAGGCAGCTAAAAGCTTTGCTTGTGTTTTTATCTTTTCCCTGATACCCGTGTGCTTTGCCATGCAGACTAGTTTGTGTTTCATGCCACARAGGATTCTCTAGGTCTAATATTTGACCTGGAAGTGTTGCTAAAGGGAGCTGTTAAACTTACAAATCTGCTTCCCACGTGCGTCCTGCAGCTCACAGCGGTCACATCGTGAAACACCCAGAGCTGAAGGGTGCTAAGGAGCAAATTAATTAACAAAACGATGGGAAATAGGGATATTTCTTTTTATTTTTGCATTAATCTTGCTCTGAAGCCCTGTGCCATTGCTTGTAACTCATGGAGGCTGGCTCACTGGAATTATCACTGTTTTGCACTGGCGTGTGTCTCTGATCTAGAGGATGAAAACCAAATGTCACTTGGTTGGAAGGAAGCTGAAATACTTTGTGCCATGGGGTATCAATTACAGCACTTTTAATCTGCTTTGTCAAGTGGAGAAGGCAGGGGGTGAAGGAAAGAGGAAGCAAGGTTTATCTTTAATAAATGAATTGCCTTAATTTCAGTTTGGACATCTGAACAAATGATGGCGTGGTCACCATTTTTCACAAAAAAAAGTGAGGTGGAAGAGGAGATTTCCAGTCACTAGTCTGGGGGTTTAGATGTTTATTTGTGCTGCCAGAGAACCTGTTTTAGATGCCCATCCTCAGATAGTGAGGTGTGACCCCACAACAGGATGGGGTTGCCTTCACCTCTKCTTTTCCACAGCCTTGGAAAATGAACCAAAATCCGGGGTTCTGCCTGGTGTGAGACCTTCCCACCTCACCCCCAGGTGAGTGCAGCAGCCAGCAGCCTCTGGAGTCAGATGAAATCGTGTCAGCAGGAGAGGAGCCACCTTGGCACGCCCCAGGAGCCAGGATGGCAGCACTCTGCAGGTTTGTGCAAAGATCTGCTCCAAAACCAGCTTGGGATGGGGCCAGAAGGGAGATGGAACCACAGGGCTTCTGGCGAGTCCAAAACCACCACAGCCACATTCCTTCTTTTCTAGATTTGCCTGTGATAATACATATTTTTAAATGTATGCCCTTTTAGTATATCCAATTCAGAGTCATTACCAGGGATGGTTTAACCAAAATTTGGTTTTAATGGGTGATGTATTTGCTGAAGAGGTCATGCAGCTTTGATAACTGGAATTTCCCAGTGACCATTAGGTAGTGTGTTTGTGTCAGTAAGAAGGCCTGCAGGGTGGCTGAATGATCYACTTTGCCTTTCTGGCCCTGAGTTTTCTCAGTTATTAGAAAATCTGCGTGTGTGTCACAGCTGTGGGTGAAGGAGCAGCACTGTGGGTGAGTTCTGCAATTCATCCCTTCTGTTAAAAAATGGTCATGGATAAACAGAAAATCCTTTGGTAAAGGGTGCATCAGGTGTTCTTCTGGGAACGCTAGAAAATAATATCAGTGTTTAATAGAAAAATATCTGCCAATACCTAAAGTGGCAGATTTACTCTTTAACATTTCTAAGATTTGTAGTTCAAGACCAAATTTCGGATTTGTAAGCAAAAGTAGTCTGTAGATGCTGTTTGCTGCCTTTGTAGCAGTGTGATATTCTTATTAAGCCACAGCATTAACACTGCCAGGGTTCTTTGCTTTGTTTATTAGAGGCAAGCTGTGGAAAATCAAATTAATCAAGCAATTYTGTTTCTGGATAGTAAGTTAATTTTGAAGTGTGTAGGCTCAGAGTGGTGACTTGGGCCAGGTTATCGTGASTGATTTCAGCCTGCCTTGTGAATTCCAAGCAAAATCCAGGTAAAGGAAGCATTGGAATTACAGGGTAGAGATTCCCAAGGTTTCCTACTGGACCAAAGGGAGCAATAGGGGACTGATACGAATGCATTGTAATCCATTATTATAATTAAAATATAATAAAACATAATGTTTATATAATATCGTATAATAAACATGAYGAGAAATATATTAGAATGTATCATTAATAATGTAATAAATTATAATAAATTATAATATAATTATAATATAATAAAATGCTGTGATGCAAAAATGTACACTGTGTTTTCAACGCTTTCAATTTATTTGATTTGGGAATATATTTATTAGCAGTGTTTCAACCCAGGTACATTTTAACAAGAAAGATGTCGACTGGAGAGTCTGGACAAACAACTTGTTACAAGTTCCTGGTTGCCATCAGTGTATTTGTTTCCAGACTAGGTCTCTTAGTCTGCTTCCCATCACAATGTCCTGAGGGGACCTTGCTCTGTCTTTTTTTTTTTTTTTTTTTTAAAAAAAAAAGCTTTGGTACGTGCTCTTCTCACGATATGTGTGAGTATTTCCATGGGAGTTAATCAATCACCACCAAATACTGAATGCTTTTACCATGAATGGGAGTGTCGAGGAGGGCAGGACTGTGCGTGTAGAGGCAGCACACGGAGCTGGAGGAGGCACTGAGGGGTATTTACGGTTTGATAATGTCCCAGGCAGCTCTTGGGGTGGGTTTTTATGGCTGCATTTTGGGGTAGAGCCAGCTTAGGGGGTCATAAAATGTGCAGCTTCTTTGCCAGTTACATTCCTTGCCAGGTAATAGATATGGGAGCAGGGTGCTACTTAAAATACACAGGGATGGGAAGGAAAGGATAATTCATTTGAGGACCATTCCATCTTTTTTTATCTGTTGATTGTTCCATTGATACCAGTTGCATGTTTCCAGCACATCCCACCTGAAGGTTTTCTGCAGCACTCGATAGCTCAAGCAGCACTTTCTGCTTTTCGTGTAGCAGCAGTCAGGTCTGGTGTATTTGCATATCTTTAATTAGCAAGTAAGGAGATGAGTAATTAGCTGGTAATTCTGCCTGACTCCTGACATGAATCTGTCATGGGTAAAAGGCACAGACCACGCAGTGCCTGTCTGGGAGTGATGCTCAGGGCTGGAGGAACCTTCCCTGTCAGATTTTGGTGATGTCAGGATTGGAGGAACTTACCCTGTCAGATATTTGGTGATGCACAGGGTTAGAGGAACGTTCCCTGTCAGATTTTTGGTGATGCTCAGGGTTGGAGGAACCTTTCCTGTCAGATATTTGGTGATGCTCAGGGCTGGAGGAACCTTCCCTGTCAGATTTTTGGTGATGCTTAGGGTTGGAAACATCTTCCCTGTCAGATTTTTGGTGATGCTCAGGGCTGGAGGAGCCTTCCCTGTCAGATTTTTGGTGATGCTCAGGGTTGGAGAAACCTTTCCTGTCAGATTTTTGGTGATGCTCAGGGCTGGAGGAACCTTCTCTGTCAGATTTTTAACATGCTCTGTCTGGTGGGTTGAGCCAAATATTAATTTATTAATTTAATATTGTATAATTATATAATATATAGTTATAGTATATAATTTATAGTATATAACATATAATATATAATAAAATATAAAATATTTTTTTATTAAGTATTCTTTGAAAGACGTAGCAAACACAGTGATAAAGAGTGTGACTATTTTTTAAAATTAATTTGAAGCTAACCTTTTTTATTTAAGAAAATGTGATCTTGAACAAATTTCGTGTGTATTGACAACTTTTTTCTTGAGTTTCAGTATGTAATACTTGGGGAAGAAAACTCTCTGGGATTCAACCAGATATTTTTACTATATAACCTCCAATTTTAAAAAGTTATAGCAAGTGTAGTGGGCTTTCTTTAAAGAAACTTCTATTTTCTATTTAAATAAGGGGAATTTTATTAATTTATTTCTCTTTGCTGTGAAATTTTAATAATTAAGTCAAGTGACCTGATGAATAGGAGTCTTTTCTTAGTTAAATTATTTAACTCCAGTCTCAAGTGAGGGAGAAATTTCCTGTGGAGTTCTTTTGAATTCATGTTAAACTAAAACTTCCTCTGAATTTTAGGTCCTTTCCTATTGAGCAAACACTTGTGCTTGTTTCACTTGCATAGCTTTAGCATGAACCTCTTTTAAACTATGCATAGAACAGAAATATCACAYGTGATAAATACCTGTTAAAGGCTCTGAGAAAGTCCTGTAATCTGAAATATTCCTGCAGTTGGCTTTTCCATACTTCCCAGTGGAGTGAGGGAAGAAGGGATAGAAATGTCTTCCTTTTTTTCTTCCTGTTTTATTTCTTTCTCTTGCTCAATGGGCTACATAGATTTCTAAATCAATTTTGCAGATGTTAAATTTAAAGATAATTACACAAACTAATGCATTCAGAATATTCTTCAGTGTTGGAATTGAAAGTGAGCATCAGGAGTCATTCATTGTTTGCAAAGGCACTGAGACATTTATTAATGCCACGTTTTCCTAATGATTCCAGGAAGATAAGTTAAAGGGTCTGAGTTGAGGCCCATCAACTCATTTAGGGTTTCAGAATGTTGAATGAAGTGTACTTGTGCAGTGTTAAATGCCCTGCTCTTGGTAGGATTTTGACACATAAGCTTAATTTGGGGAGTGGTGGGGAAGCTTAATCCTATTCACACTTTTGGGATTGCTGCTTTTGCTGTGGGACATCATGATGGGATGTTCATTAAGCACATCCATTAATGTGTGATGAGCACCATAAATACAGTGACCTTCAGGATAATTCACCTGCATGTTTTGATTCATTACTGCATTTTCCACTTGTTTTTTCTTCAGATGTGAAGATGTATAAATTTCTTAGCTTCCCAATTCCTCCCAACGTATCATGTGCGTTATGATAACTGAAAAGGGATTTTATAAAGAACCTTCAGCTTTCTTTGCTTTAAAAGCCAGAAATGATAGATAGGGGGAATTAAATTTCAATTGGCATAGCTGGGACTATCCATCACTGATTCTTTATGAATTTAGATCTAAATATGTAAAGATTCCTTATAGATAAATAGATTCATGAGTCATGGAGTCGCTCAGGTTGGACAGTCCAGCCATGAACCAGTGATGCCAGGTCCACCACTGAAATCATGTCCATCCCTCAGCAGTCCTTGTTGTATAAAATATTTCTGTTTAGCTTGGCAGTTATGTATATTCTTGTGTATATTTAAGGAGGGAAAAAACCCCAAATAAAAAATTAAAAAATGAAAAAAACCCCAAGAACATCTATAATATTTAAAGTTATAAAGTAACACTTGAGGTGGGATCCTTTCAGTTTACTAATGTGAAAATTTCAATTCAAATAATGTGCAGAGCTGGATGGGGCTTGGAGCACCCTGGGACAGTGAAACCAGGAGGTTGAAGTGATATAATCTCTGAGGTCCCTTCCAACCCAGCCCATTCTGTGATTCTAAAATGTTAACAACACCTTGWGTCACTGCTTCATGGTGCCTTGAGAAGAGCCCACCGTGTTTTCAATGTGCAGCTTCTGGAAAGAYTCCTCAGATGAACTTGTGATACCAAGGAGGCAATCATATCAACAAGAATTAAGATCCTGTGGTTGCTGCTTGTCTGGGGTTTTTTCAGTGGTTTTTTTTTGGTTTTTTTTTTTTTTTTTTTTTTTTTTTTTTTTTTTTTGGTTTTTTTTTCTGTTTTGATAGAACATGTGGCTAAAATGCTAAGAGGCAGAGGGCAGATATGAGAATGAGATATCTCATTCTCTATATGAGAATATGGCGTGTTCTCATACAGCATGTATGAGAAAAACCCAGGGTGTGAAAAAAGGGATGCAGAGGTAACAGAACCCACAGAAGAGCTGGATCCCCCCAGTGGTGTTTCCCAAGTCTGCAATATTGTTTTAGGTGGAAATACAGTTAAAAATAAGTCCTTGCATCTAATGAACTTCCCTTCCCCTCTGTATTTCTCCCCTCAAAAAATGGAAAAGCTCAATTAATTGCTGAAACACGAAGCTTTTTTCCTTCCAGTTCCCCAATACAGCAGCCTTGCCCTTCTTTCATTATTCCTTCTTGCATGAAAAAAAAAAATCATCCCATTGAGCCCTGGGAGGCTTCTTCCAGGGCATGGAGGGGAGGAGCAATTACCAGGTTTGTGATAAGCTGTTCCAGTGTTGATGCAGATGAAGTTCTGRCTCGCAGGATGGAATCTTGACACACAAATGGGTTTGGATTGGACTTTACCCTGACTGCAGCTGTCTGACTCCATGAGTCTGTCCCAGGGCTGGTGACTAAGGCAGTGATTCCACTTTTAGGTGAAGAGAAACCTTTTCTCATCAGCAGTGACTTCAGAGGTATTCCAGTAATTGCTGGAGGTCGTTTGGCTCTTCTCATGTAATTGTATCTCTGAGAAAGCCTGAATTTTCAGTAAATAGTCATTAAAATGATGCTCCTTCTTGTCATTCCTTAAACTGCTGATTCACCCCAGATTTAGTGAGAGTCTGGGTATGAATCACAGGCTGCTGGGAGCTGGGGCTGGCTGAGAAAGGCTGCCCCAGCCAGAAGAGAATATTCCATCCCAGTCAAGGGGGAAGAGAAATAACAGTGAGTTTCTGAGTTGCATCCTTTGTAGAGGAAGACTGGGAAGCAAATCCCATTTACAAAAAAACCAGCTTCTTTCACAGTGTTGGGCTACGTCGTGTCTTTGCTAGGGTTTTGTAGCTTGTGAAGGAAATTGTTGACTTTTTCTTGGTTTTCTGAAGTCCATATTGTTGGATCAATCACCTTGATTAGGTGTTCTCTCCCAACAGCAGGWTTCAGTGCCTCAGAACAAAGCCTCATGGCATCTTTGTGCTGCTGGTAAYCGTGTTTACCACCAGCAAATCATTTAGGAGTCTGGAGCAGACACGACTTGTTTGGGATTGGAATTCATTCCATCAGAAAGTTTTACCCCTCAAACCTATTCCTGTGCTAATATATAATCTATCAACACACAAATAATGTGATGTTTGGTTCATGCCTCAATTATTTAAGTTTTATGGTTGATGGAAAACTGGCAGAGTTGGCTCTGGCATAGGCAGACTGGTTCAAAGGATTATCAGTTTGCATGTTTGACATTCTTGGCCTGCTAAGTGTTGTATTTTACACTTAATGCTTCAAGATTAGCATGATAGATTAGCTTGCTTAGATGGATGTTTTTATAGTTTATGCTCTTATTAACTGCTCTGTTGATCCYAGAAAATAGGTCTTTTTCTTCCTTGATGGATGTCATGTCACAGGAATACAACTTGGAAATCAAGTGCTGCTTCATGCTGCGGTGATGTCGCGTCAGAATCTATTTCAGATGAAAATCCCTGAAATATAYAGATATAAAAACCATCAGGAAATGTGAAAAGTCCTTTTTTTTGGTTTTTTTTTTTTTGGTTTGTTTTGATAGAACATATGGCTAAAATGTTAAGAGGCAGAGAGTAGATATGAGAATATGGTGTGTTCTCTTATAGCATGCATGAGAGGYTGGATGAGTATGGGACAGCTCAGTTCAAGGTTAATTCTCTCAAGGCTTTTCAGGGAAGGCTTCTACCAAAAAAAAAAAAAAAAATTGTGATGTCAATTCACAGCCCCTGTCACCTGCCCTGCGAGCTTTGTCTCTCTGGTGTTATCCATGAATGTGATTAAATTTCCTAAAGATGAAATGAAGGAGCCTGGCAGGTCCAAAGGGCAGCAGAGTTTGAGAGCTATCAAGAGCTCACACATCCTTCTGCTTCACACCAGGATGGGCGAAAGTGGAGATAGGAGCGAGCCAGGCTGTGCAAGGAGAGCACAGAGCTTCTACTGAACCTGATTTAAAGGCTGTCTGTGATCACCCCATCTGTGCTTTTATCCATRTGTGCATGTGGTATCTGGGATTTGGGTGCTATTGAGGATTCTACATGCAAGAACCAATTCTGAAGTGTGCATACACACACATTRTGCAACATCTGTGTTTCTTTTCCAATCCAGATTCTGGGTTGTAGCGCCCCTTGAAAAGCAGCTGGAAATGTTAAAGAATTTTGGATGACATTTCCTTTGGATTTTTCTCCTTGGATGCTCTGGATGCCTCAGTTTCTCCTTGTGCCAGTGGTTTCTCTCACTACAGTCAAGTTTATAATCACAGAACATGTGTATTATAACTGCTTGCATGCATTTRTGTGGCTCAGGAGCCTGAAGGCTGTGCTCAATCGTGGTCATTTAATATGGTCACTAAAATTTCAGTACCCTCCGAGTGCCAAACACATCAAGATTTTATGTCCTTGAAATCATCTTTTTCTTTCCTAGACTTGATTCCAACCTTCACCTCAGAGAGAACATTGCTCAATGCAAGTTGAGTAGCAGAGCTGAGGGTGGAATAGAGTCGGAAACATTGGCTGCTGTGGGGATCTTTTGAAATTTTTAGTGGGTGATTGAGTAATTACTGTTCTGCACTAATAATTACTGTACTGTTAATGCATTAAAAAAAAAAAGACAACTCTACAGATTCCAGTTTCTTCTTGTGAAAACCTCATGGCTACAAGGTCGTGGTAGGAGTGTGTGGCTCCCCTTGCTGTGTACATTATAAACCTTTCCATGTCTAAAAATTGTCACTTGCACCTGGAGAGGCTACATTAGAAACTCATTAATACTCAGGCTAATTGTAATTATTCTCTCTCRTGTAGAAATAGATCCTAATTTAGATTAATACCAGACCTCTCTGGGGCATTTTCAAAATAACCCAGGCAAATAGCTTCTGTAAATATCTAAGTGTATTATTTAGTGGTGATTTTATTTTTTTTTTTTCGATAACTAAAAATAGATTTTTATGTCAGTATCTTCCTTAGACTGAGCARCTAAAGGTGATTGTTACAAGGTGAGGTCCTTAAAAGCAGCAGATAAATCCTCCAGCAAGCGCTGTGTGGGTAGGTGTCTGTAAGCTGCTTTTTCAGAAATCCCATGGAGCTGTTCTGTGGAAATGTGTGGTGGTGTTTTCTTTGCTCCCTCCGTTCTCTTTGCCCTCCTCCTTTCCATTYTCCCAAACAGTAATTAATGCCTGGGATCAGCGTGGCTGCTGCTGCTGCCATGAGAAGATTCTGCAGGAAGAACAAAAGGATGATGTGTGCTTTGAAAAGGAGCCAGATAGTGAAAAATGATTACAGGCTGCCTAATTAGGGGCTCTTTCAGAGCAGCGTGTTTAGTTTCGCATCACCTCAAACACTAATGGCTTTGTGGCTTTTAGAACTGAGATAAGCAAGAAGAAGCCTGATGGATGTTATTGAGAGAATGGGCATGGCGATGGGGTTTTTGTTTTCAGTGGAGGACGTGGAAAAGTTTAGGCTGGAGTACAACTTTAAATAAATCACTGGACAAAAAAGAAACAAATATCACTTGAAAATACAGAAAATGTGATTCACCGTTTCCTCTCAGCTGGGGGTGCTGGTTGCAGAYCAGCTGCAGGGGCTGGGCTTTGGGAGGGACCTGTGGTGCTCTGTCCTCACCTCATCCTGTCCTGCCCTGCTCCCCCTGTGCCATCCCCCTGGGTTTGGGGTCAGCCAGGGGTGGCCCTGATGCCATTTCCCC
>NW_026623414.1:177849-184120 GCF_030028575.1 Malurus melanocephalus | reverse complement strand
ACTCTTAACTGCTTCATCTTCATCCCACTCCACATCCATCCAGCATATTTGTTAAAATTAGGAGGAGAGCTGCTTTCCAGTTTGGAAATGCAAAAGAAGGGGGAAAATTACAATTTTTCAAGTACAGCGGTTCCCAGATTGAGCTCCTTTGGGATTTCAGCTGATGGCTGTTGAACTTGTCCAACCTGATCTTCTTGGGTTGGATATTCACATAACCCCCCTGGCTCTGAGTCCATCAAAGCCATGAGCTGGCAGTTTTTGTGTTTCCCTGATGGTTCTGAACCCATTCATGCACATACTCCGCACACACAGACCCCAACGGGGTTGCATTTGATTCATTGTGGATTAGACAGAACTGATCAACCTAAACATGCCTTTAAAAACACCCTGGGGTTTGCTTTTAAAACCAATTGTTGATGTGGAGCATCCCTACGCTTTTAACAAGAAATATTCGGCCTTATCCTTATCTGAAGATGGGTTTTGACGAGTCTTGTGTTTTTTAATATCTGAATCCTAAGATAACATTCATCTTCTATTTTAAAAAAAATATTATCTGAGAGTTGATAGGATCTTTATTTGTATATCTGTTTTAATTGAGGGATTTTCTTCTATTTAGTCTTAGCATCTGAAGAACATTTTGCTGAAAGGTTGAATGATTTGGGGGCGGCTCAGTTTGAGCTTAATTCTCTCAAGGCTTTTCAGGGAAGGTTTCTAGGAAAAGAGAGGGTATCTGGACTAAAAACTTCTGGTATTTCTGTGATAAAGGATGAGAGGGGGAAAAAACTAACAGAGTATCTCAGTGCTGCTCCTTAAACATTGTGAGGAAAATAACACAATTGCATCATTTGTCCCATGTCTCTGATCCATTTTTTTCAATCTAAACACTGTTTTTAACAGCTCTGCATCTCGTTATCTATTTTTGTCAGCATCACACATGTTTTCACAAATAGGGGAGCCCATCCTTACCTTGTAGTGAATGTGCAAAACCTCTGATTTACCTTGGGTGAACATTAAGGGAATGTCATTGTAGTAGCAAGGCACTTTCTCACTAGTTCTAAAATAGCAGGTTGATCTTCATGCTTATTTTTATAATATTGAGAGGAAAAAGTAGGAAAAAGAGGCATTGTTAAATGCCACTATTTTGTATGCAAGGAGGGAATACTCGGTATGCTTCACTGCTGTCATGTGCAAGTCCCTAAATTGCTTTTGGCAAGTAGATAACTTAGAAATTGCTTTAGTGACAGAAGTGTTTTGAAAATAAACCTTGAAAGTGAGAAAGTGAAACCTGTAATTATCTAATGGAAGACTGAAATGGTTTTTAAAAGCAAGCTGCAAGGTAAACACTGGAGTTGCTGGAGTTATCAGACCTCTCCRTGTGCTGTGCCCTCTCTGGGTGTTGTGGATACACAGGACATGATTTTCCAGATGCCCATTCGTCACAGAATGTTTGTGTGAAGCTCTGGGATCACAAAAACACGGAAAATAATATTTGCTCTGCAGGGAGGGGCATTTGTGGGGGCAGRCAATTTCTTGAAGAATTTAGTAATTTCTTCCTGAATTTTTTTTTCTTTTTTTCTTTTTTTAACTTGTATATTTTTCAGGCTGTTGGCCTGCAGGAGCAGGGGCACATATTTGATGTGAGAGCCTCATACACCGGGGTTTGATTGGGGCTAAACAGCCAGGGATGCCTGGCTCTGTACAGAGAACTTGTCACCTCTGAGAACCTGAGTTCCAGGAAAACTTTGGCCAGAAAAGGAATCAGAAGGGGGTAAAAGTCTGTTACGTTTGTGGGAAAAATATTTCACCTATAGTTTGGCAGATGCTGTTCTTGCTCATGGACGGATTCTGATTTYGGGGTTTTTTTTAAGCCCTTATTGTGATTGAGACTAGGTGATGACTTCACCTCCCTTTTTTTGCCATCTCAAAAAGCCTCCAGTGATGTGAGGAACCAAAATGCATGTGCTGGCTGCCCAGCACGAGGTTTGTGCCCATTTCTGGGGRCAGCTGGATGCAGCTTCGTGTTGTGTCTGTGTGGCAGAATGGCCTGCATAGGAAATAGCARTGTCAGAAAGCTGAGAAAATCCTTCTTCAAACTCATCCACGGCTTGAAAAATTACTCTGTAATGACTTCAGTTCCTGAGGAAAACCTTAAGGATTTTTGGCTTGTGAAAACATCCATTTTTTTTCCTTCCAAAATGCAGCTGCTTCATCTTGGGGTGTGTAGCTGTCGGTGGAGCAGTGATGCAGCATTGCAGCACCCAGAAGAGCATTTATACACCTGTGCAAGAAACACAGAAAACACAAAGAACCTCCTTAATCTGTTCATGCTCCCGACCAGGATAAGGCTGGCACTGGTCCCTGGTGCTGCTCCAGAGGGATCTTTTTGATCAGGGGCAGTTGACAGCTCTGAGATGTGGCTCTTTTGCTTTCTGTGCTATGAAGGGTTCCTTCTGGTACTGGAAGTCTCTTTTATAGTTTCAAAAGCAGCTGGGAGGATCTACTGTTCATCYTCAAGGTCTCCTACCCAGGAAACTGCATGGGGTGGTGATGGCTGAAAAAACAATGTTTGATTTTAAAGGAACTCAAGGAGGGATTCCAATGGAATTCCAATCCCAATTTTTACTAAAATTTCACTTTATTTTTGGCAAAAAGTAGGAAACCAAACMAAAACATCTCAAAAGGTACTTCTTGCAGCTATTACAGCCTCAAATGATAGTTGCTTTTAAGTGCCAAGAGGAGCAGTCCCACCTTCCCTGGCAGCCTGTCCACATTCCTGCTGCCTCCTGCACTGTGCCAGGGTGAGGATATTTGCAGCTGAGCATTGCATTGGGCTGAGGAACTCACACAAGGTAACAGCAATCCCACAGAAACTGCTGGGTTTGGGGTTTTGGTGTTTTTTGGTGTTTTCTCAGCCATGTGCCACCTGTCTGTGTGCTGSAGGGATGGGGACAGGGACACAGGGTGGGGTGGCTGTGCTGGCCCTGGTGAGGGGGGATAAGGAATTTAAGGTGAATTTGCTGGATCTGTCACCTTTTGAATCTCGTGTTGTGCAGGCCAGTGAAGGGTGGTGGTGACCCATGTTGTTGTTTTTCCAYGTTTTAGCTCTCTGGCTGCACCAATGCACATTATCACTGGGTGAAATCAGCTCTAGCACCCTGTTTGTGTGTGGGTGGTGCAGATCCTCTCACGCTGCTCTACACAGGACTTTTTCCCAACAGTTTCCCTCTGGCTGTATTTTGGTGTATAAATCTCTGTGAAATCACYGTGTTTGATGTTTCTCCAGCGGAATTGCTGTGCTGATTTTTAACTGCAAGCGTGTACAGAGGTCATCTACAGGTCTGAGATTAGCCAGGCAAAGATAATCCCTGTCTCTGGAGCTGTTTTCTCCTTGCTTAAAAAGAAAACAGAGTGAATTGCACATGAGTGGGTGTAGAAAAACTAAGGGAGGTTTTCAGAACAGCCTCTGTGTGTTGAGTGGTGTTTTCTTCCTTGTGCAACTCTGCTGATTCTGGTCCAATATTTTTTTATCAAATGAAATGAACTTGTATGGGCACATAGTAATTTCTCATGAACAACTTGGAAGCCTTAAAGACTCTTTTCTATCACTCCTCCGTTTGAGTTAAGGATCCTTTTCTTAAAAAAACTCTGTGGTCTTCAATGCACAAAATTTGCTTCTGCAGCTGAAATGAGGACAAACATGTTTTTTAACACATTGAGGATGAAAGGAAAATGAAGCTTTACTGTCCTGATGACAGGAGCTGGAGTTTTCTGTTATTTGCAGGAATAAGCCAATGCCAGTGAACTCTAAAAAGCCCTGTTTTAAGCTCGCTGCCCAGGTGACAATCAGGAGCTGCTGCAGTTTCCAGCACTTTGCAGAGCTCCACACGCCAAGTTCCAGCTTGGAAACTGCRGTTTCTGGTGTTGGTGGGAAAGGGAATGCCCAGGGGGGTTTTGGGGGGCTSAAGAGATGCTGATGGCCTCTTCCCAGCCATAATCCTCCCTAAAACTGAGGTAACTCCCAGTGCAGCCTCTTGCATCCGCACAACTTCTTTGATACATTTTTGAAAATGCTTAGGAGATAAATGCAACAAAAATCAAGACACARAATGAGCCTTGCTCGAGTTTTAGAACTTTTGAGCTTTATGGTCTTTTAATTAAAAATCAACTWCTAAAAATTCATCTCAGTTGCACTAGAAGAGTGTCTTCCACAGCAGCTGTTGGATGCAATGCTCTCTGGGCTTTCAGCATCTCTGTTTTTGGTTGTGYTGTCCTTGTCAGAATTTTCCATCAGTCTGAGGGTGTCGTTTCTCAAGCCACCTGCTGTTCTTTCCTCTCCCCTTCCCCAGGGTGTCCTTTTGGGGTTGATATTGAAAGGAATGAGAAGGGARTGTCTTTACAAACAAACTCTAACTCTGGGGGTAGGATAAGGCTGATACTGGGAGACAGAAGGAAACAACAGSAAGGATTTCCATAGGAATTCCACTGATTGACTTACCCCAGACTATGTTAATAGACTACCAGAGCAGAGACACAGAGATGTATATTGAAAGGGGGCAATGTATGATAGAAGGGGGGGTTTCATCAGGTGTTTTGGGGAGCCTGTACTTCTCAAGTACCTCAACCAATGGAGAGAGAGAGAGGGAATGGCCAGGAAATTGGGATAAAAAGAGGTTGAGTCCTGTATGAATTTGAGCAACCCCATGGGAAATGCCCATGACCTCTCCCTTTATTCATGAATAAAGTTGTGGGACTCCTCTGTCTCTTTTTTGGACATAAAACCTCTGGTGCTTGTGGATTAATTTTCCTAACAATATGGAAGAACACACACCTGAGGGCGGCCCCCCCTCTGCCCGACCTGCTTCTCACACTGTGATCTCCCATTAATTCCTATTTTTATTCGCCCCCTCCTTGCCCTGGCAGCAGTGACAGAGCAGCCAGGGCACTCTTCCAAACCCTGGAATTTTACAAGCAGTACACAGTGGAAACATTTRCAGATCTGTTCCAAGATCCATATGCGCTGGGTGGATATATCCAAATGTAAATATTCAGATCTGTTTGTTGAGTTTTCAGTTTGCTGACCGGTTAAAGCTTTATATTTGGGCACTGGCAGAGAACATTTTGCKCTCTGTGGTCAAGATGACAGGTTTTCCAGGGAGGAAGAGACTGTTTTCTTATCTCAGTGTTCCCTGGGGCTTATCTGGGATCCTGGAGCATCCAGGTATGGGTGTTGATGAGGAGAGAGCTGGCAGCTCCACCAGCTCTGCATGGTGACCATGCTCAGTGATCCATGTGAAGGGATGGGCTGCTGTGGCTCTGAGGTTCTGACTCTGCTACTGAGCCTTTTTCATCTCTGAATGAGATGTTTTCTGTTTTTTTGGTGAATCATAACTTTTCTTGCAGGGTTGGGGCTCTCCTGAAGTCCATCACTTGGTGGATGGAAATCTGGAGTAGTCTCAGGACAGGAGACAGACAGGTGGCAGTTGTTACAATAACTAAAGCTTTGACTTCCCCAAGTGGAAAAATTACATTGTGTTTCTACAAATTGAAGAAATGTCAATAGTTTAAAACTGAGTTTTTATCACTTGTGATATTGGATCAATTTTTTTTCTAAATTATGACGTGGCAAAATCCACATATGGTGCTTAGTATGTGGTTAGATTGTATTGAAAAATGTCATATTGCAGTGTGTAAGTTCCACATCTGACCAAAAACAGCAATCAAAACCYGTGTCTGAAGAAAATGCAGACTTTGAGAAACTTCAGCATGGATGGTTTGCCTCTAGATTTGAATTAAATGCATTTTTATAAAAGCAAACCTCTCCCTCAAATATTGCAACCAAAAGTTCACAGGTTTGCAGATTTCTGAACTTAATTTCAGATTTATTCAGATTCTTAWGACTTGGTATGAGAAAAAAATCTTCACCATGAGTGTCTGGTAAAGCCCTTAGATTTTGATCATCTGCTGGAGAATGTCCAGTCAAATGACAGTGAATCTTCAAATGTAATGGTTTAATGATATTTTTTAATCATGAACACAATTTTTTTTTTTTTTACTGTATCTGGAATTTGATATCTGCAGTTCCAAGAGCAAGGGCACCTTTCAGAAGTGAGCAGCTATGCCAAGTTTRTATTCCAGCCCTGTGCGAAATTATTAAACGCAATTGCCTGAAAAAACATTTGGTATCAGTGAGCTAAAAAGCATGAAAAGGCCCAAACTTGACCTTTGGGAAGGAAATATTAGCCATGCTTGGTGAAGCACGGCTGCAGGCTTT
>NW_026623414.1:175041-177657 GCF_030028575.1 Malurus melanocephalus | reverse complement strand
GTCAAATAAATAAACAAACACAAGGCATCATTTTTCACATCAAACACAGCAGGTCTGGTAACCCCAGTAACCCAACCACCTCTGCTTCAGTTTTCTTCTCTAAAGCCATTAGAACTGCTCATACTTTGCAGCAAGCTTTAAYATTAATAAATATTAATTAATGGTTTACAGGTGGAAAGGGATAAATCCATCATTAGGCATAGGAGGATCTCTTTGAGTGTCCTCAATTTGGCATGAAACACTGTAAATAAGAAAATTCTCTATCTGTATTACTGTTCCTTTACCTGAGTAATAAAATTTGCAGTTTCTTTTATATAATCAAGTCCAACAAGCAGGAAGGAATAGGAGTTTGCAGTGTGAATGGCAGTAGCTGCCAAGAAATAAGGAGATATTAAGATTTTAAGGAGCAATCAAGCAACAATTCCTGTTGAGTCCATCTGTGTATAAATAGCAGTCATGGCACCTGAGTGTGCCATGTTCTTAAATAACATTTCTCATCTAGAACTTCGGTAGGTTTTTACAAAAGAGTAAAGTATTTTGGCTTTTATCAGATTAAATTCTCACCAAATAAATTCTCAGCTGATTTCCTTAGCTGCCTTCTGTTCCTGCTGTTAGGCTGTGGTGCTCAGCACAAAAATTGGTGTTTCTGGTGGAGAAATCAGTCACGTCTTATGAGTGTGCTCTGCAAAAATTCCAGCCAGGAGCTGGTAGAACGTGCAGCTAAGATTGGTCCCAGCCAGGAATGGCTGTCAGTTCTGACACAGCTGTTTTCAAAAGTTACAGCAAGTTTTGTTTTTATGTAAAAAACATAAAAACAAAAACCTTTTTTTTTTTTAAAAAAGGTTGAATTTTTGATAGGCATCCCTTGGGGTCAGGCTGTCKTGACAAAGAGCAGAGTGGGCTGACAGGTGACAGGAGCTGCATCTCCTGGAAACACTGACAAAAACATGGCTTATCAAAGCAGGAACCACAATCCTTTCTGATAATTCAGCTCATCTTAGAGCTCATCTGTTCAAAAGAAAAGCAAAYTGCCGCTTGTAAATAAAGTGAGTCTTCAAATGTCATTTTCATATCTTCATCTTTTAATGGTTTTTCTAAATATAACATCACATCAAATACTGGCACGGAGCATTTGTGTTTCCCCAGCAGTGCTGAAAACTTCAGTCTCCCGTGCTTTTATGCAACTTGTGYCTTTGGTCTGTTCCAAATCATTACTGCTGCTGTTTCGAGGTGTTTTTCACCCAGTTCTTCAGGGGATTTTTAATGCAGTAAAAAGACAGGCTAAATTATGCTTTGGCCTCTCTTAAAACCCCTGAGATCTTCTTCTGTTTTCCTCTCTTTCAGATGCTGAGTCATCATGTGCATGAAAATCGTACATCACTATCTGGAGATGGTATAATTTATTTAAAAGTGCTGACTGCCACACTTTACCTGCTAAAMCAAGCAAGTGCTGAACTGGCCTTGATCAATGTGCTTCAGTCAAGGGTGCTGGCAATTTGCTGGCTCTGACCTTCCCTGAGAGTTTAAGAGCCTTAAACGACAGGGAAGGTCAATGGCAATTACTCCATTTAAGAAATTCATAGAGAGTGAGGCAGCTAACTGCAAGGATTTAGAGCAAGCTTGATTTATTTCCTTTTTTTCTTTTTTTTTTTTTCTTTTTTTTTCTTTGAATATCCATGTCATCACTTAGCAAAGATTCCTTCATTTGTGTCGAATCAATAAGGTAGATCTGGAAGCAGTGAATTCATATAAATGAAATCTGCCTTCATGCTGCTAAAAATAGGCTTTTTGGCCCCTTGSAGAATGCTAATAAAGAATTAAAGAATGTTGTTAATAATTACCATTCCACAGCTGTTACAAGATCCACATAACAGTGATACAGGTTGTTACACCGCTCCCCATGTACTGGACCAGCCCAATAAAATCTAATCCTGTTTTTCCAATCTCAAACCATTCATTTTGGCCAAGAGAAGATGTTTAAAAATGCAGCACATTGTAAATGCACACGTATCTCTAAACATTCCTGCCATATCTAAYAGTTTTGGCTGTTTTTTAATCTCAGTGTCTAATCCGAGGTGCTTTTAAAAATCCTGATGATTGAGAGTGAGCCCTTTGTATGGCCTGGACCTGCACTTTCAAGGTTTCTCAAGTTGAAAGGCAAGCAAACCCCATTAATTATGTTGTCTCCTAAGGCACATGAGATGCTTTTAGAATTCAAAAAGCTGTTGGATTTCARTGTGAAGCAAAGTAATCCTGTTTTTTTGCTCATTGGTGTGTGTTGTTCTGGGGGATTCCTCAAGGACGTGGTATGGAGAAGAGTTGATGGAACAAAATTATTCCCAGTTTTGTCACTGACACCTTCAGAGAACCAACCTGTCCTGAGCCAAGTTTTTGTGCTTTAACCTTGTGATGCGAGCACTTCCAAGCTACTGACAGAAATAAAATTACATCTTGCTTCAGCAGCTGAAATTATTTTTGTCTCAAACCTTTTAATTAAAGATCACTTCCCATTTTTTTCCTTTCCCTGCACTGTGTCTGCTGTGTGCTTCTTGGGTGTCAATATTGTGTGGAACTGTACATCATGCAGAATTTTGGTGCCTGTGTGCTTCTTGGGTG
>NW_026623414.1:170399-174761 GCF_030028575.1 Malurus melanocephalus | reverse complement strand
GTGCCTGTGTGCTTCTTGGGTGCCAATAGTGTGTGGAACTGTACACCATGCAGATTTCAGTGTCTCTGGTCAGACTTTTGTTTAAAAACCATTTTTGTGCAGCCCAAGAGGAGTTGGAAGGTTGGTTTGGAGTTGTATTTGGACACAGTAGTAAAGGATTTCCTGCTTCAAGTCATCATCTTGCCATCAGCATGARCTGGCATTGGTGCTCCCTGCCTTGTAGGGGTAGGTCAGGATGGGTTTTGCTCTTGCCAGCTTGCTGGGATGTTAAATTAACTAAAAATGCTCATTTCCATCAGCAGTGTGGGTTAACAGCCCGTGGGACTGGCGCTGCCCCATCCTGCCATGGTGGTGTTGGRTGCAGTGGCATTTTGGGGTCTGTGGGGCACTCTTTGTGACCTGGTGTGGGTGTTGTGTGTCTCCAGCCTTGCCCACGCTCTCCGTGGAGCTCTGAGGAGCTCATTCTGTGCCTCTCTGCAGCTCCCAAGAGCTCTCTGAGATGCTTTTGTTCCCTTCATCAGCTGAATATTCATTCATTCAGGCACCAAATTGCACGTTTGTTGAGAGAAATGAGGGCTGAAGCTTTTCAGCCATAGATTGAGATGCAGAAATGAGTCACAAATCACTCGAAAAATTCTGCTTTTAAATGCCCACCCAGCAGATGCTGGCAGAACATGTGTTTAAGCCCCATCATCRGGGCTTTCTGCAGTGACATTGTGAGCACCTGTGTGAGGGAGATTTGTAAGAAAAAATTTCAACATAATTTGACACTCTCACAAAGTGCTGCCCTTCTGCTTTTCTCAGATTTGCATTTGCAGTGGGACTTCCAGGAGTGAGGAGTTCATGGGTTGGGTTTACGTTTGATTTTATGAACTGTGACRTGGGCATCACCTTCAGAACCTCCTAAAGTGTGATAACCCCCAGTTGTGTGGTTCAGGATTTTTTGCATCTCCTCAGGCTTAGAAATTTGCAGTTGGTGTCATTTTCTCTCTTCTCCTGCAATGCACTTTCCATTTTTCTCAGAACAAATGACAAATTTTAGCATCTGGTCCGGGTATCTGGGGCTACAGTTGTTCTTTATGCRTGTGTTTCATTTCACTAAGCCATGAACATGATTTAAATTTGCATAGAGATAATTTTACTGGGGAAATAATTAACTCTGGAGTAAGTGTGCATATGCATGAAGAATATGCTGTTACTGGGAGGACACGTTCTTTGTATGATGAATGCTTTGGGGRGTTTTTTGAAAGGTGTGATAAAGAGGCAGGAGAATTATTCTGCTCTTATTTGCTCCTCCTATTTRTGCCACGACTGCATCTTTCTTTTACTGAATTGCTGGTAGCAAGTTTTAATAAATCAATTTCATGAGGGCAGAATACTGTCCAGAGGATGATGGTTAATGTATGGAAATGAATGCACTCTGTGTGCTTTGCAAAGTTATGGCTGGGAAGAGGTGCAGGAATTGGACCAACCCACACCTTGGGAATGTCAGAAACATCTCAGTGAGCCAAGAAAACCACTGACACAATGGAACTCAATGTTTTCATTCTGATTGGAAATGACCTGCAAGGCAGCTGAAGAAATGGGTGAGCCTGGCACATTCTTGATTGGCTTCTTTTCTGTAAGGCACAGTGGACAAATGTGCCAAGAGAATTCTGTCTCAAGTCTGTGAGGTTTAAAATCATCCAGATGATGAGTTTGTACAGATTTTATGTGGGGGAGAGAAGTGAAAGCAGGAATGTGCTTGTAGGGAGGAGGTTTGCAGGAAATCAGTGAGGTGAGTGCCATTTAAGGAGGGAAAACCTAGGAAAGTATTATTAGTATATGTTTGAAAAGAAAAAAAAAACACCCCAAAATGAGTTTTTGTTTTAAAAAACAAAAGTATTTTTGTTAAATTATATTTTAATTCTATTTTGTATGAGAAATACACAACTTTATCCCAAAGTGGTTTTCTTCTCTTCCATGCCAGTTTGTCTTGGCCTGCTGGCTCTGCTAAGCCAACTGGTATTTTGGGTTATTCAGTATTTTTGAAGTGGGTGTTTCTTGCCTTTTGTGTACATTTTAAACGTTAGCAATGGACATTTTGGTGAGGTTCAGGCTGACACCTTCCCTTGCTCCCTGCTCTGCTTTGAGCAGTTGCATTTTGCTTCTCTGTCTTGGAGGAACATCATGTTGGTGGGAACAAAAAAGGAGCAAAGYCAGGAGGTTTTTTAAAGGAGTTGATTGGACTTAGACAAGAAAATCTGCTTTGGGAGCTCTGGAGTGAAAAGATTTAACTTCTGTTGCYGTGTGCTGTAAGTCAGTAGCAAAGCCATGGAAAGGGTGGCAGAATTATTGAATCCTCTTCATTTCTTGCAGCCACATGAAATCTTCACCCCTGAAAGCTTGGGAATAATATTTAATATGCTTCCCTCTTAATGATGGCACATTTCCAAACAACAGCGTTCTGATTGACAAATTGGTTTTGAGAAAGTATTTTAGCCTGTTAATAATCATGACTTAGAAAACATTTTTCTGTATTCACCTTGAGTTGTAGCCATCAGTTGTGTGTGGTCTTTGTGTATCTCCTTTAGCTCTGCTCATTATAACCTTGTTTCCCTTCCAAAGTCATCCCTTTTAATCTGGGGAAGTGGGACTTGTGCAATTTAATTCATTCTGTTCTTTTCTGCTTCTTGCCTGCCCTTTCCAGCCTCCTTGTCCCAGTCCTTCTCATGCCTCCTGAATCTATTTTATTTTTATTTTATTTTAATTTAGCTTTATTTTATCTTTTAAATTTTATTTTATATTATTTATCTTTTGGCCTGTTTTAATCATTATCTCTGGTGATATCTGAGTTCAGTTCTTTTCACCAACAAATAATTCGCAGTAGGAGCCCATTCTCTCTTAAACCTGTTGACACATCTACCGCAGAAAAACAAGCAAAAAATAAGTTAAAGAAAGCTCACATTTGACAAAACTCCAGCAATTCCAGCCATAAAGGAAAAGCCAAAGGAAACGAGCTTCATTAGTGCTTCATTGACTTTCTTGAACAGACTCAGAGGGAAATGAGCACYGTACACAAGAGCTGAATGCTGTTCCAAACGCTCCAGATTATTTTCTGACTTGTGTTTCTCATGAGCTGCATAAATTGGCCAACATCTGTGAAGATGCTAAAAAATGTGTCTGCTGCTGGAAAATTAGAATATTCTCCTTCTGCAGTTTGCCTGGTTCCTTTTCCCTCTCCTCCACCCTGCTGAGCCTGCTTCCAGCTCTGCCTCCATCTGCTTGTAGGTTAGCACAGCTCAAATTCTCCAGAACTGCTGAACTTTGTCATACACAGCAATTTTTAGGAGCAGGATGTTCTTGAGGGGCTGAAGTATTTTTAATATATGTGTATTTTATAGATATATTTATATATTTTAATATATATGGGGTTTTTTATATTTATGTATTATTTATATTTTAAATATATTTATTATGCCGTTTTCCCTTCTGCTGAGACCCTGGCATGTTTATGGTTGTTCTCAGCTGCACTTGGTCCCTGTGATGGAGCTCTTTGAGTTTGAACAAGAAGTGTTTGAAGGGAAATGCTCAAGGCAAGCCCCCTGTGCTTTTCTCTCGTTTTGGGTCGGTGGAGCTGAGAGGGAATGCACACCCTGAGCTCCAGAGGGAACTCGGGCAGCACTGCTGATACTCAACAAATTCCCTTCCTGGTCACAAATTCACAGGACTGGGCAATTTTGGAGATCAGTGTGCAGTTCTTTTGTAAATGCAGAATGGATGTGATAAGTGCCTCTTTGTCCTAGGCTGAATTTTTATGTCGAAAGAAGCTGTGGCTTTTGCATGGGAAGCCATAATGAATTCTTAATTTTACATTTTTTTATATCGCAAGRGGTAATTTACTCGCCTTTTTTTGCGGCTTTGTCAGAATTCATGTTGCTTAATCTCCTTGCTCTGCTATTAAAACTCACCTTTGTATTTACCATGGGCCAGGAGAGACTAATCTTAGCTCCTGGTAATTAGTGCTTTTTTAGTTCTTTGTGCTCCACGGTGGCCAACAAAGGCTTAATTCAGAATGTGCATATTTTATCTTCACAGGAAGCYAACAATCCAATCAATGAAAATACTTTTGTTCCTTTCTCCATAATTCTCATCTTGCCCTTCCCCCCCATCACATAAACCTGTGGCTGTACTGAGCCAATACCACTGAAAATCAATTTAAGTGTGCTGCTGTAGCAATAGCGAGCACCAGAGGCGATAGCAGGGGAATTTCTGCAGGGGCTGAGCCCAAAGCTGACAGGAATGTGTTTCCAGGGAGCAGTGAGGGTTTCATCTGCTGTCAGGCCATGGCTCCTTGCGGGGCTGCACTGAGCAGCTGCCAGC
>NW_026623414.1:165948-169761 GCF_030028575.1 Malurus melanocephalus | reverse complement strand
ATCCATCCATCCATCCATCCATCCATCCATCCATCCATCCATCCATCCATCCATCCATCCCTCCATCCATCCATCCATCCATCCATCCATCCATCCATCCATCCATCCATCCATCCCTCCATCCATCCTTCCCTGATCCATCCATCCCTGATCCATCCATCCCTTTGAACACTGTCATGGCCTCCTCTGGACTCATTCCAAGGGATCCATGCCTTCCTATGCTGGGGACCCCATATCAATAAAATGGGATCTTTTCTACCTGGATAAATCCTTCTTATTTTAAGACCGTGCTGGGAACTAAGACAGGGAGAAGTAAACAGTTGATTTAAACACAATAAAGAGTAAGTTTATTGTGTTTAAATGTGTGATTTTTGAACCTCATAGAAAAGTTGCTGCTGAAGACTSTTAGATGTAAATCTAAGCCATAGGTAAGTAGTTTCAAGAAATATGTGCAAGACCCCAGCTCTGATCCCAAAAAACCCTCAGCAAAGGCTTTCTGCCATTAGCAGGGAAGAATTCCTGCTACGGTTTTCTGCCTGGGAGTTCAAAGTGTGAAGGTCTGTACTCTGCAGTCAACAGATGGGGAAAGTGGTGAGCACTCCAGGAGGAACTCTGCTTCAGTTTTGGATTTCTGTTCCCTTTCCTGCGCTGCTGTGAACACCCAAACCCATCCCCAGTGTTCTGGAGGGTTTGGGTTTTCAGTGCCAGCAGAGGTCGAGCCTGGGGATGGTGCACAGTGGCCCCGGCCGGCGCAGAGTCACGGGGCTGGCAAGTCCTAGACAAGCCTCTGCATTTCACCTGCCAGCAGCCAAAGAACAGAAAACTCCTGTCACCCTTCTCTTGCTGTCGGTTCAGTTTTGTGACATGGAATGGGATCAAGAGCTGGGCTTTGTCAGGCTCACCGTGACAGAGGTACCTGTATGGGATTGCCAGTTTGTGGGATGTCACAAGCCTCACCTGCAGTGAAAACCCTCCTCAGCTGATGGGGAGCTGAACTGCACTGATGATGCAAAGATGTAAGATAGGCATGGTCCTCTGCTGTGAAACAGATAAGCCTGAGTGACAAAAGAAGTGGCTGAACAAGCTGAATATTTCTGAGTAAAAGTAGACAAAGCCTGCAAAGCTGGTCATTGCAAATACTCTGTCTCTTGCAGGCACAAAGTACAGCAACACATTGCCCCATCCAGTGGAACAGGGTAGGAGCCAAACTGTTCAGGGCAGTGGATTTCAAATCTCACAGAAATCTTTCCTGGGGTGTTCCCAGTTTTCTTCTGAGCCTTGTACTCAGCGAGCCTCCCTTCTCCTGATTTTCTCCCTTCTCCTCATATTCTCCCTTCTGATATTCTCCCTTCTGATGTTCCCCCTTCTCCTGATATTCTCCCTTCTCCTGATGTTCTCCCTTCTGATGTTCTCCTGTTTTACTGGAACATGTTATGTCACTGATTCACCTTTGCTTCACCTTTTTTTTTGTATATTTACTAATTTTGTGAGGAACTTGAATTCGTTTTGGATAACTCTGTTTCTCCTTTTTTCTGCTAGTTTGTCTTTTCTCCTCAACCCCCTTCCAGTATGTTTTGAACCCATTTGCTGGTTTCAAACTCACCTTAAGGCAGAKCAGATGCATCCAGTCTCTAGAGATGGCTCAGTGAGGATAATGAAAGTCACTGGCTGTCTGGAGGGAAGATGTTCAACCTGATCTCGTGGAGGAAAATGCAACCTCAGGCTCTGCTGAGGASCCTGGAGGTTGTTCAAGAATGTGTGGAAGAAATGCTGGGTAGTTTAGGGGAAATAAAAATACTGCCAGGGAGAGGGGAGTCAACAGGGGTGGTAAGGCAGTGGAGAAGTGGTGTAAGCCTTCAGGGATTTGGGGGAAATGGGGAATGAGGCAGTGGGAGTGATTACTGGCAATACATCCCTGAGAAGGACAAAGAGCAAGGATGCTGGTGATGGATGGAGGTGTGTGGATGGGATGTAGGGCACAAATCCACAGGAGATCTTTTCTTCTTCCACTGCGGGCAGGAAACCTTTTTTTTTTTTTTTTTTCCTGGTGGCACCCAATTAATTGTGGTTTGGTTTGATAAATTCTAATGTATTCCTGGGTGGTGAAAGTGCTGCGTTAGCACGTGTCTGGCTGCCATTTGTGCATTTGGAGCAGCAGTTTTGCTGTGCAAGGAGCTCTGCTCTTCAGACAGCGCTGCGTGAACTCGCGCTGACTTTTCCCTCTGGGTCAGCTCCATTCTGCAGGAGCATTCTGTTGGCAAATCAAGAAATCATTTCTCCCTCTAAGCACTTTGCTGCCACAAATGAAAAAATGAAAGAAAAAAAAAAAACTCAGCCCTCTTTGGCTTTAGGATGTAAGATTTCTAAAAAGATTTTTTTCTCCCCTGGAATTATTTCAGGTACTGCATCATCGTTGTAGGTTGCACAAAGCCATTTTTATGTGTTTTTGTGGCAGTGGCTGCTTCAGCTGCTAAATATTGATTAAAGCATTTTGATACAAATATGAGCTGCCAGGGAATCAGAATTAAGATGCCTTCCAGCCCAAACCATTCTGTAATTCTATGATCAAAGTCAAGGTGGCTTTGCTCAATTTATATCTACAGAAAAACTGTGCTGCTGTATGTTTTTCTAGAATGTATTAAGACTTTACATATGTTTCACAGTCCAGTAAAAAAAAGCATAATTTGGTGATGACTTAAAGAATTTAATTTGCAGATTTCATAAATCTTTATTAATGCTATTGCTTTGCAACTTCTTTCCCTGACTTTGCCAGTCAAAACTAAAAGTAGGGCAGACAGGACTTGCAGATTTCAAGCTGCAAGTCATTCAGGAATTAATGCACATAATTGATGAGCAAATGGGAAAAGCATACATCTGATAAATAATATATGCATGGAAATTGTAGCCTACCTACAAAGAACCATGAAACAGAACTGAATGAGCAACAAAATTGGGAATATATTCAGTGTTGCTTCAATTATTTTTGCAAGCATCAGGGATCAATAAAGGTATAAAATTAATAGAATGCCCTTCACTTTATATTTAAAAGCAGTTCCCATATGGTTGCTTCTGAGCCCTGCTGTGACTCTGGTTTTGATGGAGTGTATGTTTCTGCTCCCATCTCCTCTGGYTGGAGTGTGGAGCACATTGAGCTGCTTTCCTGGAGCTGGAGGAGGATCCCTGGTGTCTCAGCAGGGCAGCCTGCCCAGGGGTCATTATGGCACTCGATGGGAACCTCTTAGCCCTGTGCAGTTTGGTGTGAGCTCTTCTGAGCGTTCCCACATCAGCTGAGGAGACTGCAGAGATGTTTTTTTGCGTGGGTGCATTGCTCTGTTCTCAGCCCTTGTGTTCCTCATGCACATTTCCATTCAGTGACCTTTCTGCAGCTGTCCTGGCCGAGGGATGGCTGTTCCAGCTCATTTCAGGGTTCATTATCAGCGCTCCGAGCATCAATTAGCAGTGGAATAAGAGCATGGTGGTAGCACTGGGATAACAGCACTTCCACCCGGTGAACAGTTTCCATCTGCCCTCAGGGACATGAGGAATCCTCTCCAAGATGCTTCAGCCATAG
This sequence comes from Malurus melanocephalus, assembly GCF_030028575.1. NCBI lineage: Eukaryota > Metazoa > Chordata > Aves > Passeriformes > Maluridae > Malurus > Malurus melanocephalus. The sequence goes on along the minus strand of NW_026623414.1, from coordinate 166,190 downwards.
ACCCAGAGAGATGGAATCACTGTTCTCCATCACTGCAGCGGGTTCTGCAGGAAGGAAATCACCTGCAGGGAGGAAATCACCTGGGGGAAGGAAATGATCTGGAGGAGGAAATGACCTGCAGGAAGGAAATCACATGCAAGGAAATCATCTGCAGGAAGGGAATCACTTCCAGGAAGGAAATCACATGCAAGGAAATCATCTGCAGGAAGGGAATCACTTCCAGGAAGGAAATCACATGCAAG
>NW_026623414.1:163658-165317 GCF_030028575.1 Malurus melanocephalus | reverse complement strand
TTCTTCACCGAATGAAAGCCAAGAGCCCTGTAGTTAAATTTCTGCATTTGGAGCAGGATTGGATGTGAAAGCTTGTGCAGGAGGAGTCCGACTGACTGTCAGCTTTCATTTTTCAGTCAAAGGACGTTTCCCTATTCATGYAGTGTGGATCAGAGTGGCTGCCACCCAGGGGGCCACTCCACAGCAGCCTGGGCAATCCTGGCAGTGGGAAGGAGGGAGGGCTGTGCAGGGATGCTCGGGCTCGGCACGCRATGTGGGATGGTGCCAAACCCCCCTGTGGGGTAGACATGCTGTAAAAATGGATGAACCTGGGTGTAAATACCTGAAAGTTACAGCACAGGAGTGCAAAGTGTGAGTTCTGTGGGATGCTCTGTGGCAAATAGCAGCAGCAAAGGCTAGTTCTGGGTCTGATGTCAACATTTCAAGGCTTTTCTGTTTCTCAGCATCCCAAATCCTTGGCTGTTTTATAGGGATTTGCACCTTGGTTTTCCATCCCTTGGCTCTTGTGTCTGYCCCTCCTGCAGGCTGATTGGGGCTGGTGGGGTCTCTTGGTGTGCAAACCCTCCCTGATCTCCAGGAATGCTGATAAAGGCATCATCAAAGGCATCTCTGTAYATCCAGCTGAGGCTGTGATCACATGGATTTGCCTGCGAGAGTCTGTTTTCTGTGAAGGAACTGTTTTAGTAAAATAAATCGAACAAACCCCTGCAAAAAGRTGATGTTCGAGAATGTGAATGTGGTTATTTATCAATTTTGGTTMTGTTTCAGCAGACCTTGCAGAGTTCCCAAAAGCTGTCAATGCAAATATGGTTATGGACTAGCTGCCAACTCCAATTCCCCCCCAAACCATGAAATAAATTAATTCCCTTTCAGCCCTTCTGGAACACAGCAAGGTGGTAAACAGAAGGAAACTGGATCCTGTTTGCTGCTCTGTGGGGTTTTATTTGGCTGGTTTTGTTCTTTTCTACAAAAAAAAGGTACATCCCAGCTGTATGTACTAACAAGTTTAAAAAAAGAAGAAAATAATTATCCCCAATGTACTTCAATCAGATACGGGACCGGGGATTAAGAGGAGCTTTAGTCTCAGCTCATTAATTGTGCAGGCTAAGGAGGTACAAGCAGTGTTTTTGTGTATCTTACCTTCCCTGTGCTGGGGAGTGAAAGAGCCCCAAGCTACTGCATGTGGGAGGTATGGCAGATGTTCTTTCATGTTTGTAACACACATGGAAATCCTGGTCAAATGCTTCCTCAGAAATGCCAAATATCTTAGAGTATTTCAGTGAAAAATCAGATCTGTTGGAATTGTTCCTGTGGTGTGGAAGGTGATARTTTTGGTTCTAAGGAGAGATGGGCACAGTGTTCACACAGCTCAGGTTACTGAACCGCGTCAGTCCTTTTGTTTCTTGCTGAGGATTCAGAACTGAGCGTGGGCATATTTAAAAATTAAAACCCCATCAATTGTTCAGGAGGGCTGCAATATTCAGGGGGTGTGCTGCAGGGCACGGACGGACGGATGGATGGACAGATGGACATGCTGCCCGGGCTGGGCTGGTCCTGTCCCAACCACCAAGGCTCCTTCCCAGGTGGAAGAGCAGCCCCTGCTCCATCCTGGTGGCAGTAATGCTCTTTCCCTTTTGCCAGCAGGAAAAGCAGCTCAGC
>NW_026623414.1:100046-162443 GCF_030028575.1 Malurus melanocephalus | reverse complement strand
GGGGTCTGACATGGTCACAGTGTCACCCTGCCTGGAGCTGGCCCTGCTTGGCTCTTACCCTCTGCTTTTGCAGTGAAGAATCACGTTCTGCTGCAAACCAGAACATGAAATYGTGTAGTTATCTGCTCTGTAAAAGGGAAAAGATGTTCTTCTTAACGTAAGACTTAGAGCCATGAAACAGTGAATACTGTACATTGAAAGAAACGATAGATCTAGGAATAATGCATGTGTTTTGCTGCTCAAGTGGGCTTTGACTGTCCTGAGCAAGTTCCCTGGAAAGTGTCAGCCTTCCCTAAGTCCGGGCTTTGCCTGGTGCAGCCTGCTGGCCTCATCCTGCCCGGCTGCCCCGCTTTGCTGGGTAGCAATTGGCTCTATCCAGGCACCATCTGCTGCCACTGCCAGCACAGTAAAATCGTAAAGTTCTTGGGAATCAGAAGGAAAAGCTGCAGGGTGCTTTTACCTTTGGATAGAAAACTGAAGCTAGATTAATGCTATATTAATAATCTGAGGGGAGGAAAAAAAAACATTTGTGGGTTAAAATGCTGTACTGCTTTTTCTCGGCACACAAAAGTATTTGGTTTTTATAATATACTGCAATGATTAACAAGAACATATCTGTGATTGAAAGACTGTCTTCTGTCTATCTGTCTTCTAGGATATGCTGACTGATGTGAATTAGCCAAAAGCAGCAAGATGAATCATGCAGCCAGCCCAATTAATCTTCTTTACTTTTTTGCTGCACTGGCTGAAGATAAAACCCCCCAAACTTTCCCATGATCTTTAAGAAAATTGCTCCCACGTCAGGGACTTCAGAAGGAAAACTCTTATTGTAAGCTCACAGCGGGACATCGACTCCCAGCAAGGCAGGAGGATAATACTGTGGGCAAATTGAGCAAATGTCCTTGCCTTTCCAATCAGCCAGTATTTGAAGGGTATTATCCTTGCTAAACTTGTCATCCACTTTAAATGGAAGTTGGACTGCAAATGTACATACTCTGCTTAGCGTGACTTTTGAAGAGTTGCCTCTGCAGTTGAGAGGCTGGATTTAATTCTTAAAGACCTAACTTTGCTGCAGCTTTATTTAATCTCTGTTTATTTGCTCGGCCATTCTCTGATTTATAATCCAGGCAATGTGTAAGGAAACTACTAATGAATAAGCAAAGTAAACAAGAAACATCCAGGAGGGGGAAAAAAAAAAAGCTGAAAAGCTGAATATCCAATCAGACGTGGGAAATTTCTTTCTTGAACTAATCAGAAAATAATTTTGAGGAGYAGGAGTAACCTTTTTGACATGGAATASAAAGGRTGATGTGCTGGAATATTYARTGAAATTGTGGGTCATCCTCTTTAGGCAGTACATTCCACATAATTAAAGTTTGAATTGTGAAAGCTTCTGCTTGTTGTTGCTGTCAGTTGCCCATTTGACTCCTCCACTTTGCCCTATTATAGTCATTTCAAAGCTGGGTGAGCCCAAATATTTTTGAGTCTCATAAATACCATTTCTTGCTTGTCCAGAGACTTSATTGCCTAAATCCCTTTCAACCATTAAATAGGAGCTGCAGCCTCCAGCAGGCTTAGCTTGTGGTCACATTTCCCCTGTTCCCGTGTAAATCACAGCTCTGCCTCTGCATTTGTGAATATGTGCATCACTACACAGTGTGAGACACTGACCCTTTGATGTGGCTGCTGTCACAAACCAGAAGATGATTTCTCTGTTGTCTTTTATTTCACCAGTCTTTAGCCATTTCCCTGGAACACAGGTGGAGGGGGAATTCTCCCTTCCCAAAAGCACAGCGCAGAGCCGCTGTTGGTGTGCATCGGTGGCGGGGGCTCCTCATGGCTCATTTTGCATCTCTGGGCTCTCTGCTCTGTTCTCTCCCAGCAAAACACATCCATATTTGATGGGTTTGCATCAGGAATTCATTCCTTCTGCTTGGGGATGTGTCAGAGGCTGGCAGCTCTTCCCACCTGGCTGTGCATCACAGAGCAGCAGTTCAGAACATCAGGGAGGTGCTGGGATTTAAAACTGTGCCTTTAGGAACCAGAAAGGCTCCTACATCTGAACCAGAGGTGATTCAGTGAATTACACCTCGGTTTCCAGTAAAAATGAGATTCTCTGAAAGGACTGACTGGAATGAGCTAAAGAAATGCAGTTGTTTAATTAGTCAGCTTCATACCTAAAAATGTGTCACTGTGCCTTTGGAATGTGTTGCCTTCAGCAAGCTGGAGAGGATGAAAGCCCAAGGCTTTCAGAGGCTGCTGCAAGTGGAGCAAGTGTTTAACTGTGCTCTTTAAGGTCCTAAAGGAGCCAGTGTCACAGCTGGAATGGAGACAGTGAGGTTTTGCCCTCCTGCAGCATCAGGGTTGGTTTCTCTTTGCTTTGTGCTCCCTGCTGTTACTCAGCTCTTGAGCTTCATTTTGGAAATGTTCCTGTGTCACTCTGGGAATTTCCAAGAGTGAGTGGAGAGCTGAGTAAAGGGAAAATAAACCAAACAATTGCTGGAATTCCTTCCCTAAAATCTGAGGTACAGCTCTGTAGGACAAAGGTGCTAGCAGAATGTCTTTGCCTAGTCTTTTTAATCAAAAAGCGAAATAAATGTTAAAAACATGAGGATTTCCTCCCTGGTGGGATGTAACTTCGGCTCCTACTGAATGATCTCTGACAGAGCTCATGTATTAGTGAGGTTTTTTCGTCACTCTTTGTACATGAGCTAATTAATAATTCGGATGTTTTCAAAGAGAAGACTGACTGAAATCAACCCTGACACAAATTACTGCCTGGACTCTGCCTATCGAGGGATGAGCTTGCCTTGAAACCTAGCTSTGGCAATTTGGTGATTTGGATGATSATAATGATCTCATTTYCAGATATATTTCCATATTCTAAAYGAGGAGGTTCTGCTTCAGTATTTTCATGTCCTTGAATTTATGCAGGTGAGAAGCAGTAAGGGACAGAAGGAAATTGAGGGGAAATGCTGGAGAAATGTCCTAGCTGTKGAGAAGCAATCTCTTCATATTTCCAGGTGTCTCAGCCACAGACATGGAATGCTAATTTTCTTCTCTGGGATTTGGGAATTAGTGCTCTGTGGAGATTTTGAAAGATAATCTAAACTGACTGAAGCYTGGTCCTGTGCATTGCTTGTGATAAATTCCCAAAGTGGCTGAAGGAGCAGTCCAGTTTTGAAAATGCAGTACCAGGGAACAAAGGAATCATCTCCAAATCCTGCACAATGTGTGTTTTTCTTCTGAGGGAGGAGGAGTCCCGTGCTCCTGTGGGAATCACATCAGACATGACACCTACACTGAAGGCTTTTCCCCTTTAGTTTAATCTAATTTAAAAGGAAGAGAAGCGGGGGAAAAAGCCCCACAGCAGTACCATAACCGCAGTTTTTTTCACATCTCCTGCTGCAAACTCGGCCCTGAGGCTGAATGCAGTGTCTGTTGAAGGCAGTGCTGAGGAATTGGGATTTCCACCTCGCTGTGCCCCATCCCTGCTCTGTCAGCCTGGCTCCTGTGTGTGAGGACAGTGCCAAGCAGAGGCCGCTGCACGGGTCACCAATTTCTCCATTTCTCACTGTCTGAGCCAGCAGATGCATTTCAGATCGTGAATGGCGGTTACCAGACCTCTATCAATATCTGTTAATAAAAGCAGCGATATTTGTACGTGAAACCAATGGCTCCCTAAAGCAACAGACAACGGGAACTGTTCAGTGTGGTGTTCTGACACGCTCACCGTATCGAGCCTGCTGAAAACACAGCCCTGGGGCATCACTGGAGCCCCACTGACCTAGAAATTGCAGCATTTCTCCTGTGACAAAGTCAGAAAGTACAGCACTGCACAGCAAAGGGCTTTGGGGTTTTAACACACAAAGTAATTGGAAGGGACTTGCCCTGGGATGACCCGGCGCGCCATGTGTTGAGGAGTCCCYGATAACAGCCGTGACTCCGGGCATGGAAACGGGAGCAGTGCACTCACACGGCCTCTCTGCTCTCTAGGAACCGCTCAGAATCGCTCTGCTGCTCCATCCCATGCCACAGGGGTGTAGGAATAGGGCAGCAGATTCCACACTGGCTCGGGGTAACACCATTACTGCTGTTCAGGYGATCCCGAGTGTCGCTGCTGGCCAAACAGCGACAGAAAAGAATAGATACAAACACACAAAAAGTGGGTGAAAAAACAGAAAGAAAGAAAGAAGGACTTTATTATGGGACAAGCCTCTTTTATCCACTTTAGCAGCCAGAGTATACATTTGTGGCAAACATACACTGGTCAAGAGACAGCTGTTTAATTAGTAATCAGAACATAATTGGTGAGTTTGCAAAAGCTACATTATTAGTAATGCTTATAATTTTCAGCCACCTGCGTTATCAATTCTGCATTCCAATCTGCTTTTCTCAAGGATGCAGCATTCCTCCTTCATGTGGGCAGTTAACATCCCTTTCTTTTCTCAGGCCTCAGTCATACACAATAATTGGMTGAGTTTCAGAATCAGGGCTTGTGGGGCCCTTTTCCCCCACACCCGAGGATTTCGGGACGGTTCCGAGCCCAGTTGCTGCATGCACAGCTGAAATGCAGGTGCATCCGCTATTTCCCCTCCTGAAATGCAGAGCTACAAATGTGTGAGCTGCAGAGGAGGAGAGGGAGGGCTGGCATTGTGAACCCCCAGGAGAGAAGAGCGTTAGTGTCTGTTTGCCCAGCTTTTTTTCTCACTTATATTCTCTGAGAACACTGACAATCAAATCCATAAGGAGAGGAGGAGAACACAGTCTGATAACCCAAATCACAATTTCTGAAAAAGTTCCGTGCTCTGCACATTTTTAGGGTGCTCTGGACAGAATGCAGCCCCTCAGAATGCGTTTCCTTAACCAGGGATATATTGCTCCTATACAGCTGTTATTGGGGCTTTAGCAGTCACATTTATAATCTCCAAACACCAGAAATACACAGCAAAGTGTAGAAAAAGAGTTTGTCACGTGAAAGGGATTTTGAAGAACTTCAGTTAAAGAAGAGGAACAAGACTGTTGAAAAGGCACTTTCCAGGCAAAGTTGGACTCCTTGCCAACTGGGAAATTAAGAGTCGCCCACCTGTTCAGGAATGAACCAACAAGAAGAGAATTACTGCAGAGAATGTTGTGGGAGGCACAATGCTTAAGCAGTTGAACAGCAAAGGTGCACAATTACAGAGCTCTTAGTGCAGTGCAAACCTGRGCTTCGTAGTTGGTCTTTCACAGTTGGCAAAATTGTGCTTGTTCCTCCTCTGGAAAAATCTCAGTATCTGTAAGAGTCAGTGCTGTGCTGTGAGAAGGATAWGAGTTATGGGTGGCTGAGGCAGGATTTATTTTTCAACGTTTCTTGCATGGAACGTGGGAACTCCATCTAATAAAATTTGTATTTCTTTTGGATAATTTTTTTTTTTTTTTAAACAAAGCAACCTTACTTAGACCCCATGTTACCTGAATACATGATCCCTCCAAGGCCTCTGGATCACATCCCAGAACATTTTATCTTTTATTCTCGCAAGAAATTACTTTCTCGTTTCTTTCATTGACAATAATACTTGTGCTGCAACAGTTTGGGAGTGTTTGTTTGATGGAGCCTGTGTTTACAGGAGAGACCTTTGCTAATTTAGTTCACAGCAGCTATTCTGCTGAGTGCATAATGCTTTACTTGGGGAAAAAAAAAAAAAAAAAAAAAAAAAAAAAAAAAAAAAAAAAAAGCACTGGGATCCAGGAACAACCCTTGGTTTTATAGGTTTTACATAAGCAGGGCTTTCCCTGTGAGCATCTCAGGTGCCAGAAGTGGCTGTCAGGCTCCACGCCTTCTGGGGTGGTTTTCAGGATAAAATTAACTTCCATATTTCTGTGCATTTGCACAAACAGTTCCCTGTGACATTTCAGCAGGATTGTTGTCCTTTATAGTTAGATTTTTGGCTGGGAGCGAATAGCTCAGTGTGCTGCCATGGGGGTCTGTTGCTTCTAGAGTGTGTGTGATTTAAAGTTACATTAAAAAAAAAATTAGAGGAATCAATTAATATTGAAAATTGTTGTGTCAGTCTCTTTGCTGCACATGGATGAAAGCGCAGCCTTGACAGCCTTAGGTCTGAGTTTGAAAACTTTGCAAGCGTTCCTGAGGAGGAAACTGTTATTGCTGGAGGCTTTTTTAATATATCTCTACTGCTTGWGGGTCAGCTCCATCCTCCAAAGTCCCAGGATCCAGCATTGAGTTGAAAAACCCCGGCTTGCACTGCTGAAAGGAAGTGCTGCAGCTCTCTGGCARTTGTATTTTATAAATATTGCGCCGGGGTCAACCGTAGGCAAACACGTTGTAAAATGGATGGCAAAGATTTAGAGATTTCCTGGCMATAATTTTGACGTGTCCTGTTTTATTGGTCTTCGTGCAGTTGTTTCTCAAGAGGTTGCTTCATTCATGAGTGCTGGCTTTCCGTGGATACAGATTTAAGTACGCAAGGGCACTGTAGGAAAGTTGTGTGCGACTTGCTTTTAAGAATTAGTTTTCCTCCAAAATCCCACTGTAATCCCATTTTCCTGCTCTGAGGCTTTACAGACTCCATTTGGTTTGTGTACAAAGACTCAAGTGATGTGGAGAGTTGGGAGAACACATCCGTTTGTTCTTTCTTTTAATTCATGTTCACCGAGGCCTCGGAGCTCAACAAAAACACGGTTGGACCTCATGGATTTATTTGAGGTAGGAATAAACTACTCAGCTTCAGAGCAGGAGGAAACACAGCCATTATTTTGTGCCTTTGAAGGCTGATTCAAGTGATTGTTTTTTGTGAGGAGGGGCAGTTGTCACCTCAAAATGTAAGTGGCTGAGGAGATCCTACAGTTGAAATGAAATTGAAGCATGGCATGGGCARTGTCTGCAATGGGAGCTGCTGAAGCAGAAATTACTTTGGGATTTAGGGGAGAGATGCTCATTCAGAAGGCAGGATTTCCTTGCTGACCACCCCCCATGGGAGCTGGAGTCCCTGTGTCCATCAGCTTCATCTCCAGGTTGGGAAATGTTGAGCATCCCAAGTTGGAAGGGACCTGCAAGGGTCACTGTGTCTAGTTTGGGGGAGATGGTTTCTTGTTTTGGTCACAGGATATTCCGAGCAGGCAGGGCCCACAGGGGTCACTGTGTTTAATCTAATTTAAAAGGAAGAGAAGGGGGGAAAAAGCCTTGTTTGTGCTCGTGCAGGCTGTGTTTGTGCTGATGGAGCAGTGAACTTGCCCACGGTGCTGCCCATTGTCCATCCCCCATTATCCATGTCCTGGGGTGGCTCATCCTCCGGCTTTCCCTGGCTCCCTCCATCCTTTTGTGTCCTCCAGCACTACCTCAACACATCTGCAAGCCTCAGGCACCCCTTGATGCCCTCGATGCCCCAACCCAGGGCACACACATCCCGGTGTTTCCTGCCATGAAACTTCCCAGCTGCAACGCAGTCGTCGCCGTGGTTCAGGCACGGCCGGCGAGCGACTCCTGCCCCTGTTTTATTTAGCYGTAGTCAAGGAGACCAGAAAGATTGGGATGTGATTCATGAGCAGAGATAAAGCTGGCAGGGGCTGGTTTTTCCTCATCCCCAGGGAAACRGAGTGCAGCTTTAAGTGAATGGGCRRTTTTTGCTCAGGATGGGAGTTCATTGGTACTTCAAAACGTGGCATTGCTGCTGCCCCTCGGTCCTGGGCKGCACTTGTGGCTGGCCCTGTGCAGAGCAGAGCAGCCACTGCCACGGCTTTTCCTGAATTCTCATCTGTCACAACAGSCTCACACAGTTTGGGGCTCTTGGCAGCGATTTCTACAAGCCGGGATTGGAAGAGCTGAAAATAGAAATAGGAGCTGATTGCTTTTGGCCTGTGCAGGCGATGCCAGGGAAATCTCACCTCTGTTTCCTTGCCTGGTGTCAGCGTGCTCTCCTGCCAGCTGCCCAGGAATTCCTGGGAGTGTGGGCTGTGGGGCTGAGCTTGGCAGAGGCTCCCAAATCCTCTCTGTGYGCTGTGGAACGGCAGCGCCGCGCTTTCCGTCCGTCTGCGGGGAAGGTCRCTTTTAACCCTGGTGAAATTGCAGATATTCTGCTTGGGTCACGGTCCATTGTTTTGAGGGAACCAAAGCCTTTCCCACCCCTTCCTTCCTCCCGTGGGTTGGGAATGGCGTCAAACAAACGGCTCGAGGTGAGCTGGGCGCTAAGAATGCAGAGATTTGTGCTGAATTGAGCTGAGCTGGGTGAGGAGCCTGACCCGTGTCCGTGGGCTCACTGCCCTGTCACAGGCTGCTGCTGGCTGCTCAGCATCCTGCCAGGATGACCAGCTGACCACTGCGTGCTCCTCACACATTTCCACTCCGATTTCCACCTCAACAGCTTTCCTGAGTCATTGTTTAGTTGGGATTACGGGAACGGGCTCCATCATCCAAGCAGTGACAGAGAGAAGCGGGGTCGCTGGGGATGAACCAAGCGTGTGCAGTCAAGTGTATTTTTCTTCCTTAGCAGYGTTTTTTAATTATGGGAAATGTGATGCCTGTGAGAGCTACCAGGCTTGGAGTTCTGGAGGCTGCATGGAAACATGCAGCATGAACAGCAGCAGTGTTCTCCTCACGTTCACTGACCTTTGTAGAGCCAAGGACTCACAGTTGGGTGCTCTTCACTTCTTGCCCTTTTATCTGTATTTATTGGGAGGTACACAGTTATGCATTAAGAGCTGAGTTTATCTTGAAGGAACAGTCAGTGGCTGTATTGAGTATTGTTCTGTTTTCTCCTTTAAAACTGCTGTCATTTATTTTGTGAGAATGGAAATGGGAACTTCACTGTGGGAATTTTCCTTTAGCAGAGTGAAATCATCTGGTTTCTCACATATTGGTAACTGCCTTTTTGGTGTAGCAATACTGTGATAATTTAATTTTTTTAAACATGGACAAAGAGGCCTGGTAGCTACTTTTATTATCAAGAAAGCAGACCCCATTTCCAGTTTCAGGGTAATAATTTCCTCAGGTATCTCAGTGCTGCGTAACTTAAAGAACTTTCTGTGATTCTGAACAGAATCACTTTTAATGAGAAATGAATTAATCTTTCTTTAAGCCTTAGCAGTGTAGACTCATGCAGTTGCACCGACTGCCTCAGGGCTCCTTTTATAGTGAAAGGACAGAAATAAGCATTTTTAGGATGTGATTCACCTGGGCTATTTTAGGTGCACACCGTTGGATGAKCTCAGTGTGCTGTGGCAGTGTTGTTTCTCCCCTTTGATGGCAAAGGAGTTTCAGCTGGCCCTGCCTTCCAGCATAATCACATTTTCTTTGAGTAATCGCTCCTTCTGTGTCCACCCTGTGCCCTGGACACATCTGTGTTACATGCAAGGTGATCTTTTCTCGAGCTGGCTTCTCAACTAATACAGCCTTCAAGCATCCTGGACATCTGTTTGTGAGGGTGCAACAAGACTTGTGCTGTTTCTTTTTTATTTGATGCTTTTACTTTTCTGCTTTTTACACTCATAATTCCTTCAGCAGTGGGATTATAGAYCAACTCAGCCTGTCTTTTATGACTGAACCCTGCAAGTTCCTTCAAACCATTGTAATTCTAGAGTGGGATTGCCTTGGAAACAGCTACTAGAGAATGATGTGTAGAAACTGCAGGGAAAAAGAAGTGGAGAAAYGTCTTGTGCAGTTGAAAGAAACAGTCACATCAGTCAAAAATGTGGGAATTAATGAAGCTTCTGTGGTGCTTTTTTAGCTTTAGTGCCATTTTTGCATAGTAACAGCTGATGGGAGGTGGGATGAAGTTGTGTGCTCCCCAGGCTGCTGTTTTCCTCTTTCATTAACCTGTCAGGTTCTCCTCGAGTAAATAACACATTTTCCATGGAGCTGCTTGCCTGGACTTTGCTGTAGAGCCAAGGACTCACAGTTGGRTGCCCTTCACTTTGCCCTTTTATCTGTATTTATTGGGAGGTRCACAGTTAKGCATTAAGAGCTGAGTTTATCTTGAAGGAACAGTCAGTGGCTCTGTTGAGTATTGTTCTATTTTCTCCTTTAAAACTGCTGTCATTTATTTTGTGGGCCAGGCTTTCTTTCAGAAGACATTCTTTTCTAAGTAGACCTGCAGGTTCTTCTCCAAGTCAGAAACATGGTCCTTGGTCCAAGGAGGTGGCCCAGCAGCTGAGTTACAAAGTTCAGGGTTTGGGTTTATTAAATCCATGTCCCACACAGCTCTGTTTGTTCCTTTGTACAAGTGAGCAGCAGTGCAGCCAGAATGACAGGCAGCATCCAAACTCTGCCCTGTACAGACCAGCAAAGAGGAGATGTGGATGGAGAATAAATMAAGTGTTTGGTTTGGCTTTAATAATCTGCACATCTGAATGATGATGCTGTGAAATGGAAGGAATTGTGATAAGAAAATGTCTCCTGTGCCTGTGACAGAGCCTATGTCACCCCTGTGACAAACCTGCTCCTTCCAGCAGTGCCCTGGGGCTGAAACTGCTGAGGATCTACTGCTGGGTTTGCTGGAGATTTGATCCTTGTCTCACGTTGGGCTGACCTTTGCTGCTCATCTTAGGAACAGAATCAGTTTTAGCCCAGCTGCATCCTCTCAGGACAGAAGGCACGYTCAGCTGAGCTGTGATCACACACACATGGCTTCTGCCACCCTCTGCATCGTCACATCTGGGCAAGCTCGCTGGGCTTGTGAACATGCCAGCCCTAAACCAGAAAGGCTGTTTTTGTTTTMATTTCCTGGCTCAAGCACAAATCTCAGTGACTTCTGCATGGCATGGAGCAGCTTCCATTCTCCTCTCTCCTCTATTTAAATTCACCAGCTCCGTGCTCTCGGCTCAGAATAGTTCAGTTTTTATCAGTGCACGCTCCCAGAATGTCTTTGGGTGTTGTCAGCCACGAACACAGGAAATAATCCCTCATTAGGCTGAATTATCTGGACACAGCACAGGCTCGTGGGGCCAGTGCAAATAGTTTTGTATTGACAAGGGCTTCCTGTTTAGCACCAGAAGGGCAAGGCAGCCGAGGTGAAAGGCAGCAGCAGATTTCAGATTTCAGCAGGTTCAGATTTCATCCCAACGGGTGCAGGGAGGWGACCTGAAACTCTCAGTCCAGTACAAATAAAAGACCAGCTTTTGGCCACTGGCAAGGCTTTCTCCTCAGAGAGGATTCCAGTCACTCTGCACATGGCACATAACATTTTCAGCCTGTTGTGGTTTTTGAAAGGGAAGAATAATGGAATTGTGGRATGGTTTGGGTTGTAAGGGACATTTAGAGGTCATTTAGTCCAWGCCCTGCAGTGAGCAGGGACATCTTCAGCTGAGCMTGATGCATGTGGCTTTGAATGTKCCCAGGGATGGGGCATCCACCACTTCTCTGGGAAACCTCCACCACAAACCACATCTTCATATCTAATCTAAACCAGCCCTCTCTCAGTTTAACACCTTCACCCCTTGTGATGGGCTTAAAGATGTTTCCCTGCTTTCACTTCACAGTCCAGGCTGGACACTGAGCGCTCAGTGAAAGCGTGTTAAGAACATTTTCAGGGTGCAGTTAAAGAAAGATTGGGGTCTTCTGAGGGCCCTGTGGCGTTGGCAGAGGGGACAGTGGCTCTCTGTGAGTGAGCAGGCTCTGTTTGGTGGGACCCCTGCACCCCTGAGGTTTAGACTGTGACAGRCAGGTGGGAGACACTTCTCCTCCCGTGTTCTGTCGTTTCAGGATGACACAGTAATTGTGCCTTTGATGTTTCTGCCTGTGTGTGAGAAATTGTTCTGTACAATTGGGTGCTAGGAAAATATTCCACATCATCTGTTTATTAAAGCTACATCCCATTTTTTTCTRCCATCTCTGAGAAGCTGCTCTTTCCAACTCCGTGCAGTAGCCTGGGAAAGGATATTCCTTACTGGTGCTGAACATGGGCCCTTATGCATGAGCAAAACTGTCGTGTTTGAGCATCTAATCCCATATAATATATCCACAGATAACACTGCTGTACAAWCATTCTGGTTTTATTTCCTTCACTCTTGCATTATTTATATGCTGCAGAAGTTTCTTGGACCAAAAAAAAAACCCACCTGGCCAGACAGCAGCCCACTTTGGCTAAACCACCACAGGTTTTGTTTAATATAAATTACTTCTATTTTAAAGCCTGGGATTGTCCACATGTTGTTCTGTTGCTGCTTAGTTCAAATTTATCCATCCACCAGATCCCTGTGATCCCCCTTAAGGTACTTAGAGAGCACAAGAAGATCCCCCCTGTAGCCTTCTCATCTTCAACCACACACACTTAAGCTCCTCATCCTGTCATCTTTGCAAAGCCCTCCTGTGTTTGGCCACGCTCCCATCTCTCCTATGGATATTCTCCAGGATGTGTACGTTGCTCACGTTAAGATAAGATGTGCCCAACTCCAGCTTATGCCCCAAAATGGCCATTTGGAATTGCAGAGTCTTTCTATTTTTTTTTTTTTTTTTTTTTTTTAATTTTAAGCATTTGCAGATCTTCATTTGCTGGGTTGCAGGAACCATCACGTTGTTCTCCCTTGGATGGGCTGTGCTCCATGCTCAGCTCTCAGGGAGGAAGGAGGAGGATTGGGAAGGGTGCTGATGGTGCTTCTGCTGTGCCATGGGGTGACAGGAATTGGCATTTACTGATGRGTGAATTGGCATTTCCATCATCAGTAACAACTGACACAGGCCTGCTTCAAACAGGGCACCAGGTCAGAAACAGCTCAAGCAATAAGTGTTTTCCATCCTGGTTTTTTTTTTTTTTACAGCTGGAATGCAAAAAATTACTGGTGTTGAAACATTTCCTTGCTGTATTCACAGCCTAATGTTTGATTTACTCYGCTGCTCACAAAAATTACTGGTATTGAAGCATTTCTTTGCAATATTCTCAGCCTGATGTTTGATTTACTTCGCTGTTTGTGGCTGCCAGGAAGTGGAACTTTGTGCAAGCCTGGGTAAAGTGCATTGAGAAATAAATGGGCAAGCAGTGATGGAAAAGCTGTAAAAGTGTAATTTGTGTGATTGCGGGCCAGAAAGGAAAAGAAATGTTAGCCCAGCCTCGTGCCACTCGTTCCTGACAGCATGGCACAAGGATCAGAGATTTATCTGGAGATTTAGGGAGCAAGAGCAAAGGGCTGGAGGCAGGAGAGCACCAAGCTGAGTGATCTGGTGTGCAGAGCTGTGGGGCTGAGCTGGATATAGAAATGAAAGGTCTGTGTGTTATCACTCGTGCCATTTTTAGTCCTACAAGTCACAAGGCCTCTCCTTGGCATAATTTCCAGTTCAAAAGCATAGTCTTTTTTTTTAAAAAAAAAAGGTTATAGCCTGGATTTTTTTTTTTTTTATTCTTTGGTTCCTGAGCCTTTCTAAAAATACCTTTTGCCTTTGAGGGGGAGAAGAATTGGTGCTGCACAACTTCTCCTCTCCTTGATGCCTCTCAGTCACRCTGCTCCTGCACTTACCTGATGTTAGAGCTAGATGTCAGCCTCAGATGTGAATCTGTCACTCACTTTTATTTTTGCTCCCTGTCTGCCTGTACAGAGACAGCACATGGAACTGGGGCTCTCCTCCTGCCCAAAGCCTGACCTAGGGGTTGAACTGTTAAAATTAGCAGAGCCATGAGAAAGGATTTAAGGATTTTGCCTTTTAACAGGCTTGGAGGAGTGTCCATCCTCGTGGCAAAGTTTGGCTTTCTGTTGGCTCCTGGGGTGGGATGGACAATGCACATTGTCACTGGGTTTTGATGTAAAATGCTTCCTTGAGAAAACTGTAAATTACAGGATGTGAGGAGTGTATGTCCACTCTTGGAGGCAAGCAAGAAAGCCTGTGCTGTGCTTCAGAAATGCTTGGGTGATGTTTCTGTTTACAAGTGTTTAAATGCAAGGGCTTGCTAAGGTCTGCTCCCTACCTCTGACACGGTTCAATTTATCTGATTCCTCTGTTAGCCCARTCTTCTCCTTCCAGGAAGGACAGACTTTGGGAGAATTCTCACTGTGTTTCTTCAGCAGGTTTAAAGCAAACCCAGCTCCTCAGCATGTAGATTTGCAGGGTAGGTGTTGTGATGGGCTCTGATATCRATGTCTTGAAGAGAAAGTGGCCTGAGTGGGAAACTCTGTACCTTCCTCTGCCCCTCCTGAATTACTGGAGTGCCATCATCTACACTGTAAGCAACAATAAAAACTGGGGTGACCTCACACGTGCCTTTTGTTCCTTCTCGAGCTCCCCCTGATTTCAGCTCCTGCACAGAGATGATTTCCATTGCTGCTTTTGTTCCCTGCCAGCCTCAGGACAAGGAAAAGCAGCAGGTGTAAACACAGGGCTGTCAGCAGAACAAACCCATGGGCGGTGTTTTGAGTGCTTTAGGTGACTTGCTGTGGAAGCAGGAATATTTTATTAGGATTATTTTTGGTTTGGCAGGGATGTTTGTCTGTTCAGGGTTTTTTTTCCCCGTTTTTTAAAAAAAAAAGAGAGTTGCACTCCTGACTGTGAGACAAAAATCCAGGCTCTGTGGCTCAGTYGCTAAACTCCCAAAATAATTTCTGCTGGAAGGGTTGTGTGAGGCCATCTGGGAGTGGGGGTGTGCGTGGGAGGGCAGTGCTCAGTGCCAGGGCTGTCCCCTGCTCTGCACAGGTGGCAGGGACACAAGCACTGCAGCCTGCTCCCTTCCCTCCCAAAAACACCACTTTTGGCTCATGGGGGCTGCTCGAGGGTGGCAGCAGCCAGACCTCTCTAGACCGTGTAATTTTGGAATCTCGGCTGCAGTCAACCCTGCCATGGCAGGAACAAAGGCTGTGAGGCTTCTGTCACCCCATCACTCGGTKGATGTCTCCTGGAGGATATCTCAGRGAAGARCAGCTGCTTTACAGACAGGAGACATCCTTGGGAATTCTTCCAGAGATGGAGCTTTAAAGGTTAATGGAAGCACAAAGTTAAGTTTTCTGGGCATCCTCATTCAAATCCTTACTACCCAAGGATGTTGTCTCTTTTATCCCAAGGGAAATACATGATCCTTTGCTCCTGAGAGTGTCCAGCCAGATTTTGACTGTGAGGTGAGCTATTTTTCTGCTTTTCTTTAGGAAATAAGCAGAGACCACACTTTGCCCATCTTTAATAGCTTTATGGCCAGTAATGACATWTTTCAGTGTGTCCTTATTGCATCTCTTGCAGGTGGTAGCAGCTCCATGGTAATTGCCACCAGTTTCGTATCTTCATTTTTAGCAAAGACAACTACACACAATGTAGCTAGAAATAACCACTGGGTTGTCTGGGAAATAACTTTGTTAAGCATGCAACCTAGAGTAATTTAAAGAAAAAAAACCCAGATGTTATTTCTCTATTTCTCTCCCACTCAGTAGCCTCCTTCTTACTGGAAGTAATGAATGCAGACAATTATCTGACAGAATGCTGAGGATTTTTGGTAATACATAATAATATGGCAGGAATTAAAACTGATAAGTGACTGGAGATAATTTTCAGTGGAAATGCTTTAAATGTCTACTTTTGTAATAGATTTTGTAATGTTAACATTGCTCCTGGTAGCACTTGCTGTGATTCAGAGGGCCAAACTAGGACAGCAGAGAAGCTGTCCTGCTCTGCACCGTTCCCAAATCCTGGCAGGGTGCTTGACTCCATCCCTGATAGCCCAAGTGAAGTCAGCTGAGGGTGAGGGCAGTCCTTGGATAGCACAAGTGGCTGGGAAATGCAGGGCAGTGGAGTTTGGCAATGCCACTCTGGCTTCTGAGTGAGCTCAAAGTCCAGCAGGAGCACGAGGGGCTGCACTGACACCACCACAGCCCCTCCAATCTTATTTTCACATATTTATAGTGTGTAGGATAATGTTTTCTCTCCAGTGAGCCCTCTCGCTGGCCCCTGGGCACCAAGGACCATTCTCTATCAGCACAGTGCAGAGCCATATCAGCACAGAGGCAGAGCCTCACCAGGTTTTGCCCAGTTTTGCCCAGTTTTGCCCATCTTCAGGTTGAACTGGAGAGCTCTGATGGCCTTGATTACAGTCTCATAACGAGCTTTGATGCTGTGCTTAAAGCAAGGGCAGCAAACAGAGAGGGAGCTGAGATCTGGCACCKTTGGGATCCTTTCCAGCTCCCAGTTGTGCTCTTTGTTTGTGCTCCCAGGCTTTGCCCCTCCATGACTCAAATCCTTATTTTACACAGTATGAAGGAGGGCTCTAATGTGGCTGGTTCTTTGTTTCTGAGGGCTGTTTGCTGCCAGTGTCCCTGGCAATTGGGTTTGCTTGCACATTGCTGAATGCAGAGCTGCCTTTTATTTGCTGKGATTGTCTGCTCCCATCACAGCTCTGCCGCTGTGCAAAGGTTTGTGCCTTGCACATACACCTTGGGAGTGGATGGCGAAGCACAGTGTGGAAAGGAGGAGGAAATTCCAAAATTCTATGGGATTTTTGGATCAGGGGAGCAGAACTGAGCTTTCATAGTCACAAACAGCTTTAGAGTGCCCTCGCCCTCCTGTTTATGGGGCAGGGAATCAAAATACCCAGAGTAAAAGGAAAGATAAACAKGACCTTCCTTTATTTCTTCCTTCCCTGACAATGTTATCTGCATCACCCTCCCCACTTTTCATCTCATTTGTTTGGGGCTGGGTAGTGCCATAAACACCAACTCGAAACAGACAGTCACATCAAAAGAGAAAGCTGTTGTTTTAGACTGCTGTACAGATATTTATATATATATATATAATCTATTTATATATACACTTTCTTTATTTCTGCTCTCCATTAGCTTGCTTACACATCCCAAAGGTTTTTTCCAGTGGTTTTGTCTTTTCCATTTGTCAAAATTTGGCTCTCTCTCCCTGCTCCCAMCTACTCCCCTGGTGTGATTTAGAGAAGTTTGGGAATAATTAYAGCTGTTTTCTTTAGCTGCTGSTGCATCCATGGGTGCGAGTCCCCAKGATATRTCAAAGAGCCCAAGTTTGTAGACCAGCCTGTAGAACTGATGTTGGCTCTACCAGTCAGGAAATACAAAATCAACTCTTGTGCACTGGGCTCTTTAGTTTTGCCTTTCTCAGGAGCTGAAAACACAGAATSCACAGAATATWCTGAATTGGAAGGGGCCCTCAAGGAYCACCAAGTCCAGCTCTTCAGTGAATGGCCYRTACAGGGATTGAAACCACAACCTCGTTGTTCTTAGCASCATGCTCTAACCAACTTAACTAAACACAACCAATTTAATTTTGTTTTCTGATTTTGATAAAGACTGGGAAAAGATGACACCCTTAATAGTATTTGTTCTTTGCTAGGATTAAAGTTTACTCCCAGTTGTTCTTCACTAGCTGCTGCCTTTGCCTTCCCTTTTAGATTTGCCCCTTTATCAGCTCTGGCATCCCCACATCCCCTTTGTGCAGAGGAGCCTGGCTTTAGGTTACACAGATGTGTAAATTAACTGCACAGCAGAGAATGATCCCTTGTTCAAATGAAATCTCTRTCTGGTAACATCTCAATATCTGAGGTGCTGCTGTTGACAGAGCAGTCACACTGCCACGGACAGCGTGCAGACGTTTTTATCTGGTTTTACAGTTCACAAAGCGAAAACGGAGGAATACATTTCCAAAGCAGCAACTCATTTCACTCGTTGCTATTTTGGGCAGCCTGATTTGAGGCGTTTGCCAAGCTGTCAGGCCAGCTCTCCTACGTTTGCAGGGGAGCTTAGCAGTGGCACCGGGCGCTCATCCCAAATCCTTGGCTCCCGGGGTCACGGCTCTCCTGCCATACAAACGTTTCTCCTTGGCTGTATGGCTCTGATCTGTGGTGCTCCATCCCTGTTTTGGGGTTCAGGCTGAGTGAGCCTGGTTTGTGTCCTGCCTGACCCTTCAGGCACTCCCTGGCTGGTGCCACGGGCTGTCCTTGGCAAGGGGCACTGGCTCACCGGGTGTGGGAGGTGGYCTGGGGTGTGATTAAATTGTTGTGAGATAGGAGCAGCCATCTGCTGTTTGTCCCCCTGGCTGCCCAGGGAGCCCGTGCCAGGCTGGCTGACCGTGCCAGGCTGTCATGTGGGGACGGGGACAGAGCCTGGTGACCCGTTTGTGGGTGACATTGAGGGAAGAAGGGCTGGCTGTCACCTGTCACCGAGGGAGGGGGCAAGGGGAAGGGTGTGCTGGGCACACTGATTGTGGCYACACTGAGCTGACCCTGCTCCTTCCCTGCAGAGGGACATTGAGTGGGACTCATCCCATCATCACTGCACTGTGCTGACCTGGCAGCTGCTGCCACTGAACTTCAGCGGGTCCRTTCCAGCTCAGGATATTCTGTGATCCCATCTGTGCTGAAAGGCTTGGGCAGGGGTGTTTGTGTGGGTGAGTGGGCTCTGTGCAGATCTGCGATTGCCCAGGCTGCAAACAGGGAATCTGCCGTGCCACTCTGAAGTTCTTTGATGTGCCATCTAACATACATTGGGAAACAATATCAAACTCCTCAAACAAACACACCGTTTCACAGAACTCATATTCAAAGAATAATAAGGTTGCTGAAATATTAAGAACCCAAAGTTTAGGAAATGTCAAATGKAACGTGTCCCAGATAATTGCTTTTTATGTTTTATGACATAAAGCCTATTAACCATGATGATAAGGTTTTTAATGGAGTGATCATATACTACTTATTCCAATGCTGCACTTCCAGAGCAGCAAGTTAGCAAGCAGTTAGTTAATAGTATGTTTAATTAAGAAAGAACAGCATGTGAGACTCTCAGCTTTATTTACTGTACTTAACTAAATTCCTCCCYGATGGCAGAATTTGTATTTTCTTTCCCTCCTCACACCCTCCTGGATTTTTGCTCTTGTGTGCTGAGCAGTTTAATATCGAAATGCTGTACTGGCAGCACTGTGCCCTCAGCTCCTCCTTGGATGAGGTTTGGTGAGTTATGGGGATGCTCTTATCTCTGTGGTGTAAATATGGGACTGAAACAGTGGGAAAGTTAGAATTCATGTTTTGCTAACTTCATGCGTGAAACGTGAATGTGATTTTGGGGCACGCACTGTGTAGTGTTTTTTGGGTTCAGACTTCCATGTCCTCATGCTATCTCTCTCTTCATAGCTGGCTGTTCATCCCAGTCCCATTCCCATCGTTGGCTCTGCTCTTCACACCTTCTCCAGAACCAGTTTTCCCTCTCCCTGTCCTTCCATAATCCATGCTCTCAGCCCCGTACTTACAGGTTTTCTCTTTGAGCTTTGTTACCCTCCCTCCTGGTTAGAATCCTCTTTTTGTTTCTTGGGGTCCCCTGGTCCGGGGAGTGCTCAGTTCAGCGCTGGCCCTGGTCCCTCCCTTGTGGAAGCAGTGTTGTGTTCAGGAGGACAGGCTCAGCACACCTCAGCTGCTGAATTTCAGCATTCCTACAGACCATGTGCAAAACAGTGATTTTTAAACCAGCTGTGTTGTGTGTGTTTTCAGAAAAAACACATTAAACTTCTTTCTGGCACAAACAAAGCTGCCTTGCCCGATCACGGGTTCCTCGTTCAAAGCTGTGGAGTGCCTGAGCTGTCGAAGCAAAGGTCACTGGTGTTTTTGGATGTGGCTGAGTGATGACGTTTGGCTCTACCTTGGCTCTGGCATTTTGGCTGAAGCATTCCAAAATTCCCAGCCTGAGCTGGGCTCTGGCACCCTGTGCTYCATACCAGAGAGTTAAAGTTGGACAGAATGATCAGCAGCTGAGAATGGGGTGTTGGAATGAGGAGTCTCAGTGGGCTTTAGAAGTTGATAATGATGTTTAGAAKAATGATACCTGCTATTTAATTATTTCCTCATGAAGTTTGAGCTTGCTGTGATCAGCCTGGATGGTGCAGGCACAGCTCTGCCTGTCCCAGCACTCCCAGGCTGTTTGGGCAGCTCGGTGGTGGGCTTACAGCGATGAATTCTCACTGATCTTTGCTAATGCCAAGTCAAAGCTGTGGTATTTGCTGGTGCTCTGACTTTTTTACGGAATGCTGATTACTCCTTTGAGTTGGAAACGCTTGTTCAGCACAGGGTGAGAGGGGCTGGAATTGGTGCTGCTGTCCTGCAAACAGTGCCGAGCTTTTCCTGTTGATGTCCAAGTGCTGCTCTGGTTTTCTCAGGTCAAATTAGACATCACCACATTTTCATTCAGCTCACAGTACACGTATATTTGTACACATGCATATGCAGTACAGTACACAGTATTTGTACACGTGCATATGCACACATAACTGTAATTTTTTGTTGTTGTACTAACAGCAGTACTGTCCAGGAGAAAATTTTTTCCTAAGATCGTGGTGGAAGCATGATGATGATTTTGGAAATGGCTGCAACTGTCTGAAAATGTAAAGAGAAAAGACAAAATAGAAACACAAATATTTTGCGTCTGTGCAGAGAGACTAAAGGGTAATTAGCCAAGGGTAAATAAATGGCTTTGTTTTGAAAGTCCCAAAATGGTGACCCAAAATGTTTTGAAAGGTTTTCTGGATGATGGCATTTCTGTGTTCAAAGTTTCAATCCAGAAATCTCAGACAAGAGTGATAACCATTGGCAGGGGAGAGCAGTGGAAAGCTGTGCTTGCATTAGTAAATTATCTCACTTTTAAAAGTGAACATTGCTATTTCAGGTTTTCATTTTGGTAATTAGCAGTAGCAGCYCATCCTCAGATTGCTCTTCTAACAGTAGGTGGTCCAGAATTGCGTGAGGTAACTTAATCTGCCCTTCTTTCCCGAGTCTGCAATTGGAAAAAGACAGGAACAGCTAACTGCTATTAATTGCACAAGCTATTTACAGCCGAGGAAAATTAGTTTCTCATTTGTACACACGCAGAACAGTGCTARCACTGCTGCAAAGAGCTGCACTTCAAAGGTTTTGCTGTGATATTGAGTACCACGTGCTAATTCTTGCTGCTGAATGTCTGCCTCAGCCTGTAGCTCAGAGCACACAACCAGAGCACCTCTCCCACTCCCCAGGTTGGTGTTAACATATTCCCAGGGCTGCCTTTCCTCTCCTCTCACCTCCCCAGTGGGTTTGGCAGCTCCCCTGTGGCAGCTTTCGTGTCTCCTGCCAACCTTGCTGGTGCCCACAGAGCYATGGAAGATGCACTCCCTCCTCAGTTGTGTTACACCAGCTCTGCAGATGAAATTGGGATGCCTCAAGAGCCAATTTCAGCCAGGAGACTCCCTGAGGTGCCCTGGTGCTGCAGGTGACACCTATGGGGTGAAAACACACACTGTGGTTTGCATTTGGTGTCGAAATTGCTGCCAGTGCAGGCTGAGTTMATGTAAATTGCAAATCCTGGATGTAAGCATCTGTTCACATAATTCAAAGGGATAACACTTTCGTGTTTGTGAGAGATGTGAGAGAAGAATGAGAAGAAAAATCACACTTAAACACGTGCTAAYGTTTTCTGCCTGAAATCTGATCCACTGGTATCTTCTGCTGGCCCTCCTGCCTGAACATTTCCTTGAGATGGACCAGTTTATTGTTCACAGCTGATTTCCAYTTCGGGCCCTTCCAGCAGATACAAACAGGACTTTAAATTTTTTTATCTTTAGTTTCATTTGGGAATAGCTGGGCTAATTCAGATTGGAAAGACTTTCAGGAAATTTTCAGTCTAACCAGGGTCACCTGTGAGATCAGACCACAGTGCTCAAGGCTTTATCCAGTTGAGCCTTTCAGGAGTGACAAAATTGAATAGATGGATGCCCAGTGATGTTTTCCTGAACAAAGATAAGCAGATACAGARCTGGTTACAACTGAAGCTTGCCTCGATTCTTCACAAAACCCAGAGGAGCAAGGCTTTGAGGTATAATTGAAGGTGGAACAGATGTCACACGTGTATCGGAACGTCACTGCGGATCTCCRCATAAAAAGATTCATAATTTCCCAGCTAATTTCCAGATGATCCTTTTTAACGTGCTGAGGTGGCAGATGTGTTTGTTGCGTGGCACTCTTTGCAGTGTTTCAGGAAGTTCAGCAGATGGATGGATGCCTTTTGAAATGCACAGCTGTGGCAGCGCTGGTGCCAAGGGGACGGAAGGAAGGAAGTGCAGCAGCTGAGGAGCTCTTGGCCCGTGACAAAGTGACCCACGTGCCACAAATGTCCCGTGTTGTGACAGGAATCACTGGCTACACCTGCCTGTCGGCGAAGGGAAGACTCTGACCACTCAATATGAGTTAGAAGCGAACTTCCATTTATTGTAAACAATGTCTAAGTTTTATAACATACATAATTAGCTCATTCATATTCTGTAATACATATATCTCATAGGTCCACGTCTTACACATCAACTCCACCTTTAATGATTCATTTGCCAAATTTCCCTTATCTACTTCTACTTTTTCCCAAGGCTAACTAGCACAAATACCTTGTAGGGAGCTTCCAGCAGCTTAAAATCATGATGTCCTTGCATTGCCTTCCCATCACCTCAGAAGGATGGTTCACACAATTTCAGCAATTATTATATCTACCTGCATTCCTTCATCTCACCAAGCTGTAAAATGTCTATGTGACCCTTCTCAGCTTAGCCAGCCTTCCACACCTGCCTTTGCAGGGCAATCCAGGCAGTTTGCAGGCAGCTTGAATACAGGTTGCCTTACTGCTGGAATAAACAAAGCTCGTGGTTGTTCCCATACACGAGATGAGGATGTTTCAGAACACAGGAAATCATTCCCGTCAGCTGCGTGCCATTTCTCTGGAAAAAGGTTGTGTGTTACAGCGTCCCTGCTGCTGAAATCTCAAGAGGAAATACAAAWTTCAGAAAATTGCTCTCTCAGTGCCGTGCCTTTGGCCTGATGTTTGTTTTCCAGTGATAAACATCAGCCAGATCTTTCTTAGGGCATACGTGTGGGGTTTTGACACTGATACCTTCCCAAAATATTGCAGATACTGAGAGAGCATTACTAAAGATCATGTGATGGGGTGTGTAAGATAAATGCAATCCTGTGGCTGTGAACCATGTGARTTCAGCACAGCATTGCTGTGCTGGCAGGAAACCTGTCACCTCAAAAAAAAATTGATTAAATGTGGAAATATCAAAGCTGTTTAAGGCAACAAATGTGCCATTAATCATTAGACTGGGAACCTCCTTTGATTTAGTAGGAAACAACATATTAGGGCAGCATTCATCAGTGGGTTCTTGTGTCAGTTTTGGGTGGTGGATATTATAAATGCTTGAAAAAAATCAGTGTTAGATGAGCAGGAGGGTTAGTTATCAGTTTGCTGATGGGAAAAACAGGAGAACAAGGGAAATATAAGGAAATTTGAGAAGGGAAGCTTGATCCTGCCATGCATGAGGCTGTGCAGTGGCCCTGCAGCACTTTAAATTTGATTAWTCTGTGCTAGAATAAGAGAGGGATTAAAGAATAACTGTTTCCTGTACATTTCCTCATGAAGTGATCATTTAAGCTTTCTGGTGTAAAACTGAGCGTGATGTTTAGCAGGTGCAAGTGAACCTCAAATGTACATGTGATTTTGAAAAATAAAATTAATTACTACTTTTTGCTGTTCTTTTTCCCCACAGCTTRTGGGTTAGGTAATCCTTATCAAATTCCCTTGCTAGGGAATCCATTGGTGATGGAGGCTTTGGGGATGTTGACTCTCAAGAATGGTCATGGCTGTTGGGCTGATGGTTGACAAATCTGCAGAAATTTCACTGAACTTCTCGATTTAGGGATTTCAGTAGCCCCATTAGTGTACCCCTGAATTTAGCTGATGAGGATGTGCTTTTATTTTCCATAAATATCAGCTCAGGACAAATCTTCCTTTAAAGGAGCTCTGGAGGCAGGCAACATTCATATCAGAGCATGGTATTAAGCACTTTCTGTGTTTTCTTTGCTAGAACTGTGACCAGTCTAGGTTTGTATATTATTTTTTCCTGGTAACATGTTCAGAAATAGCTGGTGCTGGTAATACTGCAGTTAGTAACAGTGATGTTATACGGGGCACTGCAGGTGACTTCAGCAGAGAGCTGCTCCTGAACAGCTGCCCTGTGGAAATATTTCCCTTTTTTTGGGGGATTCTGGGGAAGAGTGGCTGCCTGCAGGCTTGGGCTGTGAAGTGTGCTTGGCAAAAGCTGGAAGTGTGGGGTGATGTTCATCATTCCCTGCTATCAGCTGGCAGTTGTGAGCACCCTGAGTGCYTCTGCCACCAGCTGAACTGGAGGCATGGGCTCAGTAGGCAAGAGGATTTTTTAAATACAAATTGATAGGAACTATGTACTGAGGGGAATGGAGATAATGTGAGGGTATGATAKGAATCGTTATGTAAAGAGGATTTTGATAAATACTTCCAATTTGGAAGTCAATTTCTGATGCTGGCTGTGGAGAAAACTRCATTGATTTAGGGCAAGTGAAAGGCTGGTCCTTGCCACTTAGTTTGAGTAGCAATACTTTGCTCTTTACAAAACAGCTGAAGTTGCTTAATGATAATCTGGCCAATTTGTGTTTGTTCAGAACTGCTGATGTGGGAGAGACTGATGGCAGCTGAGGCTGGGCTGGAATGCTTAAACAGATCCACTTGTAAAGAGGCT
The DNA here is from genome assembly GCF_030028575.1 of Malurus melanocephalus. Classification (NCBI taxonomy): domain Eukaryota; kingdom Metazoa; phylum Chordata; class Aves; order Passeriformes; family Maluridae; genus Malurus; species Malurus melanocephalus. The sequence goes on along the minus strand of NW_026623414.1, from coordinate 137,968 downwards.
TTGGAATACAGCCTTTCCTTCCCACCCCCTTCTCAGAGGGGTTCCACCTTCGGGCTGACAACTCTTCCAGATGATGGAGCAGGTGTATCTGAAACGTGCCAGCAAGGTCACAGAAGGTGACTACCTGATGATGTGAGGTTGTTAGCTTGTAAGTGGTGGCTATTTTTAACATGCCACTTCTTGAGAGGGTAGACAGAGTAGCAGCAGATGGGAGAGAGCATTTTTTTAGGTCATCTTCTTCATATTTCATCTTGACTTGATGGTTCTTAAAGTCAAGAGTAGTTTGTGGTATTTATAACATCATCATCATCATCATCATCATCACCTTTTTTCTGTGATAGCTCATTAGTCACAGGTGTTTGCTTTGCTTTTCCAAACCCGTGAAGTCATAGGCAGTGTCAAATCAGGCATAAAATAATATAGGAGCTGGTGCTATTAACCTTGTGGAAACCAAGGACAGGGGAGTAGATTAAGAATACCCAGATGCACATCTCTGCCAGGCAGACGTGATTTGCAATCTCTTTCCAAAACGGTGCTGGAATATTTATTCCAGGTGCTGTTAGTGGCAGGGGRAGATGGTGGCTGTTTTTGGGGTCACAGRCACTGAGATGGGCRAGTCGAGGTGAGCTATGGGGTGGCCTGACAGAKCTCCTCTGTTAGGATCATAAAGGTTATTCATGTGTATCTGCTTTACACAGTGGTCACTGGTGTGACCACGGCACAGGCAGACAGTGAGCATTAAATCTCACACCACCACAGAAGGCATTAATTCAAATAAACCCTTGTGTTCCTCATCCCTTTCAGCCTGGCTCCCGATGGGTTTAAGTCTGAGGAATGAACTTTACATACAGAGAGATGGACCTTTCCAAAGCCCAGCACAGAAGCCCTGTCAGTGTGTGTCTCAGGACAGCTGAGCCCGGTTTTTATTAGATTGTGAGAAACTGATATGGCCACAGATTCAAAAGCAATGGGAACATAACAAATTCAGAGCTCTGAGTGTGCATTTGCTGTGACATAGAAATTTAGGAAGCTGTTGAGTAAAGCAGGCTTGCATTACAAACCCATGAAGTGTTGTGGTACAGAAACAGGATTCAATATGAGCATTGTTCATGAGATGCTCATTTCAAATGGTGCCATTTTCTGTCACCGTGCAGTAGCATCTGCTTGTATCACCAGTGTGTGCCCAGTGAAATTTCCTGTTTTCTGAAAATGAGTGGAACAGATGTTCTTGTCCAGGTGGAACTTGGCTTGTGTATTTTTTAGAATTTGACACTGTTATAAAATGAAGTGGAATTAAACCCAGTGTGAATTAGAAACATGTCAGGGSATTACAAAAAGAATTTTAGATCAGAATTAGTGTAATGCAGACAAGATTTCTGTCAAAAGAACTGGGAACAGAACCAAGGTTTCCTCCTCTTCTCACTGCTCTATATAAAGAATTCACATGTACAGATTATAATTGCTGTGGTGAGAGGATGCCAAATTATATAACGCTTTTATCCACATTCCTCTTTCTAATCTCTGCTGTTCCTTTTGGGGTGCACAACAAAAAATTCGGGGCTTTACCCCCTTTACCCCTCTACACCTTTACGGGCTCTTAAATAGAATGGTGGTGTTGATGTGCAGACGGGATCAAGCTGTTCCATATTTGATACTGATCAGGGACAAAAGATGGATGTGAACGTGCAAAGTGCCTGCAGTACCAAAAATAGATCCATATTTTATTCCTGTCATAACTTTGCTTGAGTTGATGGAGCTGTGCCAAAGCTGAGCATGCCCACAGTCTCTAGGACAGCTGCTGGCAGTAGTAAAGCTTGGGGAGAATGGCTTGGGGAGTACAATTAAGCCCTCTGATTCTGACAGTGTGCGGTGACATTTTAGGGGTATTCACCTCGGCTTGAAGCGATGTTTCTGGGAGGTTGCAGATACATCCTTAGTGCCTGAAAGCTGGGATAGCCTTGATCAAGGTATTYCCAAGCCTTGAGTTCAGCTCCTTCAGCAGTGCTGAATCACCAGACCAGCTAATGAGGTGTTCTAATTGATAGCRTAATTCTACATGGCTTTTCCATTTAGCCTAATGTAATGTTTGGCTTCATWGAGGATGAATATTAACCACAAGTTGAAAGGAAGGTCTGATTCTCTGATCTTTTGCTACATTTCATCAAGCTTTTAATTTTACTTGCAATACCCACACATAATCCATACAGGCATTTTCTTTCCACTTGGGTGTAGAGACCCTGTTCTGTTGTTAGCTGATGGTGTGTGAGCTGTGGAAGTGGTTTCAATGGTTTTAGTGTTCCAGAAGCATTCATCTCATTCATAAAGATCATCTGTTCAAGAGCAGTCAACCCTGGGCTTTTGTTCTGTTTACTGGCTTTGTTTTGGGCAATGTGCTGACTTGCCTACAAGCTCTTGAACCACAGGGCATTCAAATAGTTCCCTCTGATGTGTGAAGTTCTTGAGTTCACAKGAGTCTGCTCACTAAAATTCTGAGAGTATTAAGCCAGTTCTCAACACCAGACACTTGGCACTTGAGCTGACACTGCATGGTGCTAAGCAGCCACAGCTTGAGTCCAAAGCAGTGATACTTTGGGAACTTCAGAATCGGCTGTGTAAGCCAAATCAGTAGGGTTTATTGTGGTTGCATGGTGGTGGTTTTTTCCAAGAGGGGAGTAAAGTGCTTGTTTACAGCTTTTTTCTTCTCCCATTTGGGGAGTGGGTGGATGCTCCCTGGACTACAGGCAGGTAAAGGGAGGATGTTGTGGTCATTCAGGCAAAGATATTCATCAGACTTGGAGCTGCAAGGGAATTCCCCCTGGTCAGAGGCTTATCCAATGTTTCTGGGAAGGAATGAAGCTCTTGCTTTTTGTTTAGATAATTTGCCTCCTTTTTGAGATTACTCCTAGCTCAGGTATAGAAACTGGGGTGACTCAAAACAGGGGGAGGGAAAACTGGTTGGGCTTCTAAAAGAAGATAAGAGAGACAGGCTACCAGATCCCTTTGACTGTCCAAGAGAAGTAGTTTCTCCTAAAAATCATAGCCTTAGATGAAATAAATCCATTTAAAAAAAAAACAAAACAAACAAACAAACAAACAAAAAAAACCCTACCACCAAAAATTGCAAACCAAAACAGAAAACCCAAAAACTAGTCACTTCCAAAGAGCAGATTTGATGTTGCCCATCTTTGCAGATAAAACCTGTAATACGTAATTTATGACCTCATGGTAKGGCTACACTACCACTGGATACAGAAAGTTGCATTTCAGTGCCATTGTGCTGTGCTGATTTGATATATAAAGCAAAATATGTATAACATTTAAAAAAAAAAACCCAGGTTTTAGATGACAAAGGATTATGAAATGCAAACTTTTTTCTTAAATACCTGTTTTTTACTGAATCTATAAAAGAAGCAGTAATTCTAGGCCACTCTTCACATGCATTATCAGGAATTCACATTGAGTTTTGGTGAAGAATGTGTCCATTTTATTGATTTGGCAAAAGAACGGGCAGGATCATAGACTGAGTGCATTCAGAAGAAATCTTCAGTTGGCAGGACTGCACACTGAGGAATCACTAAGACACCCTCAAGTGTCCAAAGGAACTGTGGAATATTGTACTGTATTTTATTCCAGACCTAAAATTAGCCTGGTTTTCAGACCTGGATCTTTTTCAAGATGTTCATCCTGGAGCCCAACCTTCTCTTAGGCAGCAAGGCTGAGCTCTCAGCATGGATGGATGGAAATGGTGCTGGAGCATTTGACACATTTCTGCTCCAAGGACTACCAGTCCTCTCAGATGGTRAATTTGACATTATTTATCGAGGTGTAGGGTTTTGAAATTTTCTCTATAGTTGTCTTTAAGCTGACATTGTGCATGGTTGTGGTAGAACATCAAAAGGTTTATCCTGGTGGCATCTCAGTGAGATGGATGAACAGGGATATGCAATTTCCCATCTGAAACTGGTGGATAAAGAGATTGGGATGACAGCAGTTACTTTAAAAAACAGCTACCATAAAATTTACCCTTTTCTAGTTTCTGCAAAATGGCCTGCAGAACTGGTACATGTGAAAGTAGATGTGCTGAAAAATCCCAGGAACAAGATCCCAGAATTCAAGATGTGATCTCCATGTGGGGACTTGGATGACATTTCACACTGCAGCATTGAGGAAGAACAGAACTTTATCATGAGTAGAGCTCAATTTCTGACTTTAATTTTCAATTCTGCCACTCAGTCACTTGGATAAGTCATTGCAGATGACCTCTGCAGAAGGATCCAGCAATGCTGTCTTCATCCTGGACACACCTACAATACAATCCAAAAATAATGCCTCATTTTTTTTTTGTCTGGAAGGGTMTCAGATCTAAAATCCTGAGGTCTGGAAATCTGAAACTGTCTCATAAGTGAGGGTTTTAAATAGACAGGCCCCAGCTCCCCTTGCCATGAGTGACTGAGCATGATTGAGCCCTCCTTCCCTGACAACTACCCACAGCCTGGATGGGGCAGTGGGGCTCGGCTTCCTCCATCCTGCTGAAGAGCTGTGTAGTTTAGATGCTGACCCAGTGTGTGTTTCAGACACACCAAGTGCAGGTTCATTGCTTCTCTGGATGAGCCACTCCTGGAAATGTCCAAGGCCAGGTTGGAAGGGGCTTTGGAAGGTGTCCCTGCCCATGGCRGGGACTTGGAACGGGATGATCTTTACGATCCTTTCCAACCCAACCCACTCTGTCTTTGCTGGGATCACTCTTATCCTTGCCAGCCAGGCAGTGGGGCAGGGATTCAGTATTTGGGTAGTGGATGAGGTGAGAATGAGGAGCTGAAAGAAGCGGCCCTCAGGAAATAAAGTGACAATAGGAGCAATAGTGATTTAAATGCATCTTTCTCTTCCATGTCTCATGTTGCTTTTGTGAGTAATCTGAGGCACCCTCCCTGTAATCACACAACTGTTAAGGTTGGAAAAGACCTCCAAGATGAAGCCCAACTCTTAACCCAGCACTGCCATAATCACCACTAAACCATGTCCACAAGAGCCACATCCACATGTTTTTTWAACACTTCCCTGAGCGGCCCGTTCCTATGCCTCGCAATCCTTTCRSTGAAGAAATTTTTCCTAATATCCCATTATCTAAACCATCTGAAAACTGGGTGCTGTGGCACCTTACGTGCTGGTGCTGAGCCCCCATAGAGTCTGAAGGCATCTCTGGGTGCCGTGATTTCCAGGTGGAATCCTCCTCCGGCCGGGATGCTGCAGGTGTGGGCAGGAACAGGGACTGCAGTGTGTCAGGATGAGCACGAACGGGGGACCCAGCGCTGGTGAGGGATCCTGACCCACTCAGAGCAGCGTGACGAGGGACCCGCCACACCGAAAGCCTCCCCCGAGCCAAGCGCTGCTATAATAGGGCCGGATTACTCACTGCGCTTATTCAAATTCCTGTTGATGCTGGCAGCGGGAGTTTTTCCCGAACAGCCACGAACAATGAGTCACCTCCAGGTGTTTTGATTTGAATTTGTTTTTTCAAATTTCAAAAAGAAGCCGGTCCGGCGCCTCGCCCCCCGGAGCATCCCTGCAGCCCCGGCCGCGGGGAGCGAGACCGCTCCTCCCCCTGCGGAGAGACGGAGCGCGCTTTCTCCGTTCTTTATTTATTTATTTTTTTTTGTTCTGCTGGCGGCGGGCAGGACCAATCCGGGGCCCGCCCTACCCGCTCCCTCCCTCATTTCCCTCCCTCCTCCCGGTGCCGTTCCCCCCGGGCCGCTCCGAGCAGCGCCGGCCGGGAGCCCGCTCCGCTCCGCTCCGCTCCGCCGAAAGGATTGCGGGAGGGAACATGAGCTGCCGCCTGCTTTCCCTTCCCTCGCACAGCTCGATCGCTTGCATTTTTTGATTTCCCACCTCCCCCCCTCCTTCCAGCTTTTTATGCTCAGCACTGGGGGAGCCGGGAAATTTGGTGGCCGCTGACGTATTTTGATTTAAAATCGCTGTCAGTGGACGTTTCTCCTTTCTGCTCCGGCATCGTTGTCCTGTTCACAGCTATTTAGGCTTAAGAAGCTTGATTCTCTAAGGCTCGTATCCAAGGGCATCAGTCATTAACACACTGAGCTACATCTGCTTCTTGGCTAAGGCTGAAGAAAGACGTCTTAAGCTGGAAATCTGCTCGCTCACTCTCTAGTGCGTACGGAAGGGGAAGCATATGCAGCAGCAGGTTCCTTTTTTTTTTTTTTTTTTTTTTTTTTTTTTTTTTCATTCCAAAGGCTGCCTGACTTTGGAGATGCAGTGACGAGATAATGGAGTGAAAGTCTCATTTCCAGGCAAGAAAATTACAGGAGTCAGATAGAGAAAGGAAAGGAGCAAGTTACATAGCAGAAATAGGAAAGAGGACAGTGGTACGACTGAGAATAAAATTAGAGGAAACAGGTGGAAGGCTGGCATAAAGCTGGAAGATATTTTAGACTGAAAGTGGTGTGGTGTTTTTTTCTTATTTCCTTTCCCTTTTTTTTTCCTAAAGGGTTTTTTTTTTTTTTTTTTTTTTTTTTTTTTTTTTTTTTTTTTTTTTTTTTTTTTTTTTTTTTTTTTTTTTTTTTTTTTTTTAATTGGCTTTATTGCTGATTTTAAATTCTAAGCTGATTTTGGAGATCTCTGCAGTAAACCAGGCTGCTTTAGAGTAGAACAGCTTCCCCAACGTGTCCTTTTCTCTCTCCCTGCCTGCTGTCTCTACTGTTGCTGCTGCTGCTGACAGAAACGTGTTAGGAAAGCAGAAAGAGAAAATGCCAGCCATCCTGGTAGCCTCCAAAATGAAATCGGGACTACCTAAACCCGTCCACAGCGCTGCTCCAATCCTGCATGTTCCAACGGCCAGGACCATCCCACAGCCCTGTTACCTGAAGTTTGGGAACAAGGTGGAGGTGACGAAGCCATTGTATTCCAGCCAGATTCCTCTCAAATCTTCCAGTGGACAAGAAAATGCAGGAGATGGYCTCCCATCAAGGAAGAGTAGCTCGGTAGAAAATGGATTTGACACACAGGTTAGCAGGCACCAAATGCTGGGGAGGTGTCGGTGGGAATTTATTTCTTGTTGAGAGCGTGCAGCAGGTTTTCTGGGGTAAATAGCCCCGGGAGAAGGGCTGTGCATGTGTGTGTGCTAACATCTGCCTGCAGCGGCGGGATGTTTTATGTTCCACGTAGTGGCATGTGCGATTTTGTCAGTGTGATAGAGCTGCTGATGGGGTGCTGAGGGATGGGGTTGCGTGTGCTGCTCGCCTGTGCTGCCTTGGCTTGAGCTCGGGGGGGATTTTCACGAGGGAGACGGTGGAGATGTCGCTTGTGGGGTGTGTTCTTTGTGTGCTTTCTGCAGGTGCTAAGTGGAGGGGCTGGGTGGTGTGCCCGGGCTGCGGGGAGATCGCTGGTTGCCGTGAGCGTGTTGTGTGTTCGGGCACTCATTGTACCCGAGCGGTGGCTGTGTGAACATTCAGTGTCTGGAGCCGTGTGGGGACTGAATGGGAGGCAGTACTTGATGCTGGATTACAATGTGCATGACATCCAGGGCAGCTGAATTAAACCGATTATGTAGGAAATGAACACTTCAGTGGTATTGCCTGTATCATCCATACGTGCATGACATCATAGATGCAGCCCAGCATCAACGCACACCTTTTAGATTTCCCTTTTATCGGCACTAGTCTTGTAATGGATTTTTCATGTGCTGCTCGCAGCGTGGGGAGGAGAGCGGCTCCTCAGGCGGTTTAATGTGTGTGGGCAGGGTGATGCTGGCAGCGTGGCCGGGGCTGCCCTGCCCGCTGTGCCCGCCGTGYCCGCAGCAGCGTGGGCACGGTGTCGCTGCGCTCCGGAGGGAGCAGAGCGCAGGGGTTGCTGCGGCGAGCACCACTCATGGCTGTGATGCAGAGGTGGCTCTACAGCCCTGCCATGTGTTTTGACAACAGCCGCATACATTACACGCTGCTCCTGCCGCTGYGTGAGCCCGCTGAAAGGTGATACCATTGTGCTGAGATAGGGAGATGATGACACTCACCTGGTTTCTTCCTTTTCCGAGGAATAATGGATCATCCCTACCACCTAGATTCTGAAATGGGTGGCCTGGTAACCCTGTTCCCTTCAGACGAGTTCGCCTACTGATTGGGCTTGTTTGACCGCGTGCCCTGATTTCAGGATGCGCTGCGCTCTCCGTGCCGGCAGACAGGGTGACGTACCGGGCTGCTCAGACCAGACAGATRCGACTGGARCAGTTCCTGAGGGACTGAGGGCAGGGAAAGGAGACAGCCAGGCATTGATGCAGGGTAGTGGCAGCAGACAGACCAACCTGTGCGTCGCATCTCGCCCTTACGAGAGRATCAAGCGCTCTCTCTCCCTTGTGCCTCAGTCTGCCCTTGTCATCGTGAAACGGCGGAAAAATCACATTATCTGCTGCCCTTTCTCTCACACGTGCCATGGTTTCTGCATGGAAACCTACATTTCTGAGGAAGTGTTTGTTATTCAGAAATACTTTCTCATCTTGTAACAGATCATGCTCACACAGATGCTGCCGGTGGGAGCCGTTTGCAGAAGGAAGGGCAACACTRTGGTGGTTTTAACCCTTACAATGACGTGGAGCAAACCCCATTTTTTTATCATGGTGGTGAAAGGGTCTTGATGCTAACTTACTCTATTTAAACAGGGAGTGATTTTGGTCGAAGGAATGTCAGATAGTTTTACATTTTTAATTACTTCAGCAGCAGGAGAAGCCTTAGGCTTTGCATTCTCAATAACCTGCTCTGGCTGGCAGACTGAGCAGATGACCAGCATCTTTTAAGGTGTGAACCAGTGAGGCTTTTTTCTCTATCCAYTATCTTGAATAAAAGCAGTCATTTTTTTGTTGTTCCTATTGATCCAGCTTTGATCCTTCTGCTCACAAAAGCTGCTGGGTTTTGCCCTTCCAGGTGGCCATTTGGAACATCAGTCTGTATCTAGAGGGAGATATTTCCAGATGTGTCATATCAAGGGCACTGTTCTTTCCTTTTCCTGCTATTCCTCCCTGCCAGGGGAGGAGGAACAGGATGGTTGGACAGCTGCCAGGTGATGTGTCAGCACTGAAGCGCTCTTATCTTGGAAGACCTTCAGCTGCACTCAGGTATAGAAGTGCTTTCAGATAACAAACCTGGCAAGGTTTAGTCTTGAGCACTGCTCCAGGTCTGAATATCTTGAGAATCTGAGGGTGATCCCTTTGCTTCTCTGGGTGGTTTATCTCAAGCACCAATGTGGCCCTCACCATTTTACTGTGCAGGCACCTGGCATCACCTGTGAGAGAGGGAAGTTATGTTCTTACACTAGAATTTAGGGTTTAAATCCACAAGTTGGACTAATGCCAAATGTTTTGGCACCCGTCTTCTGTAGGTCTTTGTCCCTGTGTKGAAGGACATCATATCCTTGTGTGGGTGGAGGGAGAATGAGAGAGGGATTGTGTCACTTGCATCAATTCTCCTGCWTCTGGGAGTATTTCAGGGAGTTGTTCTTAATCCCATTGAAGTAGGTCCTTTTTGCACTGCATGATACAGAATTTAGTGGCTTAGTYGACTGATTATTCTGAAGGAGAGGCTGTGTGTAGGGCACAGTCCAAAAGCCACCATGTGAGGATACCAGAGCATGTTCTCCTGCTGGTTTAGCATATTTTAAGTAATTTACACACCACTGGAAAGCTTTGTGAGCTTTTTTTTTGGTGTCAGATGGTGCCTTTCTACATGAATCTACCTGATTCTACAGAGAACATGAGCACTGCAGGTGGTGTTCATTAAAGAACAATTTTTTTTTAAACTGCTGAAAATCAAGATGTCCCACTCACCAATGTGGTATCAGTGAAAACCTGTAAAGGTTTTGCTAATTTTGTTCCTCTTGTTTTACATGTGTAAGCTGGATTTTATAGTAACTGGAAATTTTGTGCTTTAAAGCCTTATAAGGACAGTGTGTTATTTAAAATGCTGTGCAATTTATAAAAAGCATACTTCAGGGCATTTCAGAGGCACTTTCCAAAGAAAGGTCTGAGGGTTTTAGCATCAAGCCCATTGTAAATGCTCACTGGAAATCTTAGGTCGATGAATCATGGCACTATCATTCCTATTTTATTGTTCCTGATGTTTGCTGCATTTTTCCATATTAAATCCCCTGTGCTGTGCATAACAGTATCCGACTGGTGCACTGGTGCTTATTTTGTCCAGTTTGAAAACACCGCCAATAAACCGTACCCATATTTAGAGAGAATTGTTTTGGAAATATTTAACTTTGTTACCAGAGAAACTTCTGTGGAGTAGATCACACGACTGTGATCTCTCATCTACAACATGGTGTTTCTCAGTCATTCTGAACAAGCCAGATGCATTTGGCTACTGCATTTGCATTAAATACTTCAGATAGAAGTCACTGCCAGTTAGGAGTCCATGGTATAATGTTAGTGCAGATGCAAGAAGGAAGATGCCATTGCAGGCATCCAGTCTGCTGCCATCTTACTGTGAATGTCACTGAAGGAGATTGTGGRTTTAATGACTCTGTTTATTGCTGATGTGTTTTATTCTCCAGCTTCTTGATTTGCTTTCTCCTAAGAATCTAAAAAATAATTGCTGTTTGTATCTTCAACAAGTAACTGAAGCAGCACTAAAGGCACTGGGACCTTGCGAAATGGTTGGTGCCACCCTTCCACTGAAACACTCAAGTTAGGAGGCGTGTTTAACCTGGGTTTCAAGTATGTGTGCTCAGCAGTTCCCTGTAGTTGTGCTGAGTTCGGCAGCCAGGGGTGGGGGTAGGTCTTGTTATTTCTTTGCAAACTTCCTTGCAGTGTTCATTTGCTGAAAACCAGGTGGTTGCCCTCTCGTGGTGGGCATGGAGGGCAGGTGCTCACTGGGTGTGATGTTCTCCCTCACTTTTGTCTTTCCCTCTTTGGTTTCCCTAGACCTTTTTGTTTTAAAATTATTCGGTTAAAAACTGGGTACATATCATTGTCTGAAATCAAGCTACCTTGCTCAGCTAGGTTTTTCTTCATCTTGCTTTCCCAGTTTGTGAAGATCTTGTTGAGTTGGGCAGCCTGGATCTGGTGTTCCAGATCTCCCTATTTTCTAGTCTTACATTAGATTTTTCTTCCAGTGATTTAGTTATTTCCTAATTCATGAAGATCATCTACATCTGGGGTATGCTCCAAAAACATTTGCTACACCTGTTGAGGATAAAAACACCTCTGTTTTTTTCCTCATTGCCCATTCTGTAGTCCCAAGTAATGATAAGGATATGGAAACTTCATTGCAGTTCCCTGCAATTCAATCTAGTGGATAGCCATTCCCAGGCTGATGGTGCACTGCTGGCACATTCCAGGGARTTCTTCAGTCAGCTCTCAAACTGATTCATTTAATAGGTTCTTCCAGTGTTTTTCCACCCTTCAAATGTAGGCTCCCATCAACTGTTTGATGAGCCACACGTGCCCCATGATCTGCTGGCTCTGGRTTTCCCTGCTCTGCCTCACTCCCCTCGTGCCCATTCCATTAGCAATCCAAATGAAGCCACGTAGTTCAGATATTAGTAATTACTTTTCTATATTTTAATTAACTTTACCAGGAGCYGTTTAAACCTCCATATCACTGTCCTGCTAATGTGAAGCTTCATAGAGAGRAAGATTAATGGAGCATATTGCAGARAAATKATGCCTTCCCTTCTCACATGCTTTAGCCATTTTTGTGTGTGATGCTGGCTTTCACAGTTCTGATGCTGAACCAGCTTGCAGAAGGSATAGGGATCAAGCAAATCTTTATCTGGACCCAGTTTAAAGTCAGATGAACATCGATTGGTTTCAGTGCCATTGCGTGAGCTGCCTTGGTGGTGTGAAATTCGGTCTGGCTATGACTGCTGAGCTAATTATAAACGAGATTATGAGAAATGTGGTCAGTCATACTGATAACTTCAGCATAAAAGAGCATGTTTTGCAGTTGGAAAAAACCAACTGGGGTTGCGTTTAGGATGTGAACAAAGAATCAGTTTTACTGAAGAGCTGGGAGAAGCTAAGAAAAACTATAGATTCAGGCTCTCAAAATAGATAAGCACAAAGTAAATTCAAAATCTGTATGAATGAGCTTGTTTATATTATTGTAGTTATGTACCTAAATACAGCATGGGCCTTTTTGTAGGAATGTATCTTGCTTTCTGATTTAGTTTTTTGACACACTGTAAGCAATTTGAGGCCATTAGGTAGCCAAATTATTCTTCTAATTATAATTACAGTGGGTTTGGTATTTTTATAGATACATACTGAAAAATATTAAATTGTTTGGGTGTTGCTCCAGATGAAATGTTCCCAGATAGAAAACAATTCTGAAATTCTTTTATTGTGATTATTGACATGGATTTTTCAGTGATCTGTCTTTCCATGTAAAGAGCTACCTTTTCTAATGCCCTGCGTTTGAACAACGGGTGTAACATTGCACTGGAAATTCAGGAGGTTCTTTAATCATTGGATTTTCATTTGGCACTCAAAAGTTCCATTTGGTTTTTTATTGTATTTCCTCTTACCTGTGACAGTCTCTCTGTCTATCGGGCTTCAAAATTTGAATATTCTTAACCTAGAGCATTCCTTAGAGGTAAAGATATTGTTCTGATTTAATGGAGAATTTTTATTAAATGGATGGCTGAGACCCAAAGAAACTGAGCCAAGGTCAGAAAGTCTGCAGTTCTATAGAAAATTACTAGCTAGTCCCCTGAYACTAGATTATCTTTCTCCTTTGCTGCTACTTGTTAACAGCTCAAAATGCTCATGCATATGGTGTCCATGTGTTCTCCTTCTGTCCTTGGAACTGTTCGTTTTCTCCATGAAGTTGAATTTCTTAATTGGACACTCTCACTTTCTTTGTCCCTGGTTTAGCAAGTGATTTTTGTCACCTTCTGCTGTGWCACTTGATGCACGGTGACACCCAAGCAGACAGAGGTACATGGCTGTTAGCAGAGGAGAAAAACAGGTACTGCTTTGGAAATCTGCTGGCACTGAATCTGAATCTTTAGTTCTCAAAAAAGAAAAAAAAATGACCACCAAATTGTAAAAGGGTCTGGTAAACAAATCATGAACCAAGTTTCAAGTATCTGAGAYGTGCCAAAAGAAATAAACTTATGACACCAACACCACTTGTCCTCTTTTTGTCTGTCCAGAGGGTATCAGAAAAAGAAGCCTTTATTTTTTGAGATAGAAAGTGTGGATTCAGTTCTGGGTTTTGGAAATTAGGGGYTGATATTGGCTGGTTTTAATTTCCTTTTAAGAGTCCTTTGAGAAACATTGTCTGCTCTGTAATTTCACTTCCCRGATTGTCTCACCACTAGATCTAAATCTCAAAATAATTTGTCGAGTATTTTAATGCCTCTAACCTACAAGTCCCCTGTTCTTACCAAAGTGGAAGAAATTAAGGGGGTGCTTAAATCAGTAATTATTTTGCTTGAACTTTGCAAATTTGCTACAGAATAAATATTGTAAATGCTGTTGAAGAAGATATTTTTAAGATAATTTGTGAATTAAGCAATAGTTGGGCCTTCAGTGAAAGGATGAGTGTTCTGCTCTTGACCTTTTTTCCCATTTGTTTTTTGCTTCTTGAGGCTTTGGAACGAAACCTTCTACTTCTATTTGGTATAAATCAAGGGATGCTTTTAAATTTTTAACCCAATAATCTCTTTTTTTCCTTTCAGCAAACTGTAGAATCTCATTCTCCTGAGAAATTCACCTGGCTAAAAATACCCTGCTTTAATATTATTTTTAGAAACATCTGTATTTGAAGTATATAAATGGTTAGATATTATGTGTATTATTAGACATGAACTGTTGGTACATTTTGTAACAGGAAGCTGTTGGTTTTCCATTCACCAAGAGCTGGAATTCAGTCAAACACTTGGCACTTAGTTATATGTCTCTAATTTTATCTGTAAATTGTTTTTTCTGAAATAGTTTGTGGAAACAGTCTCAGTTTCTTCAATTTTGCAAAGCATAGGCATGGAAATAACTGCTAAAACTTAAAACAAATAAACCACCTATTAAAATAAATGAGAAAACAGGTCACTTCTTATTTTAAAGCAGGCTGAGATCTGAAGTTTTATTCTGATTCCACCTTTTTTTGCCTCTTGGAAGTATTTTTAGGTGTGTTATGCTTGGATTATTTTTCATTTTAATTTGGTGATATTTTGGAATTGGAAGCAATGTGTGGGAAAACAATGCGTGAAAGGAAAAAATATCCTACTTCTCTGTCTGAAAATACACTTTTACCAGGACTTTTCCCCCTGTGCGTGCTCAGTTTTGGACTGTCATATTATCACATTTTGACAGTGTCTTGTTTACTTGCATTTTTTTAGCCTTGTGCTCCTTCCTTGTCTTGGATGTTTTCCTAAGTCCTTTTCCTTGATTTTTTTTTCTCTACAGCTGTAGAGGACAGCTACAAGATGCCATATCCTCCTTTCACATTTGGAAAGAATCCCTAATTGTCTTTATTTTTCCTGTCCTGTCACTAATATTGGTCCATTCCTTCCATCTTGTCCTTTATGTAAGGACAGCTGTGTTATAATCCAAAAGTGCCTTGACTTTACCCGGCCTTTTTGGAGAAACCCAGAGATGTTTGTCTTACCTGCTTAACAAAGTGAGCCACTTATGCAAATCATGAAATGTATAATCCAAAAAGAAATAAAAGCCCTAAACCAGCCCGTACCAGGCTGACTTACTGTCTGGTTGCAGCACTGGCTGTTCTCAGTGCTGGGGTCTTGTTGGCTTGGTTACACTTTGTCCAGACAAAGGATTCGACCAATTTCCCTGATGGTTTCCATGCTCCCCCAAACATTGCCGGAGCTGACGAGGCCTTTTTAAAAGCCAAAGCAGCAAAACCTTTCAGAGTTGTTTAGGAAGAACATATTCTAGAACAGCTGGCTGAGGCCACCCATGCTTTGCTCTTGGGAGGAGTGGGAGAGGCGTGTGCCAGGCTGGAATTGTGATTTGATGGAGTTTGTGTCTCATGGAGTGACACTGTCTGTTGTAGAATTGTGGAACGACTGTTGTAGTAATACCTTTTCCTTTCACACAATGATGAGAATCTTCCCTGATGAGATTGCTTATTTTCAGCTGGAAATGCTGTCTAGAAATTATTTATATTGTCTTCTTCTGCCATCTATAAATTCTGTATATTTGCCTATTGGTAGAACAAAATTAATACACTGGTGGGATTTCATATTGCTGATCCAGCTTGTGTGACATTTTATGGTGAATATGGGCACTGAGACTTTGTTATACTTGCATATCTTGAAACAAATATTTGGGAACAGATTCCTTTTTTTCTTTAGCCGCCTGCACTTGAACCATGCCCATTGTTGGAAACTACAGGTAACCTCAATTCTGACATTTTGATCCACAAAGATCAATGCTCAGTTTTGACTGTAGCTGAYGGAGACAATAACTGATGGATSAGTCTGGTAAGACAAATTTGATTCYGTTTTAAATTATGCTTCACTTGCCAGTGACCTATCAATATTGAAGTCTTCATAACGAATCAAAAAACGTCTCGTGTTRTTTCAGGATCAGATGCACATTGGCCATTTGGTGCAATAGCTCAGAAATGGTTTCTCTTTTCTTGCTCCATAGCCAGGGGTCAGTCTGCTTCCCAGGATAGCCACATGTATTCCAGACTTGTCTGGGGCTTAACTGGGACTATTATTTTGGGAAGGAGTATTTTTGGGAAGGAGTATTTTTGGCGTTGCTTCATCCTACTCCCCCGGGATGGGCTGTGGAGCACACAGGGGTCTGATCCTCCATGGTAATGTGCCAGATGGGCCCTGCTGAAGGAAGCTGGCAAAAAGGTGCCAGCTCCTCTAGCATGGGGCTGGAAAGGAGAGGCAGCAGCATCCTGTTCATCCCTACAGAGCCTCTTCAGGGGAATTGTAGGGAATTTGCCATTTTTCGCTGTATCTGAYTGCTTTCTGCTTTTCAAGAGGGAAGAGCGGCGGTTGCCTAGGATCCTGTTTCCAAGCAGTCAGATACCAACTTCCCACACTGCAGCAATGTAGGTTTTCCTTTTCTGCCTGTAAGATGYCTTTTGGCCTTTTCCTTGGTAGGGAAAGGACCACGAGGTTTGATTTGTGGTTCAGACATGTTACTGTGCAGTGGGATGTCATGCCCGGGGCTCATACTCACTSCTGGTT
This sequence comes from Malurus melanocephalus, assembly GCF_030028575.1. Lineage (NCBI taxonomy): Eukaryota > Metazoa > Chordata > Aves > Passeriformes > Maluridae > Malurus > Malurus melanocephalus. The sequence goes on along the minus strand of NW_026623414.1, from coordinate 121,795 downwards.
AGGTTTAGCAGGTTGGATAGAAAGGGAGCTGTATTATTTATGTATTATATATAATTCTTGTGTAATTTTCAACACAAGAATTGATTCTACCTTCCCCTTGCTGAGCAGGTTACCTCAACAAGGAACCTGAAATAATAATTTTAAAAAGTCTGCAGAGCTCCTAGAATTCTTAACAGGAGATCCTTTGCTCKCCTTTCACCATTTCAGCTTTGTGCTGAAACTTCATCTCTTGGCCACAGCGGTGTGAACTGAGGAACATTTAGCCTTCTCTGTTGCCTCCTGAGCGCTCTCAGATTCAGCAGAAGAGGGGTTTGTGTTGAATAAACACAGATTTTCATCTGCTCCCTTCCCAGTCCGAGAAATGTCCATTAGGGTTGGACGTGATGGAGGGGATGGATGCCACCCTTGGCTGCTGYGTCAGCATTTCTGAGCCGATGACCCGTCAGATCCACTCAGTGTTTATTATGCAGCATTAAGCAAGGAGAGGTTTGAAATTTCAGTGTTCTGCTGGCAAGCAGTTGAATTTTAAATAATTTTTCAGTGGTTCTTGGTAGTGTATCTAAATGGATTTTCAGCAAATAAAAGCCCCAGGCTTTCCTTGCACACGGGCGCTTTTTGGTGCTGCAGACAATACCTGTGGTGGAAGGGGGCTCGTGCAAACCATCTTGTGAAGAGCTGCAGCATCACTCAGAGCCATTCCTCCCCTGCCTCCTCCTCTCCTCCCTGACAGCAGCASAAGTGGCATGGCTTGGTTTGGCCAGGACTTTGCCTCATTTACAGCAACGCCCGTTAAGCGCTGGGCTGGAATGGATGGGAGCTCAGCTAATTTGCATGCTTTAAAATGCCAGCTCGGTTTAATGCAGAGCAGCTGGTATATGCTTAACTCCTTCAGGAGAAAACTTAATACCGGCAGATCGCATTATCCAGGGCTACGCTGCACGGGTTTATTTATTTATTTACGTCTTTATTTACCTCTCCCATCTCCTTGCTGCTCTCTGGAACGTTTGTAAAGATCATTTGTGCGTGGCTGGTGGAGGGCTCTGCTCTGCTCACTGCTGGTGTTTCTGTCTCATAGGGTTCACAGAGCAATTGGTCTCACTGTGTGACAAATACTTGTTGCCACTCCCGAGCATCCACTTACACGTTGACCTTAGCAAATAGGACTCTAAATTAAGATGTGTCATGGTGAAGGGTGGTGAGATTAGTTGGAAGAGGGACAGGTGTAGAGGCCTGGATTATGTGGATTACTGCATACTCAATTTCTTAGGGTTAAATTTCAAGGTTGAGAATGGCTAATTCCACAATTATGGAATTAGGATGTTCTGCGCTGTTCCTCTGGGTGCCGTGACGGCAGCCGGAGTCACCTTGTGAGGGAAGGAGGACTTGGAGGATCAAAGAATTCCTTTGCTCCCCTGAAATAATTAGCATAACCTCAGTGAGAGGATGGAGGGAGCATAATCTTTTAATACCAACCTTTCTCAAAATTGACCTTGTCACGGGCAGATTCAGCCTCTCACAGAGGAACAGATGTGTGGCAGAGTCACTCTTACTGCGTCAGAAATGCTGGCATGGGATCTCGTCCTCTGCCAAAATTCTCTTTGCCTTTCCCTGAGTGATCAGCTGCTGATGCCAAAGGCTTGGAACGTGCCTTTGGATGAGCTGTGGGATATTGATGGACTTCATAGAATCAGGGCTTCACTTACTGTGGAGCTTTCTCTTCCTCTGGCAATTCTTTATTCTGCCAAGCTTGAGTTGAGTTTTCTCATGAAACAACAGATCCAAATGGWCACTTTTGAAGACCCTGATCGGTTTCAAGCACAAGCCATTAAGCTGGAGATAAAACTTGTTTTAGGTTCTTTGACACGGGTAAGTCCTCCAGGGTTGCATCGCAAATTTGAGCATTTCTATGACCCTTTCTGAGCCTTTGTCTGAGACAATACCATGAGGTACAGGTTTGGTATCAGTGGTGTGGTGGATGGGACAGGAAAGTGCTGTGGCGCAAGAGAAAGGACAGGTCTTCCCTAATGAAAACTGATCATTGTCKTTTTTCTGTTGTGAAAGGGAAAACACTAAGAAGATGACCTCCTGTAATCTTCTTCCACAAATRTAGGCAAGATAAATTGTCCTTGGTGATGAAATACTTCACTGTTTTCATCTCCTGATGGCCATGTGTAAGATTATAGCCCTGCATTATATAGGCGAATTATTTCTGTTGTAGTCTGCGTGTACCACAACTAGGTTGAACATCTGAATGTTTTTGATGTGTAATATGCAAATAAATGCAGCCATCTGAGGAAGAGCCTTGCTAWTGGTTAATCCTGAAGGCAGAAAATRCAGTTACTTGCATCCATCTTTTAAATAGAAGAAACCATTTTGTGAGGCAGTTTAGAAGGTTCCTTTCTAGCTGAGGTAGAGCAGGGTGGTTTAGTAACTGGCTGTCAGGCACCAGGTCAAAACTCGGAACAAACCAAGCTGTTTGTGTTTGTCAAGTCTGATTCCAGGCTTCTGGAACAGGAGCAGGGCAGCCAACTTTTCATTTGTGCTGTGTGTGAGAGCTGCCTGTGAGTTTGTAAATCCTCACCCGTGTCACTTGAGTGTCTCCAAGTATTGYTTGTTTTCTTTTTATAGCTAAGGGATAAGTTTATTTATTTTAATGCTTTTCCATTGGTTAATCCAAACTTTTCCGGGATCCAGGCTTGACCTCTAATGCTTATTATTTCATTCCTTGCTATTTTCCACCACAGATATTTTTATTTTGCCGTTTTTAGGACTTTTCCRGCTGGTCAGAAGGTTTGGAAAGCCAGTTCCACCATGCTGTGAAAAAACTTGATGAAATGATAAGGGCAGTTTTTATGGCACCCTCATTTTCTGCCAGGAGGGGTTTCRGTCCTGAGGGGCAGGGAGGGTGCAGGGTGAGTCTGTGAGCTGTGGGCCATCAGCATCGTTGTCACCTCCTTGCTGCCTGTTGCCATTTATCACCAGCAGCTCCCTTATCTCACAGGTGTTCTGCAGAGATAAATCCATTATAATTCCAAGGAGCTCAGGTAAAGTGATACCTGGAGCCATGAATTACCTTAAATAGCTAACTGTGGGACTTCTCAGTCTTCATCCCTGAGTGATCTGTTTCTTTTCTTTTTGATCTTTCTTCTTAAGGTAAAACTTGAATCAAAGCAAGAGATACTAGATTTAAAGTCCTTTCCACTAATGCTTTATGGATTTTAATAAAACTTGTGAATGTAGAAGTCATATTGTTAGGAGAAGGTTCTCATCTATAAACAAATACCATTACTTTTGGCTGTGCCTTCTGAATACAGCAATTTATCCTTTATTGCTGAAAATAATTCAAAGAGAACATGAGAATTGAAGAGCCTGCATGTGCTATTTCAAATTATAATGAGGAGCTTGTGGGCTGTGGGTTTCCATCTGCACACTGCTTCCATGCCATCTGCCCACGAGGAGAAAATCATCAGCTGAGAAAGTAGGAGGATGTCCTGCATCTAGGGAGCCCCAGAACCACCAGATACACATGAAACCTTGTGAGATCTGTAATGGAACCTGACTGCTTTGAAAAGGAAAAAAAAGTGTCAAAAAAGGCATTGAGATTTTGGAGGATGGAAAAAGGAGWTTTTAAGCCCCATGAATTGCATGATTGACCACGTTAGTAGAAGGGAGGAATCTGCAGAGTGTAATTTGTAATTAGGTTTGTAAAACAGCTGAGAACTATCTGTGAAGGCTGAGATTATGCTAATTTATGCAGTCCACACTGCTGCTGCAGTTTAAAAATAGCTTCTTTTCTGGAGATCTAGAGCTACTGCAGGTTGGCTTTGCGTTTAGCTCTGCAAATTTTACCAGTTTGAACACAGAACAAAGCCCGACTTCGGTGGTCTTTTAATCTCAGAATAATCAAAAGTTGGAAGAGACCTCTGAAGATCATCCAGTYCAGGGTGACCTTGAGCAGGTTACCCAGGAACATGGCCAGGGGTGTTGGAATATCTCCAGAGAGGGAGACTGTGACCTCCCTGGGCAGCCTGTTCCAYAGAATCTCAGAACAACTGAGCTACAAGGGACCCAGCAGGGTCACCAAGGCCAGCTCCTGGTCACCCCCAGAGTCACACCCTGTGCCTGGGAGTGTTTTCCAAACTCTTCTTGAGCTCTGCCAGGCTGGTGCTGTGCCTGCTGCCCTGGGGATCCTGTTCCAGTGCCCAGCCACCCTCTGGATGAGGAACTTCTCTCTAATATCCACCCTAAACCTCCCCAGACACAACTTCAGCATTCCCTGGGTCCTGTCCCTGTCACCATAGAGCAGAGATCAGTGCCTGCCCCTCCTGTTCCTTCACAAGGAAGCTGTAATTGCAGTGAGGGCTCCCCTCAGTCTTCTCCAGGCTGACCCAGTGCCCTCAGACACACCTCATGGCTTCCCCAGTGCCCTCAGACACACCTCATGGCTTCCCCTCAAGGCCCTTCACCATCCCTGTCACCTCTTTTGATGCTCTCTCATTGTTTAATGTCTTTTTTCATATTCATATGTGAATTTTCATATTCACAATATTTCATATTGTGTCTGTACATCTGCCCCATCCCAGGTGCAGGATCCAGCACTTTTCCTTGTTGAACTCCATATGGTTGGAGATTGCCCAGCCCTCTCATCTGTCCAGGCCTCTCTGCTGTGTCTCCCTGCCTCTGAGGGAGTCAGCAGCTCCTCCTGCTTTTGTATCATCTGCAAACTTGCTCGGTGTCCCTTCCAGTCATTATCAAATCGTTAATGCCAAATCATTAATGAAGATGTTAAAGAGCTCAGGGCCTACCTGTGTTGGAGCCCTGCAGATCCCCACAGGTGCCAGTCTGATTCCACCCTTCATGCCCGACCTGTGGGCCCTTTGCTCGCCCATCCCATGAGGTGTTTCTTTATTTTTGTCCAGAAGGTCACTCAAAGAGAGGCACTACCAAAAGCTTTACTGAAATCCAAAAAGACTGCATCAGCTGGCTTCCCGTGATCAGGTAGGTGAGTTGGACTGTCTAAAAAGAAATCAGGTGTAAATGGCAGGCCTTTCCCCTCAGGAAGCTCTCTGGTTCCATGCAGGGTTTGCTGCTGTTCCCCTTTTTGTGAGGTTCTGCCTGGTTCTRCCACATTGCATCACCTCCATTCTGTGAGGGAAATGTTGCTCCTCTGGCTGAGGAAAGGCACAGAAGAGTTGGTGGGTGCTCTGAGCAGCTGCAAAGTTAGGCCTGAGTCTCAATTAAAGAATTAAATCAAATTAAAGTGTGTTTTGGATTCTTGATATCTGATTTTGCAGAACTCTACACCTGTTGCTCAGATGTGTGGTGCCTTGGAGTACCTTGGAGAGAGATTTGGCTCATCTTCTGCCCCTCCACATGTTGTTGGTTTGGGTGCTTATGGGATGTAAGGACCCAAAATCCTCCAAAAATCCTCCAAAAATCCTCCATATACTGGTTGTGATTAAACCAAATTTTCAGGTTGTCATCTGAACTGCATTTCCAATGAGTGTGGGTGAAAACGAGAAATAAGAAATGTATTGCAGCTGGAGTCAGTGGCTGATTTAATATTCTGATTTTGTATTGTAAATTCTGAAGGAGCTAGAATGAATTTTGCAGTTCCAGTCATAATTTARCATTATGAATAGAAGTGCAGACAATACTGGAACTGAAATTAAAGACCAAAGCACCTCGGGACAGAAAGTCCCAGTGTGTAACTTGCATTTGAGCAGCTGCTCCTCTTGATGAGAAGATGCCAATGCGTTTTGCCTACCAGGAGATAAATCTATCCTAACTAGAAGTCTACAGGATGGGTGGAAGGCAAGAGAGCATGATTCCCCTTCCTTTTTTTCTTCTCCCACCTTCAGTCACATTTGCTTTCCCAGTTCAGGGATGACATTTTTGAAATAAAAAAGCTCATTTAACAAGAAGTAGTGTGGAGAGCAGTGGTGTCGATGCAGATTATTCCAGGTTCTGCTTTAGTGTCATATCAAATGGTTTTTGCCTTAGGTCGGTGAGTTAATCTGTGCAGGCTAGGTTGGGGAGGGAATGCTGAGCTCCGTGGTGCTGGAGGTGGAAGTTCCTGCTGGTCTGAGGTGGGTGAGCTCTCAGGACTGTAAGTCTGAAAAGCAGGTGCAGACCAATGACTCGTTTTTGATTAACTTGGTGTAATTCCAAGAAGTGTGAGGTCAGATCAGAGATGTAACCCTTCATATATGAATTTATTTAGGATTATATTCTTCCTACAGCTCCATTTAGGAAAAACCCCCAGATCTGTTTATCAGACTGCTGAGAAGTTTAGAAACTGTAGTCCTGGGATACTGGATGAAGCCAGATTGCTCTGTGATTTACACCATCATCATTCAATGTCTGCAGCTTGTGTTTGCAATGGGAATTAATTTCCGTACACCAAGCCACCCCTGCCTCTTGACTGAACATGAAATAGTTGGTAAAGCAAGACCATACAGTTTGAATTCACTCCTATGAAGAACTCATTGAAATCTGAGCAATATAAGCCACCTTTTGGATCTAGCTTTCCAGATCCTGTTCAAATCCAGTCCTGGTGTACTTCTGTACTTCAGGTTATCAAAAAATATTATTTTTTTCTCCTGCTTTTCCATATATCACATGGCTTGGGGCATACATGCRGTGTTTGGATAGGGAATGAGTGGAGTCTTGTATGCTGTTCCCTCCTGGAGCCAAAATCCATCGAAGGAGTGTCAGTTTGCAGAAGTCAGTGAATGTGATGGATATCTGCAAGAAGCAGCTATGCCTGCAGCACCAGGAAGAGCGGGATTTGCCAGATTGGAAGTGTCACTCCTGGGTTCTTGGGTGCTGCTTGGGTTGGACCCAATCTTTGGATTATCTCATGAAGCAGGAATAGCTGGGGGTTCCTTTTTATGATAGACGGTTAGCCTGACGCTGAGTTTAAGTTGAGAAAAGCTCGGGGTAGGGCTGAGTGGAAGGGAAAAGGGGAATAAGCAGTTTGTGCCCGCTGACTTTGAGATGCTTTGGGATGGGTTTGCTGAGCTGCTATTGCCATCTGGTGGTGCTGGACTGAACCGAAGCCTCCTTTTCCTTTGCTTCCCCAGATGAGTTCCATGGGATTAAGTAGCTATTGGGTATGGATTAGATTTATTATGAATACGCTTTTATGATAGATAATTCTTGCAATTATCCATTTATAAAAAAAAATCCACAGGATTTTACGGCCATCATTTATTTTGGGCTTAGCATCACCTGATTCTGAATTGCCAGATACCAGTACTGSTGTGGCTAGAAGCTCATTCAGTAAATATGATGGATGAATCCAGAATCAGCTTTTTCTGGTACAAAAATGGAGCAGGAGGTAACATGATGTTCTCCAAGTCTCGGAGTGTCACGTCAGAGCCACGCTGTGACCCGGTGGCATCTGGATGCAGGGCTAATGAACATYTCTGAATTGTTTCAGCAGGGTCCAGTCACTGCATTACCAGGGCAGATTTGATTACCATAAGTGATTAGTGTCTTATCTTGCTGAAATTAGTGGATCATTATCAAGGGATGATTTTTTGTACATAATGTGACTTAATTGTCCTTTTATTATAAAGGGTTTTATTGCAATCCTTTTAGCAGGGGAATACAGATTAAGTTGTAGCTACCAGGAAAGAAAAGGAGATCACTGTTCAGCCCCTCCTGTTCAGTGACAAAGCCACACACTGTGGCTTAATCTGTAGATTCTCTGTCTCTACAAAACATCTGCATCTGCTGGAGCATTTCAGAGCTTTATAATGTTTTCCACTGARGTACTGGCATAGGTTATTTGCTGTGAATCTTGAAGTCAGCATTTAGGAGCTGAGATCAGCTTTGTCCCATATGGAAATTTGATCTGACCTGTGATAGGGGCCTGACCTAAATGTCTCTTCCCCTCTGTTGTAGCTGCCATGAACTGCACCACAAAAAAATCTCTGTTTWTTGGGGAAAATGTAAATCCATTAGAGTCACAAGCATTTGCTTGGTGTTACAGCTGAAAAATTTCCATTGTGTTGCCAGGTCTGGAAGTGTTCCCAGGAAGTGTTCAAGGCCAGGCTAGATGGGGCTTTGAGCAACTTGGTCTAGTGGAASTTGTCACTGCCCGTGGCAGAGGTGTTGGAAGTCGATCTTTAAGGTCCCTTCCAATCCAAACCATGAKCCTTCATAATGAATGAAACATCATTTCAATAGAGTGAAAAATATTTCTGAAGCAGCTCTGCTGTCTTCATATCTATCTGCTTTGGATTTCCAGTTGATACGGCAGTTGAACAGGACCTGAAATGTAACTAAATGGTGCCCCTTGTGTGCAAAGTCCCTTCCCTCATAAATGTGAAGTGYTGATTTCACTAGGCTCTTTCAAGCCACCTTCACACTGTGTTTTTGACTGCAGGAGAGCCATTCTGGCTAGGAAGTGTCGTTATTTTGAGGCTTGCTGTTCTGTATTRTTATTAAGGGTTATTAGGTTTCTAGGCTTATTAGCAGCAATCATAATTTTGCCTGGAAGCAGTTAAACCAGCAGGAAGCAGCCCCATTTTTGTCAGTCAGTTGTTAACAATTTCAGTTACTAATATTCCCTGAAATGGAAGCCAGATCTCATTTCTCCTGTGTGATGGTTGGTTTGTTTTTTCGTTCTTTGTGGTTCATCTGTGCTTAATCCTCACAGGACCTAGAAAATGAATTGGATCACGATGGAACCAATGGTGCTAACAGTGATCCCAGTGAAAGGGGATGGAAGGAAATCTGTTGAATTTGAGGTGTCTCATGCAGTCTCACCKGCACTGTTCAGTTTAGCCAAAGAGATCCAGTTTTTATTGTCCAGGAAAGCTCTGTGTCTGTGAGAGAAGTACAGTGCATTCCCAAACAGTTTGAATAGGACACACCATTTTGGGAAGGCATCCTCAGGCAGATGTCCCTTTTTACCTCACTCTCTTCTGCCCGTTCTTGGGATTTGGATGAACCAAACCTCAAAGCTTCCAAGGCAAAGGTCAGTGGAACKCTGCTTCTTGTGGGCCAAGTGCTTGGAGAGCAAACCAAATAGCATTAATAATATTTATCTGCAGAGGAAAACTAATAATAGCTTGTTCTCAGGTTTATTTATTTTTCCTACTCACACTGGTGAAGTGCTGTAACAGTAGCAGTAGAGAGTTGTCTTTTTTTTTTTTCACTTGGTCTGTGATTTGAACTTGGTGTAGCCAGACTGGAGGTTGGAAACTRATCTTGTTTTCAGAGGCTCACTGCCTCTGAAAATAATATTGTGCTCACAACTAGCACATTTTAGGATATTGAAAGCATAGTTTGACACTGTTTCAAAATCTCTAAATAGCTTAAAAGCAGTGTTATAATCTCCTCCTTGGAACATGGCCTGACAGCAGTGAAAGAATGCTTAATAAAAATGAGAAATGCTTAATTTCATGTAATCAAACAGGTCTGATTCCTTTATACCTTGCAGCTTATGTCATTGCTAGTTASACAAGTTGAATATGAAGGTGAAATTCTCAATTACATGGTCAAAATTAAAGGCAAAGAAGAGTCAGATCCCCTAAATCTTAATTGGATTCTTTTTTTTTTCTTTAGTCATCATATTAAGRTACATTGAGAACAGGCCAGCAGTAATTTTTAATACTGAAATATGAGCTAATTAGACACACAAGTGAAAGGACATGGTGCAAGTAGGGGGGGAAATTGCCCTGTATTTTAATATAACTTTATAACTGAAAACCTGGTAACTGTTTAAGTGGATCCCAGACAAAATGCTGGTGTTACATTCTTAGAGAGGCATTTCAAATTGGGATTGATAACTGAGTTATCTTAGTCAATAATTAGTAATTATTGTGTTGCAATCAGACTGGCTGCAGACCATAGTCTAGATTGGGCCAATCTGGGGAGCAAATTAAAGTGGCATGCACTTCGTTGCCCCGTCATGAAAATAACGAGTGATTTGAATGGTCATAAAACCATTTTTGACATTCATGGGGTGAGGATGTGCTCTGTTCATTAGTGCAATAGAAGGTGAACTCAGCAAAATGCTTCTGGTTGTTTACAGTAGGGCTGGCTTAACTTTTTTGTTTATTCATATTTTCTGTTTATCTCATATTTTGAGATACAGAAGAATAACAGTGCCAGTAAGCCATGGGAGTAATCCTTAATGGTGATAATATAGGGGGGAATAATATTAAATAAAAACCCTATATTCTTAGCTCTGTGCTATTTTACTAATCCATCAAAAACATAAACCAAGTTTTGTAGCAGAATTTTTGTGTTTATTTTCAAGCAAGTGATAATCTCTTTAGAATACTAGAAGCATTAATTGGATATCAACTCCAGGGACTAGAAAAGCTTTTTCTTAGATAAAAATTGTTTTCAAGACCCCTACCTTAGGCAGCTCATGATTTGTTGAGGAATCTCTCTCCTTTAAAGCAGTAGGAATATGTTGAGATTTGGCTGTCTCTATCCAGCATCATGAATAAGAATTTGCATTTCTATTTAATACAGCCTAGAGCAGTCTTTCTTGATAAATATCAGCATCTTCATTTCTTTCTTCATCATTAGCATTTCTGTTTCCGTCTTCAATTCCAGAGTACATGGACAGAGTAGCTAAGTAGTGTCTTTAGTTGACTTTTAGTCTGCTGCAAACTCTTTTCTTGAATGGATCTGATTTTTTTACCCTGTAACTGACAAGATTAATGATGTGGCAGGATGGAAATTGAAAGAAAAGTTGAAAGGTTGAAAGCAAGTGGAATGGATAATAATTGAAATAATTAAAAAAAAAAAAGAGACAAAGCAGGCACATTTTTAGGAAACATTATTTTTCAGTCAGTGGAGTTAATTTATGATATTTATTAATTTTTTTTAATGAATTTGAAGAGTAGGGAGAAACACGAAGTTACTGCTTGTTATTTCTATTACAAACAGCAGTATAGCAAGAAAAATTCCAGCTGCCCACAAGTGCAGTGAGCCAAGGGGAGGCCGGCAGAGCAGGTGAGGGGCAAGCAGCAGGAAGGGAGGTACAAAGAGCACARGCAGCCTGGACAATTGGAGGAGTTTCTGCTCTAACAGATTCATCTTTTAAGATGTTGGGATACCATGGAAGGGTGCACTACARTGTGCTCCACTAGGCCTTGAAACTCTCGGTTATTGCACATCTTGTRTGCACGTTTCTGCCTCTCTTTTATCTTCAGAGTGCAAGAGATTATCAAAGGAGACATGCATTGTAGTCTGTCATTAAGGCTCTAATTCTTTAATTCCTTCTATCTTTGTTTTGTAATGTCAAATTAGCGCTGCTCTGGCTGCAGCCTGTCATTCYCCCATGACATGCACAACGAGTGTTATTCAGTGAAAAATTCAAGAATCAGTGCCTTCAACTCAGAAGTCTCTGAGTATGCAGAGGAAGAAGAATTTGTGTGTGACCATATCAAAGAATTGTGATTTTCACAACAGTGTTTCCTGTATTAAAAACAAACAACAACAACAACAACAAAACACCCAAAACATACAACAAACATACAACAAATGTTTCTCGGTTTCTCACTATAGTTCTGTTTCTTAGCTCAGGTAGGAGGTTCACTGAAGGTACAGAAGTCTTATGGGAACTTCTAAATCTACTTTTTGGTCAGGCAGCTGAATGAAATGTGAATTTGCTGAGGAGAGAGAAGAGATTCAGATGAGCATCTCTAGCCCAGGACCAGGGGTTTTTCCTCTGTTTCTGTGTGTCCATTTATTTATTTATGATGTGTGGGCTTTCCAAACCAACAGTTGCTGTGGAGCAGCTGGGAATGTGCCTTTCTCTGGTTACAAGCCTGCACTGAGGGCTTTTCTTCATCATGGAACCTGGCATTTGGGGTGAGAGATKACATCTACCCCAATGCTGCTGTCCCTGGTGGTGTTGGTCCTTGACCAGCTCTTCAGGGCAGGAAGTATTTATTATAAAAATCCTCGATTGCTTTTAATGGCCTATGTTTGTATCTCCGAATTGCTGCCTTCAGGGGCTGATTATGGCTGATTATGCCATGGGCAGGGACACTTTCCACTGTCCCAGGCTGCTCAGAGCTCCATCCATCCCAGCCTTGAACAATTCCAGGGATCCAGGGGCAGCCACAGCTCCTCTGGGCACCCTGTGCCAGGGCCTCCCCACCCTCAYAGGGAAGAATTTCTTCCTTAAAATCCARTCTAAATCTAYTCTSAGTTTGAAGTCATTCCCTCTTGTCATGTAAAAAGTCTCTCTCCATCYTTCTTGYAGGCTYCCTTCTGGTACTGGAAGGCCTCATTTAGGTCACCCCTAATAAAGTCATTATATATTTAAGTGTTTCCTTATTTATATGCATACATAATTTCATAATACAAATTTCTACTCAAATCTAGCCTATAGGCTCTTTGGGTCACAGAATTTTGTGCTCGTSAATTAGCAACCACTTCATTTAAGGGTGAAGTAAAAAGAGTTTGGCAAAAGGATCTGGTGGATACCAGTTGTTATCAAGTGTTCCAGGTGGCTAATCAAGGCTATGAGTAACAGCTATTTTTTAATTAAATCTTGGTTTGTGTTCTTTTGTGGGACAGGTTTCAGAAGCTATGGTGAGAGATCCTTTGGCACAGAGCAGCTTTGTCTACAGACTAATTGAATCAYTTTTTTCTTACTGTTCTGCATCTGCTGAAGTAGAATTGCTTAGTTAATTTTAAATTCTTGCTGTTCAGGGCAGTTGGCAAAAACTCAGCAGAAACAGAGCAACGAACATTTTCCTGTCTGTATTTTAGTCTGCCTATTAAAATAGTATGAATCAAGAAAAAGTCTCAAACATAGTAAGTCAAACTATTTTTGTTTGATATCAGTATTACTATTTTTTGCATGTTGGGAAACTGGAGAAGKGCATGTCAGGTCACAGAGCTGGGAGTGTGGGCTGGGATTATATTCAGAAAGGGCAGTGTTGTCTTTGGATTGTGATTTTTGGAGGAGGATCCATAGGTTTCCTGGATTATCTTCCTTTCAGTGAYGATTTGGCCACCTGGGTCCCTCAGACCATGGCTGGAATTTGCTCTCCATCAACAGGGTGGCCTCATTAATAACATAAATTATCAGCATTACTTAACCAGTGGATATTCACTATAGTGGTATTTTTGTTACTTTATTTAGCAGCTGTTTTTCCCAACACATTGTGTTCTGAATCAAGAAATGAATAATTTTTAAAAAATCCCCCAGACCCCGCCTATTTCTCGGTGCACTGGTGAACTGTTGAGTACCAGCAGACTGGAATTTGGGRTGGAGCACAGGAGGCTTTCCACTGCTTTTGTATTTCTTGAAATCCTTGAAGCCTGCTGTGTGTTACACTGAGTTGCTGGCAGGAGTCAAGTGATATCAGATTTAAGGTTGGCAGGAGCAGATCTGTAGCTGGCTGATACACTTCAATGGGGAACTTAGAAATACCCTTTGATGATAGACAGCAATAAATGTGATAATTCCCTCTGACTTCCTCCATAAAACAGTCCACATGACTTCTGCTGAATTGGTTTCATTTTTTTAATTAGTTCATGTTATGAGCTCATGTTTGCCCTCGCTCTTCTCTGACAAATGAAAGGGAGCCGTTTGAATCTCGTCTCGTGATACACATTTTTCAGTCCCCGAGCCATTCTCGCGGCTCTCCTCTGAAGCCTCTCCAAAGGTTAAACCTGTTGAGCTGTTTTACGCAAACAGCATTAAACCCAGCAGGTGATAAAGCCTCTTCTTGTTTGATAACCACCTGTTCTSGTGTGCAAGTATTGCATCACCCCTGGAGGCAGGGCACAAACCCCAGCATCCTGGTGGCACATCACCTCTGGGATGCTCTTCCCACATGCATTGAACTCGTGGAAAGTCGTTTGCTCTGGGACATTCTTAGGTTCTCCTTGTTACGCTGTTTTAACACCTTTTCATGGTTCTAGTCAGTAGAGATGAGCTTCTTCAACTTTGATCTCTTTTTTACCATTTTATTCTCCCATTACTGACGTGCCACCAACAAATTTCATAGCCCCATCTAGGCCCTGCTCAGAAAAGTAGGGCTGAAGGTTATTCCTGGGAAACACAATCAGGCTGCTTCTTTTCTTAAAGATAATTTCTCAGTTAACATAAGTTTTTAAACCACTTAACTCCTTTCCAGTCCACCAGATGATTGCTAGATTGGTTTGTTATTTATTATTCTGGTTTTCACCGTGCCAGGTGAAAATGAGGCAAGAGCCTCCTTGCAGAATCTCATCTGTGTTATCACTTTYGTAAGCTCCTGTGAGCTCAGCAGAAAATACCAGTTTAGCAAGACATGTTTTCCAGAGAAAGGRTCCTCATTTGCCAGTAATAATGCTATCTGCTTCAGATGTTGATTAATGGAGTTTCTGTCTCTTTTTGCACTTCTGTCTGGGACTGGTGGGAGGTTGTGACTGCCAAGGCTGTCTCATTCTCTTTGAACTGGTACCCAGCATGAGCTGGTTCCTCTGTCCTCCAGAACTGCTGAAAATCAGGATTTACCATGTGGGCAGCACCTTCACTGGGTCCTCAAATGGTCCTGCTCAATGCAAGGCATCTCATCTGCTGCTTTAGAAAATGTCAAATTCAGAGGCTGCTACTCAACACCATTTTGAGGGGTTTTTTGAAATAAAAATTGTTTAGCATCTGTTGTGATTCCACGGACTAGGCTCYTGTTCTCTCCATGTCATGCTTAACRAAATACTGTTRTTGACAACTTCAAGATTTCTARGATGCTTTCAGGATTTTAATTTGTAGATATTCCCATTTTGTAATGCATGAAAGGAAGACCTGTGTGCCTATGGTCATAGAGTAAAAATAAAAAAAGCCCCAGTTTTCGGTGAACAGAAATTGGTGAACATCTTTTTGACCAAAATGCATTGGAAAGCAGTAGTAAAATTTTCTAATATGCTTTCTTTTCCAGATTAAAAAAAGGGGGGGAAAAAAAGGAAGTCGTGTTTAAAAAGCAAAAGTAATGGGTAAATACAAGAGTGTGGCTTTGTTTAATGACTGCAGAGYAAGCTGTTAGCACACATATTTTTCATGGCAAACAATGAATTATCAGTGAGCGGATTTCCCCAAGCTTACTTTATAGTAAATGTTGCATGGACAATGACTGTGYGCTCTGAGTTCATTCATAATGTCTCCAACACCTGTTTCCTCCTGTTTTTTCCAGCAGTTTTATTTGGAAAGCATTGGGAACGGGAATGATGTCTTGTTAGAGTGCGGGGTTTGCTGGGGACACGTGTTTCTGTGTCACTGAAGACTCGCTGGTGAATAACAAGTGTATTGTTCAGCACTTTAATAGGGAAGTTTAGGTGCCCTTAGGGCTGTAAATTATGTCTTTTCCTGAGGGTTCAACACAGTATTGACCCCATGTCATCATGTGTGTGTTGCTGAAGTTCATGGTAAAGCCTTAGAGACCTTGGATSCTTTATAGTTAAAGGATTCAAATGCAAGCAAATATCTGGTGCTTGTTCTCTTTTGAAATTGGGCTTTGTGTGGGAAAGGCATCTCCTGGATCCGTCAGCAAAGCTGGGGCACAGCAATCGGGGAGGAACTCCCACTGTGATGCTGCCAGGGGGCAAGAGGTCATGGATTTGACCAGCTTCAATCCCAACCTTATCTCTGTCACTGTGTTGTGGGAGCCTAAAAGGGAGATAGGAGGATGAAAGGCAGCTCCAAAATCTTGCTGTTTAGTAGAAGAAACAAATTCCTGTTACACCTGGCAACGCTATCAGAACTCGAGGGATCTTCATCCCAAATCAAGGCTGCCTTAGGAAAATCCATTAAATAAAAGTGTCTAAAAGCAACACAGATTTTAGTTAAGGATACTAATTAGCTTAAAAAGTGCTTGGGAGGCACAGAGCTTACACTTTAACCTCAGGAGCTTTGCTTTRTTAGTATTTCAGGCTGATTACACGTGAGCGTCTCTGTCCACATTCAGCGTGCTCAGCTGGCTCATAAAGGGATAAAATGAGAAAATATTCAAGCCTGAGCCACCCTTCAGTTAATATAAAAACAGACAGCAAACTGTATTCAAAGAAACAAGACTGGTTGGCTGGAGAGTCCTTCCATCCATATMTGACCTTTTAATCTGCCTTTTGTAGCTGGGGCAGTTTGGCTCTACTCTTGCTCCCTGGGTCCCAGAAATGGAGTTTTCCTTGTGGTGGTAGACAAAAATCTGCCATTTTTTGAGAGCTCTCCTTTGTTTCTTACAATTCCTGGTTTTGGCACCAGGCTGAGTGTCGATTGAAAATATTTGGCTGTTCAAACTGGCAGAGCAGATCACCAGCAACCTTTTAAGAGGCTTAGGAGGTGTGTGAGGCAACGCTGACTTGTGCTGGGGGCTGTCTTGGCCCTCTGTTCGGGCTGTAATCCTGTGAGCGTCAAGCTCCACTTGTCTCAGCTGCCTTGGTTTTTTGCCTGAAGCTGGTGAGATTTTTGGAAGCAGAACACCATCATGTCATGATATTTAGRCAGGTGCCAGCAGGTCGATGGGAAGGAAGCCCTTTCCATGCTCCCACTGTGCCAGCAGCAGGGAAGGGACAAACCTGGGCTCAGCCAGGAGCGAGCAGCTCCTCCGAGGTGCTGGTGAGATGCTCTCAGCAAATCCTCTTGGCATCGCACCCAGGCTTCTCCCTCGCATTCATCCCCTCATTCAGGAGGCTGTCAGCAGGTCATTGTCTCAGCCTGTGACCCTCCTGAGCACCATACATCTTGTGTTCAAGCCCTGCAATGGGCTGTGACCTTCCCCTCCTCTGAGTGTTGCAGGAGTGACCTTTCAGCAGGGTGCTTGCTTACACAGAGGGCTGGCTGGGAGATTTGGCTGTGCTGGGGCTTTGGTCCACRGTGGCCTGAAGGGAAAGAACAAGAGTTCTTTATTCTCAGGAGAGGATTCCAGTTTTACTTCTGTGGTTCAAAGGTAACCTGTRTGCATAAAAAAGTCTTCAAATGCTTTCAGCGTGCAGCTCTGCCTCTATACACAGCTATTCAAGCTACCAAACTTGGTGGGCAAATGCTTTTTACAGTGAAGGAATAGGATTGTTCGTTTCAATAACTACTCCTTCTTCTTTATCACTTAAAATAATAAGTTAGAACAAGAGAACAATTACAGACTGAAGGAATGAAATCTAATTTGCACAACCATAACTGTTAGGGAAAAGATTTCAGTAAGAAGGCACCTGTGTTTTTTCTTATAAAAAAAAGGTATATATGGAATTTCAAATGCTAATTTACTGATTTGTTGTAGTATTTCTTCAGCAGCATACTGAATGGATGTATGAAGCAGCCTAGCCAGTAAAATCATACTGAATTTTCAGCTAAGAAAGCAATCAGTTTGAGTACAATTTGGTCCCTTTTAAAATTATTTTAATATCTTTTTATTGGATTATCAGAGGACTTAATGATTAGAAAATGATGTTGAACWGCTTATGGCTTATACCTCTGGTCATTCCTCACCTCCCCTCCTGCACCCAGCAAAAGTTATCTTTTTGTGGATCAGAATTTGTATTTGGAGAGAGGGTGAGAAAAGGGTGGCCTGGGGAATTTCTTCAGAAGTGTTTAATTTCCCTGGTCTGGAAAAACCAAAGGCACCAAGCCCAGGAAAGCTGCTGGGGTGCCCAGAGCTGCTGCTGGAGCTGCTATGGCCTCTTTGTCCCCTCTTTATCAGGGCAGCCCCTTCTCCAGGGCAGAAGGGCGAGGAGCCAAGTGCGTGGTTCCCACTGCTGGTTTCACAGCCCCGTGGGCAAGAGCAGGCACGAATCCTCCCCCGGCTGTGTGCCTTGTCGGGATCGCTGTGCCGGGCTGCAGGGGAGCACAGCAGGTGTTAAAGGTGTGCTGGAAATAGCCTAGCATTTGCAAGGATCTTCAATAGCTGTATCTTAAATATAACRTGGCAAACTGTGGTGTTTAGTGCCATTAAATAGCCTAGCATTCGCAAGGATCTTCAATAGCTGTATCTTAAATATAAYAYGGCAAACKGTGGTGTTTAGTGCCATTAAGTGTAGCTCTTCTGCATATTAAAAATGGTAATTATCCTAAATACTCTTACTATTCTCTTGTTTATGTTCCTGAAGATGATCTGCGATGCTCCACCTGTTGAATMATTTTTAAGGCGGAATATTCTTCCTTTCGACTCAGGGCAAGCCCGGTCCTTTCCGACCCCAGCAGTGTTGGGTATAAACGCAATTCCGAATGCGAGCAGGGCGGAATACAACAAGGCAGCTTCAGAACCCGTGCTTTGAACAGAGCCAGGCTGGGTCACTCGATGAATGCCCATTTCGCACTGTTTGCAGGCTCGGTTCGCCCTCCGTGCCCGTGTGCCCCCGCCCCTGCGCTGACCCCTCCCCGGGCTGGGCTGGGGTCCCCCCGCCCCGAGGGGTGCAGGACCCTCCCTAGGGGCGGAGGGAGCTCTGGACCGGGCTGGGCTGGGCTGGGCTGGGCTGGGGTCCGCTCCCCCCGCCCCGAGGGGTGCAGGACCCTCCCCAGGGGCGGAGGGAGCTCCGTGTGCCCGGCATGGCCGGAGCCGGAGCCGGGGCGCGGCAGGTGCCGGCCACACCATGAGCGTGATGCTGTGGCGCTGGGAGCACAACAACAGCACCATGAAGCTGGTAAGGAGCTCCGGGACTGCTTTGGGGAAAAGCTATCCCTGCACGCTTCCCCTTACGAGCGGGGATAGCTGGGGTGGCGGGCTGGTGCTCTCCAGGCGAATGCTCTTTTGCTGTAGAGCCGCAGCCGGATTTGTTACTCATTAATTCATATTTTGGGCTTGCACAGGTCAGTCTGCGTGTTGTTTCACCTCTCGTTTTCAAACTAAGAGCCAAAGCATCACTTACGTGTGTAGCCCCCTCCCCTTCCTTTAATCATTGTCTTTCTTATTGTTTTCTTCTTCTTGGAAGCAATTTTCTTTCTTTCAGTTTTGCTGGAGTAATTTTGTCGCCTGGGAGCATTTTGAATTTTGTTTGCTCAACAGTTTTTTGTTTGTAAATTCCCCCTCCCTTTCCCCCGCACATCCCCTTTCCTTTCTTCTCCTTTCCTGAAAAGTAAATCCCCCTGCACCCTGTAAGTATCAAGTGTGTGGCTGCACCATTCCTCCAGCATAAATGAGCTCAGGAAACACACAGATCTGCCTGTCTGCTTGAATTACTGTCCGTGCAAAGCTGTAAACTCTGATCAAAACTTACAGAGACTTCTCATCATCAGCTTTTTTTTTTTTTTTTTTTTTTTTTTTTTTTTTTTTTTTTAAGCTATTTGATGTAAAGAATCTCAAGACAGTGGCTGTCTGAGATAGCTTTAAATGTGTTTCCTATGTCTGTCTGGCAGATTATTTAAACAAAGAAAATTACATTTCTGTGCAGTTTTTAGGGGAAAGATTTACTTTACTGAGAAATTTATAATAAAACCCAAGGATTTGCTCCGCGTCTAATCCTTTAGCCTTTATGTGTGAAAACTGTGTTGAAGTCCACGTGGGAGTTAAAAGTTCCCAGCGCCTCCTCCTATCAGRCTCTGCAATCAAAGAAATTTATAGCGCGGTTGGTAATGTAACAAGCTCTGTTTTTCCATAYTTTCCTTGCGAGGAATGAGGTGATAAACACGTGTTGGTGAAGGAGCGTTCAGCTCCGGGTGCAGCAGCAGCCCTTCACGTGGGATCAGATAGTTTCGGATATTTCACGCATGAGTAGCCGCTGGAATAATGAATTTGTGAGCTGGCAGGGGAAGCTGGCGGCTTTGTGTGGGGGTTGCCCSAGCCCGGTTCCAGCTGAAGCCAACTATTTTGGGAGGGAGGTCAAAGTGAGGGCTTTCTCTCGCTTTTCATATGCAAAAAGAGCCCTTCAGGAAGCAGAAGGAGCTTATGTACACAGGTGTATTGCAAAGCCTTTGCATGTACACTGGGGTTTAAACCAGCCCCCCGGGCTTCACAGGCAGCACCAGCACCTGTGAGAGCCCAGTGTATGAAATCAAGCAGAGGAAAGGAGATGGGAGGTGAGAAATCAAACCACTGGTAGTGTCCAACAAAATCCAAGTGATGCTCAGAGTGGAAGACAAGTGCTGGGTTTACCCATTCCTTGTGCAGGAGGAGGAAAAATAAAATCCTTCACCCTCTGCGCTGCTCCTGACCCACTTTCCCTGTCAAGCAGCAGGCATTTATTGCCCCTGCAATTCGGGAATTCCGGAGGTTGGARTTCTCCTGCCTGGCCTGGTTTGTTGGGTGCTGGGACAGGAAAGCCGTGGGTGCTCCTCAGTCTCGGTGTCTGGCAGGTTGTATCCCAAAAGTTGGGATGAGCTCAGCTTTGTGCAGAGMGCTTCCAGAGGCCTGGGCTGCTCTGTCTTGATAAAGTGGATCAAAGAAAGACAGCTTTTACATATATATCTGTGTATGTGTAAAATTAATTTAAAAAAAAAAAGAATCCTCAGCTAAATGAATGTCAGGGTAAATACATCAGTCCCTTCTGTGTTCTCTCCTCCTTCTTCCTGTGGTCCAGTGAGGTTTCTGTGAAAGAAACAATGAAAAAAACTCTTGCCAGTCATTGCTTAGGGTGAGCTGGTTATGGCAACTGTACCAACAAAAGCCAAATACCTTCTGCTGAGAGTTTTGGGTGGCAATGGCATGGATCACTTTGTGGTTGAAATCATAAGATTCAGTGTGTGTAAGCTTGTTTTTTTTATGAGCTTGTAATATAGGGCTTTTCAGGCAGCCAGGGATAAATCTATCTGCCTGCTGTTACCATGTAACCCCCAAATACCAGATCCTGTGAGACTTACTCAGGTAAGTTTGTAAAAATTGTGATGTTATCCTCAGAGTGCAGTGTGAAGTAAGGGTCTGAGTGTGCTGAAACTTTGTGTTGGTAACTCCTTTTCCATAACATTGTCCTTGAATAATTTTGGGGTATGATGGCCTGATTTTTGCCGCCTGCCACTGTGCAATCCATTCGGCTGCTGTCTTGTCATCTTGAATTAGCAGCTAAACRCAAGGTTGCTTTTAGTGTTGATATATTTCCTGGGCAATCATGATAGGTCCCTTGCCAGTCTCTCTGGAGCATGTTGATGTTGTTACTGGACATTCAGAGGTGTGGCCAGACATTAACCAAGATAATYTTTTTGCTGAATAGACTGTATCTACTTTCTAAGGTGTTGCCAGCTCTTGGGAGAAAATTGTGTAGCTTGCTCCTATTCATGGTGAGTGACTTGTGCATGACTGACAAACCTTATTTTGTCCCCAGAGTTCCTTATTCCTGRGCTTCTACAAGCAAATGTTTAATTTGGATTTTATTTCCATTTTCCATTTGAGACTAACAAAACAAAATTTCASCATAGAGTGTAACACCTCCCTCTGGTTCTCTTCTTTTTTGTTTCACTGCTCTGAGTCAGCTTCACACCTTATGCAAACACCTCTTCCAATGTAATCTAAACAAGGATCGCTCCCACTCACTGTTTTATGGCTTTTAGAATYCACAAGGTGTAAGCTATTGTTTTGGTGATGACTGAAGGTTGTAAAAAGCATGTGATCCTTTTTCTTATGCCAAGTTCAAGCTGTCCCATATGTGTCCTACAAAGCCCCAGTTTTGTAGCACATGTATACAACGGATACAAATATGAGAATGTTTCAGCCTTTTACAAGGTTTTTCCTACTATTGTATCGGTGGAAAGATATTAACTAACCTATCTGTGTGCAATTGGTAGTAGATAACATGTCCAGGGTGGGTTTTCTTTTGTGGTTTGGTTGTTTTTTTGTTTGGTTTGGTTTGGTATGTTTGGGTTT
>NW_026623414.1:65338-100011 GCF_030028575.1 Malurus melanocephalus | reverse complement strand
TTTCTCGCATCTCTGTATGAATTTTGGGTGGTTTGGGTTTTTTTTAGTTTGTTTGGGTTTTTTGAGCCTGTAAGAAACTAATTAATGAAAACCCTCATTAATCTCAAGATGAAATATCTTGTGTCTGACATGGAGTAATGAATGACCCCAGGATAAGCCCTTGAAAGTTTAGTTTCTTTAAATGGAGTAAAAAAAAAACTTGACTGAACAGCCACAGAAGTGTCAGCAGAAGCGATAGCATTTTGTGAAATGTACCATAATGGTGTTTCAAAAATAAGTTTCAGGTGCACAAGCAGTTGAGCTTTTTAGGATTTTATTTAATGCAGTTTGTTGGTTTTTTTTGTTTGTCTGGTTTGGTTTTTTTGGGGGGTGTGTTTTTTTAAATTTTGTTTTGTTTTTTTTTTGTTTGTTTTTTAAGGAAGAGAGTAGCTTTTGTCTTTCTCATTTGGGATTAGATTTACAGGTTACACAGAGCTGGAGAAAACTGAAGACTGCTCAGCTTTCCCTTTATTCTTCCTGTTTTGAGTTTTTAAAATGTGAATGCTACTCAACCAGTAGCAAATACAATTATTTTATGACTTCTCTCTCTCCATAATTATTTTCTGCTTTGATCTTAAAGCACTGAATAGCAGGATAGAAGAGTGTGTCATTGCATGATCACTTTCTGTATAGACACCTGTAATTCAGGAACACACGGACTCTGGGTGTGGATGTGCCTGAGTGTTCCCATCCTTTCCTTGCTCCATGGGAGACCCAGACATGCAAGGAGAAGGAAAACTGCTCCTGCTGAAGGTCAGGAGGTGCAGGAGGAGCTGGGCCATATGGGCTGGGGAAGGGGAATGGCTCCTGCCCAGCAGCACCCCAAATGTGTGCCAGGGGGTGAGTGGTGCCAGCTGCATCCGTGCCTGAGCTTTGCAGAAGTTGAGAGGCCCTATGCTGGGTAAACCATTGCATTTTTAAAACATGTGAAAAAATGGGGAAAAAGTTATTCTTGTAAAAAAGTGAGTTAATTCAAAATGTTCTCTGCGAAGAGAGTGTTAAAAGGTTTATCTCCATGTATAAAATTTCAGTCCTGGTTTACACATGACTTCTCCTTCTATTAAACATTTCCCTTTAATGCTCTTATCTCTGTGTGCCTTCTGGGCTGATGTGGAGCATACAGCAAAGGGAACATACTTATTTGGAAGAAACACTTCATTCTGGAAGAGATTTTCGAGTGCTTAACTTAAAAACTGAGAGAGAAGAATTGACTGGGCTGATAAGAGATTTGCAAAGTTATGATTTGATAGGCCTATTTTTGCCAGCTGACCTAGCAATACTTTTCATTAAGCAAGGGAAAGAATTCCTGCAGCTCCCTAAGCTCTTGCCATCTCTATTAGTGCCTTCTAAGCAGTTTATTGGACTCACCATGGCGTTATCTTGCAGCTGAATGTTGACTCGGTGTTGGAATCGGATCACAGCCTGTTACCCAGCTATTCCAAGCCAAAAACTGTGGAACCTCAGCCAGTTGTTAGATGTCTTGATTGAAGGCTTAGTTGCTGGCACTGTACAAAGATTAAAATAAATAGCAAAGTATAATTCAGCATTTCATAGGTTAGGATAAGTCTGAAAAGGCCTATTGCTTGTAATCATCCATTCCCCASGCTTCTATTTAATCACACAGCTGAAGAAATGTCCTTTTGCCACAGAAGTTCTGTGAGCAGGCAGTGTGTTGAAGGAGCAGAAACATCTTTTTTTTTCTGAGGATCAGTCAGGAGAGGACAGCAGAGCTGTGAACTGCAGCATCATAAGGCTGGGCAAAAGCAGACCTGTGCCTGACAGGTATCAGGAAAGGTGCATTCAGTGGAGATAAGAAGGTGTGAAAGCAGTGGAACTCCCAGGAGGCAGGTGAAACCTCACCCAGAATATTGTACACGGTTGTGCTATCATTTCTGAACAATCAGTGCCTAGGAAACAAGGGCTCATGGCTTGACCAAGAGAGAGAAAAATCACTCTTCTTGGCACTCCTAACCAGAAAAACAAGGACAGTGTGGGCATGTGAGTATTCTCTTGAAAGACATAAAAATACAGCAAGGTGCTTCTAATCACCACAGCAGGACTGAAAGAGGGAAACTCAAAACACCTTTAGGAGAGAWTTGGATCATTTATGACAGCACTGTTACCACACCATTAATGAAATTCTGCCAGACACAGGTACCATGTGTATGCACACATGTGCCAGGGACAACCCACCACCAAGTGTATTCTTCTGTACTATATACAGATATTTAAATGCTATAAAAGCCTAAATCTCTAAAATTGTGTTAGTTATTTATTTTAAGGAATTGACATCATGACAGAAATCAAAGTAAGTAGAAAACAATCACGTGTAAATGTTTAATGTGCATACGGAGATGTTTATATCTCAAAATAAATAAAAGTCATATTGCTGTAAYTGTTTTGTTACAAACTATACATGTCACATTTCAATGTAGATATCATTAAAAAAATCCTTATATAAGGAGCTTCAGGAATGCAAGTCTACAAATGTATGTAGATGCTGTACGTTGCTTGGTTTAGGCTTTCTGAAATATTCCAGAGAAATCTGTCTGTCTTAATTTAGAATTCAGGTGTAGAGGTTTGAGCCTCATTTAATTCTGTTCTGTGATCATGGCAGTAAACAGACCGGAAAGAGATTTGAGGTAGCTGATCCTTCAGAAAGCATTCCTCTTCTGGTACAGGATGCATTTTGGGATTGCAGCTTGATTATACTTTCTTCTTTCCCTCCTAGGGCACAGTGGGAGATGAAAAATCCCATACACTGTTCTAAAAGCCTTACTACTTCCTTTACTCCCAGTTGTGTGGGGTTTGTGCTGTGTTGCTCTTACTGTAGAGCCCAGAGGGATGGATGCAGATGGTGTTTAATAGCACGTGAGATTGAGGGTTTATTGTTTTAATCAGTGTCAGACTCCCTGTTAYGGTGCTCTGATGAATGTAACAATCTCACCATTTTCATGGATATCAAATCTGAAACCCACTGGGCTCGCTTTCGCTTCTTCCTGGTGAAAAGATGCCCCTGAGTTCTCCTTCAGCCTCATCTGCTCACACTCTCAGCGCCTCTCCTGGTGCTTTTGGGGGCTTGGTGGCTGCTCTGCTCCTCCCCAGTGCTCTGGCCAAAGAACATCTTACTGTGAACTTCACATGAACCTCATTCTCAGAGTTTTCTTTCCCAACACTTTCATTTCCCAGGGCATTTCTGTACCATTTCTAGTCTGAATTCCTGCTTCTTGAACACAGGTGGCAAGAGCTGTATGAGATRTTTCAGGTGAAGTCTTACCAGGGCATTGTACAGGGGTTTTAATATGTCTTGAATTAGAAAATTTTGCATGTGAGTAAGCATTAAGCCTCTCACTCGCCTTCTTTTCTTAACAGGTAGTTCATGATTGGGGCCATCATTGTAAGGCTGTGGCTGCTCACATGTTCTGTCTGAAAAGTCTCACTTCAAACACGCTTGTTTATTGTYACAGTGAATCTGCTTTTTCATTTTTTAATGACCAACATAAATTCCTTGCAGGTTATCTGGGCAGTTATTAATTTTATGATAATGATYCCAATCTTGTCAGAGAATCATGATCCTGCATAACTTTTGTCAAGGTGACCACTGTRAAAGTGAAGGAAGGAAGATGATTTTGGTGTGGAAGTGTTTAGGCAGGGGCTCTGAACTAAGCAGTAGTTGTATATTTTTTTTCATCAGTATCTTTGACAATGAAGAACTGGAGAGCTTCTGGAGCCCTCCTGAGGATCCKGTTTCTGTTGGTGGAGTGGTGTCACTGCTCTGGCATCTCCCCCTTGTGCCCACCCTGGAATGTGATAATCATCACCTGTAAAACACTCGGGCATTGTAAGGCAAGCTCAGTTTCCCCTCTCTGCTCTGCCTTCAAAGATTTGCCATAAGGGCTGTTCCCTTTTTCTAAGAAATCTTTGGAGTTTTGGTTTGTTTTATTTTTTTTAATGCCCAGACTGCCGGTAAATAACCTGGGCTCAGAATTTGACACCATYGGGTTCTGTACAGGGCCTGTGAAAAGAACAGCACTTCCAAAGGCTCACCTGCCTTTTGCTTGCTTTAGAAGCTTCCAAAACCTCCCAGGTGCTGCTTTGTTCTCTTGAGCTCTGTGACACATGCCTTAGAATTCAGAAGGTAGAAATAGTTCTTGTTTGATTTTGGACATTTAAGACATTGCAGTGGAAAATTTGCGTTAGCAGAGGGTCAGCACTGCAGGATGCTGAAATTTCTGAGGGTGAGATGTCTGTTCTGACCTTGTGTAAACACATTTCCATTACTAAATATGGATTTAGGAGGTAAATTCGTGCTCTTTTGAAGAACTTCCTTTAACTCTTGACTAGATTGCCTAGATTAATGTACTGAGATCACAATCAAGTTGTGTGAGGTGCTGCTGAAACRTGAAGTGGCAGCTCKTGTCCTGGAGGTGTGGARTATAAAYATATCTAAGAATTATTGCCTAAATCAGACAAGGAGTGGGASGGGTGACAGGCATGGAGAGAARTYATGGGATTTACTCAGTRCTGAAAAGRTTCTTTTTGAGGAATCAAAGGAAAYACACCTGCCACGCTGGCTGCCTTAGTCTCTTGTGAATATGATTCTTTTCCTGCCATTTCAACACCCTGTATTTAAAACATCACAAATATTGTCTGCTTGGCTTTTTCCTTTCTGGAGAGAGAATGGATGAATTTAATCAGGTTCCTTGCTCTCATCCACATCCAGCTCTCACTCTGTCCCATCCAGCCTGTCCTTTACTGATGAGCAGCTGGAGCACTGAGTGGCTTTTGCTGCCAGGAGAGAAAGCCRTCAGGGTTCTCTCTTTCATGCATTTATATTGCCTGGTACGTATTTTGACTCTCTGGATCATCCCTTGCTGGGCCAATCCCATTTCCACTCAGTTCTTGAGCAAGGCTGAGGAAGGAGTGTGCACTCTTGGGGACAGGTGTGTGGTGGGTGCTGATGGGACAGACCAAAATCATTTTGGGAGGAGCAAAGGTAAAGGTGCTGCTGGTTGCTAGGCCATTTTGGGACTCACCTGTTCTGCCCAGCCCAGGGAATCTTTCTGAGAGCTGTGAGGCTTTGGGAGGCTTTGGTGCCTYGTGCTGGGGATGGCATCCTCCTCCCTTGGTGTCCTGGGTGACTCTACAAAGCTGGTGAGTGGGTGCTTGGGAAACCCTCCTGCAAGATTGTACATTTTGTCCACAAATAGAAGTGCACAGAAATATACTGAGGGTCCCTTTGAACTAAAGAGAAAATGCTTAACAATAATGCTTAATAATTTGGTTTGTACTTGGAGGTAAAACTGTACCTTTAATCCAAACTGCATGAAARCAATAGCTGCCCTTTTTCTGATGCACTTAAATGTTAGGCTGCCTATACGCCCACAAGCAAATACTTCTATTTTATAAAATAAAGAACCTTTAATGTCATTGTGAAGGCAGAGTGGTTGGCTATGTGTGTTTAACAATAATGTGAATGGGGCCATGTGTTGGGTTCAATTTGGTGTCAGCTGTTCATTGCTGATCTTTGGCTGGTTAATTTAATGTTCTCTGACATTTGCTCAACAAGCTTTTTTTTGTTTTGTTTTTTTATTCTTTTTTGCTGACAAGTGATTGCCAATGAATTGACTGATGAGAGAATAAGGGAGTCTCGAGGTGGCGTAGAGCAGCAGAGAGATCCATTTGGGAGCCATGGATCATTTGCTGAACAGAGGAAAGGAGAGGGAAATTTTTAACCTCGTGTAAAAGTTATGGTTTATTACTTTGTTAGACATCTGCTTTCCTGATGCTAATTGTGTTTAATCCTTCTTGGGGACAGAGGGCRGTCTCAGGGCTGCTCAGTACTTTTATGAGGTCTGCCAGTGTTTGCTGCCCTCATGGAAGTATCAGGCTGATAATCTGATCTTTGGGTTATTTGCTTTTTGAGAAAAGCATCTGCAGGGAGTTGAGAACAAAATGTTGTCAGTGCAAAGCAGGTGCCCATGAAGAATGTGCAAAGCCCTCCCTTGCCCTTATCCCTTACCCAGGCATTGTCACATCCTAGTTGATATAAAGAGTAAACCCAAAGGGTCACAATGAATAGACACAAGTGTTTAAAGCCCTACAGAAACCCATTTCCACCATCAGAATACTTTAATGTGCTGCTTACTACTGGTTACACTAAAAAAAAAGGAAAAATTGATAGTGTAGAAATACAGAAACAKATGGGTTAAATGCAGCTACATTATATGTAAATTCTGCCTGGTTCAGAATKCAGAGAGGGCTGCAGAGCTGAGAGCTCAGTTCCTGCATTATTGATTGGCAGAACACTGGRCAAATATCAGCACACAAAACTGCACAGACTTTGTCCCTTAGCCAGTGGGGAAGGCTGATTTAGGGTACCAAACATCAGCACTGTTCCATCATGTGTTTTATACCACACTCTTGGGGTTCGCTTGTTCTTGTGCAATCTCAATATCTCAGTATCTAAGATTGCTCATTTTTCAAGTAATCTTGGGTTTTTATTGCTTGTTTTTCAATTAATCCTGTTATTGCTYAAGCTAGTTCATACTCAATAATTCTTTCTTTGGCCAACTGTGTWGTAGAAGTAGCAGTAGTAAATTTTTCCCTTATGCACTAATAAAATGASGTTTGAGGACCTCATGCCAAAACATCCATCCTTCAAATCCTCTGGGAGCTTCTGAATCGTGGTGAARAGATCTGTATCTTCTGAAGGCTCTGCTGTTCCAGCTGATTAGTATTCCAGTGTGTGCTGGGAAACGTTAGCTGCTGCTTCTGTGTGCTCCTCAGAAATACCTCTGCGTGCTATCCTGAACGGATCTGTGCATTTCCCATGTTTTCAGAGCTGAGTGCTGCTCTGCTTCGCTCGCTTCCTTCGCTGGGATCTCCTCGACAGTGTCGGGGCGGGAGAGGACGAGCTGACAGTAATTTCCCTAAGGATCTGTTTTTCCCGACGCCTGCTGGAGATACGGATTTGCCCCATGGAGCAGAGCAGCTGCTGCCTCTGTCAGCTCCAATCCAGCTCAGTGAGATGTTTTCTCTTTGTTGGCCCTCGTGTCAGAGCCGCCGTGATGGGGACGAGCTCGCGCTCCTTCGCTTCGTGCCTGGAAGCGTCACTCGCCTTCTTGTAGTGATGTCTGTGTTGGGGCGCGATGGAGTGGCCCAGAAACGCTCACTCATTGCCATGATGTGTCCTCCTGATGTCCCCAGAATGGCACCAGCCCCCAGGGTGGCACCAACCCATGCTCCCCAGAATGGTTTGTCCTTCTGCTGAGGTGCCGTGCGTGTCCCAGCGCCAGATGCAGCCACGGCTGAAAGGCTCATGCCAAACTGATCTTCAAGAATCCAACAGCGACGGCCCTGGAGAAAACCTGCAGGAGGTGTCAGGGAAGGTCATTTGTGGAGATAAAAATGAGGGATTTGTAACCTCCTGAGTGTTGTGGGGTTTCATGAACTAAACTGTCCATGCAGGTGTGGCCAAAAGTGTGAAACACGCGCTGCGAAAATGACGGTGCAGGGAAATCAAGCGATGGAATTGCCACTGTCCAAAAAACAGCAACAACAAAACCAGACAAGAAAACACGTCCAAAACCRGGAAAACCACAAACATACACACAACCCCAAATCCAAGCAGTGAGCTGTTATTTCTTTCAGGTTGTTTTAATGGTAGTTTTACTTGTCACAACTCAACYGTCTGCCCACAGCCTAATTAATTTATTACAGTTTCAACTTTTAGATTATGCTCTTTTGCCTGCCTTTACAGGCCATGTTTTGCAACCTAAAATTTCCAATCTCAACGCAGTGCTACAGCAGCTGCTGCAGGTTTCTTTTTTCCCTCTTAAAAAAWTTTTTTGGCCTGTTTCTGAAGTTTCAAGATCATACAGCTTGAACTGCAGTTAACAAAGAACTGGGCAAGTAACRCTGTAAGTGTTAGTTGTTTGATCAGGAAAACAGGCAACCAGTCCTGACAGCTCTTTTTTTTTCTTTCCCCCCCCTCCTAGTATTAGCATCTCTGTGGTTAATTTCTGAATCCAAATTTTTTGTGTGTGCACAAGTCACTTCCCTCCCCCCCATTTCTTTTTTTAAACCGGCAGCATGCTCTTTGTTCTGCATTCGTCCAACCCTTGCTCCAGGCAAAAAAAAGAATAGCTGATGTTGCTGATGTCCCCAAGCCTTGTTTCTGTACCGGTGGGCTGTGTCCTCCCAGTGATTACAAGTAAATTGATCTGATTTTATCTACAGCTAAACTGCTGCTCTTAGCTGATGTTGCTTTAAACCATGCTTAGTTTCATACCTAGATGGGCTTTCATCTGCATTCTGCAGCAGCATTTGACCATATCCATAGCTTGGGTCCAAGTGGATGTTCTCATCTGAAGGAAAACAAAGCATTTTCCAAGTTAAAAAAAAAAAAAAAGTAAAATGTTTGATTTCTATGGATCCCAGTAAAATGACCACAAGGATTAGCTGCAGGAGTTTATTACCTGTAAATTCCATATATTTTTTCTTCTCACTAAACCTTTTACTCAGCTAATTTTGGCAACAYAAATTCGCTGGAGTAACAGTTTCCTAGGTGTGTAGGGGTTCAGGCAAAAGYAGGGCTAAATGGGAAATGAAATGCAGGGTATCAACCAGAGAAAGGGATTGTGTAGGTGTGTGTAAAATTRCATTGGAATTGGAGTGATGGAGGCCCCAGTGAGCACAGGCTGCTGTCATTGCCTTGTGYTTTCTGAATTTCCCAGAGCTTGCAGCTCTTTTGATCAGCCTCCTTGCTGCCATAGAATTGTTGAAGGACTAATAATAATAATAATGATAATAGAAGTATTTCAGCCATCTTCATTTTAAAAAGGGATGTCTGAGCAAAAACCCTAAGGAACTGATAACAGTCTTAGCCTGGCAGGTCATTCTGTTCAAGCCTTGGAAATTCCCACTTTAAGTATCTTTCTGTTAAAAATTCTTTTTGCTGGAAATTGATAAAACCTGCAGTGGATCTGCCTCCTGACAGCTCTGTTAAAGGCTGTTTATGCGTATTTTCTAAAGAAAGCTTCAGGAGTAGTGCATACATTCTTCCTTTTGCTTGAATGCTTTTTTTCGGGAGGTACAGAAGGCCTTTAAGAGGCTGATTTCTGTGTGAGGAGGTTCCCAGACAGAGATRCCCAAACCTCTGTACCCATGGGAATTGTGTGCCTGTACTGTCATTTCTTGATCAACCATCAAATTTACTTTTGAATTAATAATTCTAGTCTGCACTAAGTTTTCCTTCACTGGATTATTTTTTTTTTAATGTAGAAGGAGGKGTTGAAAGTTCAGCATCAGAATTTTTAGCAAAACCCTGCAGCTCTGATTTTAATTGCCAGRTCAATGAAAGCAGAGGCTGGTGGCACTTTGGTGAACCTCTCTAATTAGGAGCACAGGATTTGCCATCACTGATCAGGCCAGTGGTTTACTGAGCTCATGATCATCCTGCCTCCAGCAGTGCCCATCCCAGCTGGCTCTGATGGAATCCCTCCTCCCTCAGCAAACCATAAGGTCAGTGGGAAATGAAGCAGCAGAATTTTCCTCTTGTGTCCTACAGGGGATCTTCCTTCATTCCAAAGACAGTGGATTGGRAGCTGGGGTCTTGGCCAGCAAGTCTCTAAGTGGCCTTTAGGGATAAAATGTCTGATTTTTAATGTAGTGCTRAGCTAAACTTAGGTACAGAGGTTTGCTCCTTCCCATTAGGAGGGATATTTCCTAATTATTTATAATCATACAAGTACATTTGACTGAAAAGGGCTTTGTGACAGGCTGTAGTGGAGAAAGAGGAAGTTTTTGCTATAACATYTGCACTTTAGAGCTTTTTTCCTCTRTTCCCCAAGTCTGCATGGTARCTGGGGACACTGCCCTTCTGTGCCCCTGTCGGTTTGATCTGGTGCCCAATGTGTGGCTTTAACTATTGCCAATTTTCTTCTGTCTCATTGGCATATAGATCACGATACAGCAGGCATTGCCAGCCTTTTGGGGGGAAGCAGGGTCAGAATTGACAAATTAATCGAATTTAGAAAGTTATCAGTCAGCAGAAGATGCAGTTGGATCGGAATCTGTGGAACAGATGGCCAACTGCAAGGCCTTTAGATTAGCTTGGTTATGTTTGTGCAAATTAATTCAGACCTTCAATTTTTTTTGTTTGGGGAAGGAAAAAAGCAACCTGGGTTGTTTGGTAAGTGCTTATCAGGGACAATTAGTAAAGATGACCTTACTCCCTGTAAATTACGGCAAACCCCCAGTGATCCCAGGTATGCAGGAAGCTTTTTKCTGTAGCCTGATTTCTGGGCTCTGTGGCAATATAGTGAATGACATAACAGAACCAAAAATGCCTCTATCTGTGTGTAAATGGTTGTTAATATATTCAAATGCAAGAATTTTACCTCAAGATCCTATTGACAAAACATGTAGGGCCAGATGTGTGTGGGCTGCATCCCCATCTCTATGTTGGTCCAAATGTATATGAATATCTTCCTTTTTCCTACTGAAAAGTGAGGACCAGATTTTCAAAATCCGGGAGATGTGACACTTGTGTAGGTTTTTAAAAAGTGTCTGAACTTTTCTGCAAGATTCGTTGTTTATTTTGATGGTTGGGTGGAAGATRAGCTCTTGGGATAATGTGGCTCTAATGGGAGATGATGAACCCTGCTGAAGTTCAGAGTCTTTTTGTGCCTCTTTGGGACGGAGCCTTTGCCACACAAATTAATGCTCAGCTGTCACAAAACATTTGTCACTATCTTAAAAATGCAGCTTAAAATAAAAACAGGCCTTTCAAAAGTAGGTCACACCTTAGATTTGTCTGGC
The DNA here is from genome assembly GCF_030028575.1 of Malurus melanocephalus. Classification (NCBI taxonomy): domain Eukaryota; kingdom Metazoa; phylum Chordata; class Aves; order Passeriformes; family Maluridae; genus Malurus; species Malurus melanocephalus. The sequence continues at coordinate 89,148 of NW_026623414.1, read as the reverse complement.
CAACTGTCCCATTTCTGACAGTGCCCAAGAGCTGGAGGAGCATCAGGAATAGAAACAGAATAGATAAAATAGACAAAAACTCTTTGGAAAGATGATTGGCTCCTCCTCATTCTTACTCTCACCATCAATAAGCTTTGGAAATAATGGAATTAATTTGTAATTCTTCAACTACGAACTTCAGTAGTGCTCAGTACCTCAGCATTCCCGTTCAGAAGAGTTAAATGTGCGCTCAGTAATTGAAATCTGAGTACATGCTTGAAGCAATCATGAGGTCAAATCTTTGCTCAGCTTTGGCTCTTGTTTCCTCCTTTCCTTGTTCCTTCTGTCCCCAGACTGTGCATGGATCTTGCCTGGAAGATGAAATGATGAAGAGGTCCTTTCCCAGCTCTGCTGCAGTGATTTTTCATCCCCGTGCTATTCCAGGTGTCAGAGAGCTCTGCTTCTGCTGTCACCAAAACCACGGGAAAGACAAAAACCCTCTAACAATATATTTGAAGTGATAGAGAATCAGGCACTACTTCATTTTCTGGCCAGGATTTTGTTCTGGCCAGGATGTGCCACAGAAATAATTTCATCCACACACAGCCTGGGCATGCTGAGAAAATCATTCYGTGACACATGGATTTTACGAGATTTTCCCCAAACTTTATACAGTCAAATCCCATTGAACTTCATTGGTTTAATGTTCACTGGTCCAACGTGTGGTTCTCAGTATTTGGGTTCTTATTGGATTTTGATTTCTTCACCTCTGATGCTGATCAGGTCCTCCTTATCTCTCTTTTCCCAGCCCAGCTGTGTCTGGCCATGCCAGGGGGAGGTTTGGGGCTGATGTTTTGTTAATGACCCTTGATGATCATCGATGGTTGTTGAGATATTTTGTGCTTCTCCGCTTTGTTGGGATGTGAAGCTCCTCAGGCCTCACCTGGTGGAGCAATGCCCTGCAAAGAAACCTCAGCGCCCTTCCTCCATGGCCAAGGCGAACAAAATCTGACTAAAGTTATATAAAATGTTTTAAACTGGTGCATTTTCCAACGTGGCAGCCCCAGAGACACTGCCTCTCGTGGAAAGCCTTGGACACTGGACCAATTCCATTATACAGAATATAGAGAAAGGCAGTGCAGCTGACTCTGGGGTGGCACTGGACATGCTGTTTGTGGAGATGTGGGTCACTGGCTCTCACTCCAGTGTGATGTGTACTGAGCCTACCCAGGCTCTGGTTTTGGAGTCTCATTTTTGTCAATCAAGCGCTAAGCAGACCCAAAGGGGAATGTTGGCTGGTCCTTCTTGGCTCGAAGAGGGCTAGGATTTGGTGCGAGACCAAAATCTCGGCAATTCCCTAATCCCCACAGCAAACTGCTTTTGTTAAAAATCAAGAAAAGCTTTTGCAATGTTTCCTGGCCTCAGTGTTTGGATCAGATAACTTTCATCTTCACACTTTGCTAGGAGTTGAAAGGGTTTCGTATCGCGTGCCTTGGAAACCGATTTTACTTTCACTTGGAGGTGCTCCACAGCTGTGAACGTGGTTTTGATGAATTAATCCTCTGAGCAATCAAGAGAAAATGGAATAGAGGAGTGAGCCTGTGCTTAAAATGCTCCATGGCAAATCAGGTTCCATTCCCAGCCCTCTCCAGATGATTATCTCTTGGAATCTTTCCTTCAGCCTTGGTTTCTCAGAGTCCAGTCCAGCAGCCATGGTTCATCTGTTCTGATCCCTCCCGTGGCTTTCTGCCCAGGGGAGATGATCCCACRGACACACGGATTGGTGACCCCAGGTGAAAAATGCCAATGAAATTACAGCAGCTGCTTGGAACAGTCTCTCATACCTTTCCCAAATAGAGAAAATGACTCTGTATTGGAAAAGTTCAGGAGACTTATTTACTGTCATGGGCCGGGCATGCCAAGACCACATGGGTGCTCACAGCAGATCCTCTAAGGCTGTGGCAGCCTGGAGTTGGATCTCTCTCCCACCTTCAGTGGGGCAGGGTTTTGGGGGAACTTCCCCCACTTCTCACACTCATTCCCAAGCACAGCAGAGGCTCAGCCCCTGGAGCTGTTTAGGTGAAGCAGCTCCTTCAGTTCCCAGGACACGGTGTTCTTGAGCTCCATCAAATCCACCTCCCCAAACAAACAACCCCTCTGGTGAGGGGGCTTGGCTGGGCAGAGCTGTCGGGCAGACAGCGTGGCTCCTGAGCTGTTTGCTTTCCATGAGAGCCTTTGGAAAGGCAGCAGTGACTGTCACACACCTRTCCTTCAGCCTGGCAGCAGGGGACGTCAGGCAGCCCTTGCTTCTCACCTTGGCAGCGTTGGCTGTGTTCTTTTTTTTTTTTTTTGACAGCGATAATTCCAGCCAAGATCTTACGTGTGCCAGTTCTCTGTGTTTTCAAGGAATGCCAGCAGCATGGCCAGACTGTGGAATTAAGGCTGACCTGCACATGGTGGCGTGCTGCCAGAGGGCAGACTGTGCACTCGACCAACCTGATGCTTTTTACCTTGCATTTGTGGCGGATGAAACCTTCAGATATTGTGAATGCTCCCAAGTTCTAAAAACGTATAGACCTGGAGCTTTTTGTCGTGCGAAATCTTGGATTTACGTTCACAACAGAAATTTCCACTGACATTGGGAGCATTCACGTGAAGGGGGTTTTCTCTATAATAGGTGGAAGGTCTCCTGATTGTGCAAAAAACCCCAAACAACCCAAAACAACAGCAGAACAAAACAGCCAAACCAAACCCCAACAATTTCTTCCATAATCTTAACGTCCACAGCGTCCAACACAGAAGACCTGCCAAACCTTATTCTTGCTGTAAATCGCTTTGATATTGTAAAACACACTGATGCTGTTTGAAATTGGTGCCAAACATCGGAARGGAGAGAAGGGAGCAGTGGGTGGGAGCTGTGGAGTGTGACAGTGTCAGAAATCTGAGCACYGTGCATGTGTGTCTTGGGCTAAAATTAACCACCCCAGCTTCACACTGCCAGCAGGAAAAGTCATTTCACTGGGGAGCCCCTGAGAAGGAAGCGCAAGCTGGACTCAAGCAGAACAAATTCACCTCAAATATGCCAATCAGTAGTATGACCTTCCAGGTCCCGGCTCGTGGGAGAAGTAAATTTTCCTGTGACCATTATAAAACAGTAAGCAGCTCTTGGCTCCTCGAGCATGGCAGTGGTGCTGTTGAACACTAACTTCAGCCTTAGAAGGTTTTTTTTTTTTTTTAATATTTTTTCCCTTTCTTCTGCAGTTTCTTASGATTTTCTGTGGTTTCTCTTTGCAGTAGATATTTATCACCTTGTCAGATAAGCCCTTTTCTGTCGCTCTTTGTRTGTGGTAGTAGATGTAAATGGGTTTATTTTGTGTATGAGAGCTGTGATATTTGAAAATAACTTGCTGTGCACTTCAGRTGACTTTTTAGAGAACAATGGAAAAAAATCAGTGCATTTGCTGCTTTTGTTCTCCGAGACAGATTTTTGCTGTGAGGTTGAATCAGGCCAGAATGTGACTTGGAACGGGTTTTGCTGATCACTCAGCAAACTGAACTCAGTTTCACTTTGGGATARGCGAAGGAATCGCTGCAGGTGTCAATGCCATCTCATTTTATTGGGGATTTAATGTTTTTTTTTGCAAGGGGGAATGAGGGAGCAGCCACCTGCTTGGCGTGGTGTGTGGCTGCAGCTTGGCAGGGGTTTGTGTGTGGCAAACACAATCTCTGTCCTGCCTTCACCTTTGGGGCTGCTGMAGAGGGAGATGCTGCTCTGGGGGGAAATAGCATAAATTTATTTCTGCTGCCTCTGTGCAGGCAGCACCTGTCAGTGAACGCCTTCAGAAACTTCACAGGTGGGGGAAAAATGGGAATTTTCTGTTTTCCCCTCTTTTGTATTCAATATATAATAATTTGTATTMAATATATAATAATTTATATTCAATATATAATATTTMTATTCAATGTAAATATTTATATTCAATATATAATATTTATATTCAATATATAATAAATATTTTATATTCAATGTAGTAAAATACTCAGTGGGGTGAGGGCAGCAGAGATGCCAGCTGGGCAATTGGAAGCGTGCTGCTTGTTTGGTATCCACTGAATACCAAACTTCAGAATACTTCAGTGCCTGCCCTGCAGTGTGGACAGTCCCAGCCTCCATTCCTGGAAGGGTTGCAAGCCTGCTAAAATTGACACACATGCTTGGCTCCATTGCTTTTGAACAGCAGTCATATGCATGAGAAAAGCCCTCCTCAGTGGGGAATAAGGCTTTAAAGAGGGAGAAATAAATAGTCCCGGTGGTGTTTGAATTATCCATTTCTCTATTTAACTTCCAAAGGCTAATTAATGTACACAAGTGTCCAGGAAAGTGTAATATTCAGAAGACTAGCCCCCACCAACTGGGTAATAATGAAAAGCAATTATTTCAATAACTATATTATTTATATATATAAAAATACTAAATATATGCATAATTTTATAAATATTATTTTATAAATGTTTTTGTAATTACCCAAAGTTGCAACAAACACTTGCACATCTGCCTGCTGGAAGGAATCCACCTGCAGTTCAGCTCATCAGCACCTCACACCTGGAGTTTCTGGTGGTTTTCTCCTTTTTATTTTCTCCTTTTTATTGGTTTCTTTTTTATTTTTTTTTTTCTGGCATTGGTGCCAAGGTGTGCTGGTAGGATGGAGTGAACAAAGTTCTGGTCTCCCATCCTGACTTTCAGAATGTTTCTGGTGTCTTGGAGCAGAGAGGAGAGGTAATTTGGTGCCTGCTTCATGTGTCCTTTTCTTCTGAGGTCACTGGGGACTCCTGGGCACCCCTAAGGACAATGGATATTTGCTTTATGTCCTGCTGTCCTCAAACCTTCAACTGCATCCTTAAAGAAGAGGAGCAGACAGAGAACTCTTTGCTCAAAGCCCACTGATACCTTTAATCCATCACAGAGAAATGTGGGCACATGTTATCTGTCTTGTGTCCTGCTTTTTAAGCCTTTTTTTTTTTTTTTTTTTTTGTTTTGTCTTGCAAGAATTTACATTTGGAAAAAAAACCCACAGAACATTTTTTTGGGATTGCAACGCAAAGCTTCATTCATTCTGGGAGAGTCAGCACTATCCTTTTAGTGGGATTTATGTCATGGTACAGATGTACTGATGCAGGATTTAAGAAGCACGTAGGAGCAACTGAGGGCACACATTGTGAGAAACCTTTGAAAAAAGGCCTGTGATGAATGCTGTTAAACTTGATTTATTTTGTTTTTAACCATGTTCTTCTCAGTTGTCCTTTCACTCAGCAAAATGTCAGCTGTGTTATTGCCAGGGCCATAATCTCTGTGCACTCTCAGAATATTTTCCTTCCTGCTCTTCCTTGGAGCCAGAGGTGCTTCAGAGGGATGAGTTTTTCAGCCACACCTTTGGCTGTTCAGCAGTGTGATATCTGTTAATGGGATCATCCAATTAGTGTAGCCAGCCAAAAATTGGGATTTTGTGACTCCACATGTGCAAGCCCCATGACCCTGGGCAGCAGTGAGGATCTCRTGGGCTTTCCCAAAACCCCACAGTCTGGTAAGGGCTGCAGGCACTTTGTATCCCGCCAGTATGGGGTGGCTATTTTTATGKTTTGGGGTGGTTTTTGTTTTCCCTGTGATTTTCAGCAGGCAGTGGGGTTTGGGCAGCAGCAGCAGCACAGGCACTGCATTGTGGTGGGAGTTCATCGATGTGACTAACCCTGCTATTCAATCACGGAAAAAGAGCCTTGCTCTGCTCTAATTATGCTACATGATGTCAAAAAGATATTCTTCAGCTGTTAGCAGATTCATGAGAGCCTGATTCAYGATAATTATTGGGAGAAAACAATCGGAGTCTGATTAGTTCAGAACTGACATGGTAAGGGAAGGAAGGAAAGATTTGAACATTTACTTGGGCRTTGATTGTAATTAGATTTTTGTGTGCGTGTGGAAATGAGTAACAAGGGAGGGATTCAGGCAGATTTTCTACTTGCGTGGAGGAGAGGCGTTCTTTTCAAGTAGTTCCACGTGAATCCTTTTCTTTCCATGAATGTATTTCAGAATAGTGACCCAGAGACATTTCCAAAATTGATATTAACTGTAACACTCTTAATTCAAATGTGATGGATCAAAGGGGGAGAGAAAGAGAGAAAAAAAGTCTTTCACACATGTTTTTAATCTGTTCCCAGATAATTGGGATACACCATAGAGAAAAAAAAGCTCCCAAACTGCTGAGTCCACCTTTAGCAAAAGCTGGGGCTTAGACCTGAGTTAAACATTAAATTGACTTGGACACAAAGACCCACTTGTGATGGTAATGCCCAAATCATGATGTTCCCTTGGRTTTTGTACCTGAAGGAATGAAGCTGCCTTTCCCCTGTGAAATCACTGAGAAGTTTTTAAATCTCATCCTGGTGTGTAAAATTAAGMATTATGACTTACTCCATTTCACAAGATTTTTATGTTTTTAATCAGATAACTTCTCAGGTGATTTTCACATGAATTTTCAGATGTGTGGCTTTGTGCCCATCTGCTGAAAATACGTGAGGAGCACTCATCATTCATGTGCAGAGATAGGAAAATGGTAATTTTCTCCGCAGTTTTCTTCTTTTATTATTGTTTTTTGAGTTATTTGCCTGGTTTTGAACATTTGAAAACACTGTGTGTTTTGAAACTTATTTTGTGTGTCTGGAAATAGCAGCCATTGTGCAATTGCGGGGTTTTTTTCTCTTGTTTGTATGGAAAAGGAAAAGAAACATTAGGGATCTATTTGTGTAGTACATTACAAAGCCTTGCAACAAACAGGTTTTGAAAACATCCTGGAAAGTTTCAATGATTGGCTTAATGCAGGCCATAAAAACCAGTGGGACCACGAGGATCTACTACAATAAACCTGGATTGTACTGGGCACGTAAGAATACAACTTCAAAGCTTGAAAATATGGAGCCCAGTCAGTTAAAAAAATAATTTGCATGTTGTTATTGTACAGATTATTATGCATATTGCAAAATAATGTTGTGTAATAACACTGTAAAGGGAAACACAGATTTATTAGATCTGTGTTTTCCTGCGAAATGCTTTCCCAATCAACTGGCAGAATAAAATAATATTCCATACCCCTGAATACCCCAGAAACAAATGTTTCCTCCACACTGGTGTGCATTTAATGGAATATTTTACAATAAGCATAAAAGCTCTGGTTTTAGTTCAAATAGCAAGCACAGCRCACAAAGTGGGATTTATGAGAATAATTTGCCATCAGAGGGAGTTTCTTTGTGCCTTATCACATGCAGTGAATCAGACAGCAGGTGTTTGGGGTTTTTCAAGCTGTCTCCTTTACCAGGAGGATTTAAGGGAGTTCAGGGGTTTCTTTGATGTAGTTCTGTTTGTTTCCAGGGTATGAATATAAGATCTTGTGTTCCTGGGTGTGACAGGAGTTGGGGCAGTAGGGAGCAGGTGACAGTGCCCAAATCATGATGTTCACTTGGGTTTTGTACCCAAAGGAATGAAGCTGCCTTTCCTGTGTGAAATCCCTGAGAAGTTTTTAAAGCCCATCCTGGGGTGTAAAATAAGGGTATTATTATTATCACAGGATGGCAGTTGTGCAGTGCCAGCCGTGCATTCTCACGCTGTCATTTGGATTCCAAATCAATCCTGACTGCCTCTCAAGGGCTCGCTGGGATTTCAGGCTCTGCCAGGAGGGGTCTGCTCCTGCTTTTGCTCCAAGGGTTTGTCTGACTGCATGGTGGAAATGATCCAGGATGGCACTGATGCATCAAAGGATGATCTCAGATTTGCTGCAGGTCCTTCAGTGATGAACGGGGATGTTCACTGCAGCCCTCCCGTGCAAGAAGAGCGTGGTTATCGTGGTGGATATCATGTTTGATAAGTTCCTTGGCGGGGAGAGGTGGATTCCTGCACTTGCAGAGTGAAATAGTTTACAACTCTTTCCTCCTATGTCTTCACTCCTTGATAAGAGAGCTCAAACCACTTGGCTGAGAAGTAGGTTTAATCAATCCTCGTTCCCTGCAGTCATTGAATCTTTTAAACCACCTTCCTGTTATGGAAAACGTGTTCTTGTAGAAGGAGCTGAGGAACACAATGTCTGGTGTGTGCAGTGAAGGATTTTTGCCCCGTTTATGGGTCAGCTGGGGCAATCCCTCACGTGTGCTCACCCTTTATTTCATTGAGATGTTTTTCAGCTCTGGGTTTTGTTGTTTTTTGGTGTTTTTTTTGTGGAGGTGTTCTAGTGTGTTTTTCTGTTGGAGTCCGTGATGCTGTTGGCATAGGAAATGCACATCCTGCTGCTCTGAAGGGGAGAGGAAGGGATAAATGGTAGAAAATAGGGGCATGCCTTTCAGATATTGAGTGCTCTGTTCAAGGCTGCTACCACTAGTGTTTTACAGGTTAAAAAAAAAAAAAAAAAGGTACAAATGAAGAACTTTGTAACAAAACCAGCTCTAGTCAAAACCTCTGTTCTTAATTTTGTCTCATTGTTGCCTTGATGGCCAGTTTTAATTACAACACAGACATGGTTAAGGGGTAAAAGTGTTTTATCTTGGTATTTAATGGGACTCGAGGTGAGCAGCTCAACACAATGGAAAAAATGCTGGAAAATAAACACTGCATAAAACATGTATCTAAGCTTTATAGACTTCAGAAATTAGCATATTTGTCTAGAATTTTCTAATAAGAAATTTAACAAATAACCAATGCTTCCCTCTTTAAAGAATTTTGAATGTAGTCCTATATGACTATTGTTATTAAAGAATTTAAAGAATTTTGAATGCAGTCCTATATGACTATTGTTATTTAAATTATGAGCAGAAATTCCTAGTGAAGTAATTTGGCTTCTTTTTGATAACCTAGCATGAAAAGTTTTTTTAAGTTTGCCGATGACGTTGAATAAATCGTGCTGGTGACGAGCATTCCTTAATGCCAATTCAGGAGAGATTTTTGGCTGCTTGGTGTGCTTAGTTTTCAGGTAACACATTTTGCAATAAATCCCAACAGCTGGAAGGGTGCATAAGAGATTAAAAACAATTTAATAGGCCTGTTTAACCTGTGAGATGGATTTTACTAGAAYTGGTAGAATTTTAGGACCTTTAAAGGTTTCTTTGGTAATACAACAAAGGATTTTCCCCTGATAAAATTGCTGTATGGCTCATATCTACCAGAACTGTTTTCAGGAGCAGGATCTTTAAGTTTTCTCAGTAACAGCTATGAAGAAAAATGTCAAAGGGAAAATGCAAAATAAAAATACTTGAGTGGAAATTGAAATCTCTTCTACCACTCCCTGCTGCTGTAGAATATTCCACTGTTCTCCTGGTGATCCATCCAGGCTGGAATGTGTTCAGGAGTTTGCTGTCATCTTCCCTSAGCTTTGATGTCAGATTGCTGAATGCAAAAATCCATATTTCAGTCAGCTGAATGCTTGATCTGCACAAGGCCTTGAATTTTAATGCTGTTGATTTGTTTCAAAGAAGAAAAAAAAAAAGCAGTGATCTCAAATCAGCCTTTCGGATACTGAGAGAAACAAAAAATTCTCATTTTTCAGGTTATGAGTAACAGTTTGTTTTTGTTTATCTGTCTCCTAACAGATTTATACGGATTGGGCTAATCACTAYCTGGCAAAATCTGGTCACAAGAGATTGATAAAGGATCTGCAGCAAGATGTGACTGATGGAGTCCTGTTGGCTGAAATCATCCAAGTTGTAGGTGAGTGACTTTCAGCATCCCCCAGCTCGGACAGCCCCTGGTTTTATCTTCTACACAAACACAGAATCCATCACACTGCATGGAACTGGGGAGATCCTTCTCCTTCAGAGTCCCTGCCAATTAATGTGAAAAAACCTGGTCTTAAAACACGGTGGAAAAATATTGGATATGGCTGATAAGATCTCCCGACACAGCACAGTTACTCCAGGTGGCTGGATGTTAAAAAAAAAAAAAAAAAACCAACTCATGAGATTTTTTTTTTTTCTGCTGGATGCTGGTAGCCTTCACTGTTCTGAATATCTCTTGGGTACTGGTCTGAATATAATTCACAGTGATGCTGCCTCCTGTGTTGAACCTCGTGGTGGATTTGGGAGATTCATCTGTCCAGCTGGGAAAGGAGAAGGGGTGTCATTTTTATGAGGTAGAAAAGGAAATCCCTCGTTTTCACATGAGGAAAATCACTCACCATTGGGACAAATCTCAAATGCAKGCTCAGTTATTTTATCCAAAGCCTTTTGTTCTCTGAAATCAGTGYGTTAATGGATTGAAATAATGAAAGTTCTGCACAATTTTCTCCATGTGCAGCTGCATATTGTCCCTCTTCCCTGGGGCCTTCATTATTTCCTTCAGAGGCTCATCCATCCAGTGCTGGGGATGCCACAAACCACKRGCARGAGGTTGTCCACTGTCAAAATGTGRAATTGGTTCTTTCTAACAARTATTTCAGTGTAGCTCTTTAAATATTGACTCGTGAAAACACTTAAGAAATTCAAATTACTCCTTYTGAAATACATGCATATAGCCAATTATTGCTTTGATCACCTTTGCATTTTTTTTSGTCATTTTTATAACTGCCTTTTGGTTAATATTTAAGATCAGGTCTGCAAGGTTTGTAAAGTTAAAGTATGAGGGGAAGGATTGCTTTTGCACAGAATGTTCTTCATGTGAAAGAAAGGTCATATTTAAACATTTCTCAGTTTAATCCTCCAAATTATCAGTGAAGAAAATAAATTTGTATCTGCTGTTTATGGCTTTGTGACAACGAGATGCAGCTGTCTAAAGATGGGCAGGACTTTCACACCCAGAAGCAGCTTTATTGGTAAAAATAACTGCAAAATCCAAGTTTATGTTCCTAACTGCATAGTAGGAGAACTTTGATATGCAGTGCAGGAGCTATGTTAAAAACAGCTATTTTCCAAGCCAATTAAAATGTATTCCCAGCATTCTGGTTCATTTCAATCCAAAATTCGTGAGCCTGTAAAAGAATGTGTTAACGAGATGTGCCTTAGTAAAGCCACATGAACTCAGTAGCTGTGTTTAAATCCATGAGTGCAGATCCACYGGGTCTGTCCTGGGCTGTTGGAGTTATCTCCTGTCCCAAACAAGAGACAGCCCATTCACAAGCTCATTAATCTCATTTCCAGTCATAATTATGATGGTGCCAGTTTATGGCAATAGAGCTGTCAGTTTTTAAGTTTTTACAAGTGTTACAAATTTAGTTGATGGCGATATTCTGTGATATCAAAGTGAGAGATAATAAATATTATGAGATGGGTGCCCAGGAATTGGGAAATGAGATTTAATGGATTCATCTTTGTTTCTGTGTGAGCAAACCCAGGATTACATTCCTGGAAGCAATGAGTGCTCCTCGTGTGTGGGGGCTGTTCTGGGGAGCACACAGCAGATTTGGCTGCACGTTTTTTTCAGATTGGCAGCAATTTTTGGTTGCGTTGCTGGGGGATAAAGGTGTGCTATGACAGGGATGTGTAAAATGGGACSTACCAGACAAGAGTGAGGCTGTTCCTGCTCCGTTTCTCATGGCTGTGACTGCTACTGGAATATCGTGCCAAATGGGATCCTCCTGGAAAGATCCCATAGAACAGGAGGGAGTTCTGACTGCTGTCCTAAAAATATAAGGGAGAGCTAGAAAATACAGCCTTTAAGGCATGAATCAAATGGGAGTGAGCACCTGCCTTTATTACAGTGAAAAAATGGGGGAACTGGATTGGTTAAAATTGGTTCTTGAGACTCAGACACAAAAGTCATTTCAGGGTCCGAGGCTGAAAGGTGAAACTGAGCCAATCTAAGGCAAACATTACCCACCTCAGGGATTTCATTGTTCCCCTTCTGACTTTAAAGATGGAAGCTGTGTTTTACTGCAGGTTGGGGTAGCAAGCAAGAATCCACGGTCAAGAATCCTGAAAAGTTGTTTCATTGATTTGCGCTTTAAAAAAAGATAAAGACAAGTTATTAGAGTGACTGATGACAAATTTCCCATTTGGATTWAAAGCCTGTGTTGGCTCTCCAAGCAGACCAGCTGACATGCAGACATCCCTTTCCACCCAGCAGTGATTCAGCTTCCGCAGCCTCAGTCTTTGCTGTAGTTTAAAGGAATTCCCCACCACCCTACAAGAAGTTGTCAGAGCAGTTGGCTTCTGCCCCAGCTGTCTCTAGAGGCACGGCCCAGCTGCCTTTTTTTATTTTTGTGGCTCTCAGTGCTTCACTCATTCACTTGGACTGGACAGCTACAATCTGAAACCCTTTCACTGGGCTGGCAGCAAGTGCTCAGGAAGTCATTGGAATAAATGCCCTTGGTTTAGGTTTTTTTTGCCTTATTGCCTCTTTTTTTTTTTTCCTTGCTTTGCAGCAAATGAAAAGATTGAAGACATCAATGGCTGCCCAAAAAATAGATCTCAAATGGTGAGTAGTAAAATGTTCTGTTGTTTTGTGTGTGTGTGACTGAGTGACAGTGTGGGATTTCAATGTCTGAGACTTTTAATAACAATTTTTAATTAATTTTTCACAGTAGTGAGACCAAAAGTATAATCTTCAGAACATTAATATTGCACTTCTTGCCCCATTGTACTCCACAGTAGTTGRATCAGGCCTTATGATTTGTGACATATTTACAATCAAGATTATTTCTACATTGCTGTTCTGTATTTCAAAATGTCACACACAGTTAAACAGAAATAGATAAAAAATAAAGAATTAGATATTTAAAAGGTGGATTAAGAGTTCCTATRTCCTTTGAAATGACACAAAATAAATGAGCAATATGCACTAAATGAAAAAAAATTCTGGTAGTGGAATTTATGATGCAACTTGTTGACAGGTAAGAAGTCGATTTTTATCCTGCTTGTACCTTATATTCAAACCTGGAAAACCAAAAATGAATGAAGGTAAATTAAAAGKATACAGTACCTCAAGAGTGTATCTGAAACTAAAGTTAGAGGCAGAACCTTATTAAAAATACAAATAATAAGAAACCCCCTTCTGAAATGCGTTTATATGATGAGCATTTAAAATTTCTGATACTTCAACCAAGGTTACCTCCTTCTGTATCTCAAAAAGTCATTTTACAGCATAAGTTCTACTCTTTTTCTTTGGCATTGCAAATGCTTGCTTTGGGAYGCTTGGCTCTCCATTCTCTGTGTGAAGCTCTTTTAATGGTTTTTATTTTTATGACTGTTCCCCACTGCCCCACCTCTGTGAGCGCAGCCACTCATGTTGGAAAACAAAATAARGATTTAAGCAGAGCTTGACATCCCAGGTCAAACCCCACACCCTGTTCTGCTCCTCTGCTTTGGCTTTTTGCTGTTTCTTGGAAGTTCTCAATCTTGGAAGAGAAGAGCAAGCACTCTGTGAAAGCAAAGCCATCAGAAGGATTTATCATCACTGCTTTGAGGAGCATTCTTGCTGCCCCTGCCCCAGCCACWGCAGCTGTCTGCAGGTTAAACAAGGAGGAAATTTTGGCTATTGCTGTAATTTAGTGTTCTTCAAGTATGTTGTCAGAACTGAATTTCCTTCAGGGCTGGAGTTTGTAAGGAGTTCCAGGATGCTGCAGCTGGAAAAAGTCTTAAGGCAGAACATGAGGATGTTCAGGGGTGATGTTCATGTTGATGCAGTTGATTCCAGTGTTTAGGGGACAATCCTTTGGCAGTGCAGGACAGGCACAGTGCTCATTTCAGGAGCAGCAGTCTCAGTTACAGCTTCCAAGGTCCTGCAGAGCCTGGGAACTGCTGTGTGTGTCTGATAACTCTGGCTCARGTGGCAGGGACTGTGTAATATTCAGTTTTTTTCCAAATTAAAAGGTAATTTTCAGTTAAAAGTGTCCATATCCATCTTAGAGCACTTGAAAGGTGAGCATCACCAATGAGGAGATTCTGGGGGATTAAAAAAAAACAAATAAACCACCACCCCCACCAAAAAACCCCAAACAAACGAACAAACAGCCACCAAAAAAACCCAAAACCGAACCAAAAGGAGCAGAAAATGACAAGTACCCCCCTGGCTCTGTGAAAGATGGCTTAGATGAGAGCCTGTCCTCCCATCATCATCCTGACTGGGTTGTTCTGCTGAGGGGATGATCCCTGCCTTCCTATGCTCCAGATGAGAGCTGACTGGCTTTTATATCATTTATTCTAGACTGTTCTATGGCTTATCCTCTGCATGAAATCTGTTTTAGGTTGGTTTTTTCCCCCCAAACATCTGTATTTTTGTACTGTAGATATTTGTCTAAACAAAAGCCTGCAGTTCTGATGATTAGTTCCAGCTGGATGCAGAAAATACAGTGGATAATAGAGGATGTGCTTGTGTGGAGCATGGGCTCTGGGACCAGGAACATTTGGAGAGCATCGCTATTTTTGGGTTTTTAAAATCATACCCCAGAAAATGTTGGCATTGTTGTTGATGACTGGGTGAAGGACAATAAATCAAGGCCAGTTTCCTCTCCTACACCCTTCTAAAAAGAAAACTTAGGTCTGTAAACCTGAGTGGCGCTATCTCTGCTAATATTGTTCTTTTCTAGAAAAACAGAGGGTTTTTTCTTTTTTTTTTTTCTTCTCTTCTTTGCTTCTTGTTCAGGGCCTGATTTTAGAGTTGAACATTTGGCATCTTGCAGAATATGGGCGGTTAGCACCTGCCCTCCTAGGTACCATGGATTATTCTTATTGGTGGGGGTGCCTTTGCCAGTGCTGATTATTCCCTCTTGTAACAGGGTTCAAATAACTCATATTTGTAAAGTGATCAAACCCAAAGTGTACGGGTTGTCTGTGCTGTTTATTATATATCTATATATCTATACATATATGTATATATATATAAAATGTATATATATGAATATAGTAAAGCTGAAACATGCTGAACGGAAGAGGACTGGGGAGTCTGTGGGTGGAAACACCAGCCTTTCATCCTCCCATGTCTGGGGAAGTTGTGGGACACCCAGGAACAAGAATTTGGAGCAGCAGAAAGGCACGTAGGCTCAACAAACACCACAGCACCTCCTATAAATAGGGGAGGAAATTACTGTGGCYGTCCTGTGGGTTCGTGCCCGGGCTTTATTATTTTCCAGGATGGCTTTGTGTCTATAACTATCTGTTCTCAAATARCAAAAAGGAGGTATTTATTTTATTTTCATGTGCTGACAGGAAGTTTTTAAGAATCATCATCTCTTTCTGGTGCAGATATCAAGCTGTAGAGTGATGCTGCTTGCTCTTCCTACTGCTGCTTCCTACAAAGGATTTTGTGCTGCARTGTGGGTCAGAGCCAGCATTTCTTTCCAAGAGCTCTCTGGAAGTCGAGATGAATGCTATGTTTCCAGCACAGTAACCCAATTTTCAAGGAAACATTGCTTCCACTGATGGGAAGCATCATTATTTTAATATTTGCCTGATTTCTTGTGTTCTGCAAATGAGCTGTTTTGTAATGCGGGTGGCACCTATGGAACAGTTTGTGTGGAAATTCTCCAGCCTGGTGGGGACCTTGGTTTTGAATTGAGCAGAGAATATTAACTCAGCTCTTGGAGGAAGGTATCCCCTTCCCTCCTCAGTGTGATCCTTGCCAGCTTAGTGAACTTTTTTTTTCTTTATTGGCCAAAGAGCGTGAGATGTTGAAGTCTCCATCACTGATTTGTGTGTATGGCGCATGCTGTCCCTATTTCTGTGTTCTTTTTCTCAGTCTGTTGCTGCAGTGTATGTGAGAGCTGCTGTGGTGGGTTCACACATTCATGGCCTGGATGGAAGGAGTGCCATGGGCTGAAACCATCTGCATCACCCCAGGAGGGTGTGTGTAAAATCCACTGAGGGGGGAGCTGCACAAAAAATACCAAATAAAAACAACAACAAAAAAAACCCAACCAAAAAAAACCCCCAACAAAACAAAAACCCAGAGAAAAATAATGGAAGATAATTCTATCTCTGCTCTTTGAGAGCAGGAACCCACTTGAACCAGCTTCTCTGAAGGTTCTGAGCAGTTTTACGCAGACAGTATTGTCCAAATGTTGCCATAGTGAGGTGCCATAAATCCACCAGGCTTTTACCCCAACCCCTCCCCGAATCCCAAAGCCAAGGAGGGTTCTGCTGCCGGGACATGTGCTGCTAATTCAGGGGAGCAGCTCTGCTGGAAGATCAAAAGCATCACAGGCACGTTTGGTCTCTGCCCATTCCCGGTGTAGGATTTTTGGGAGCGCGTCCCAGGGGTTAAATATAGCCATGCATTTTCACGTAATCCGACTCCGAGGCCGAGCAAATGGTGTGAAGGGAACTTTGCTGTCTTCTGATCCTTTTCCCACTTTGCTCRGGGGGCTTGGAGCTGGCCAGGAGTGTGTGTTGAGAGATGTGATGCTGCTGTTGCCATGGTAACAGGTGGGCATCTCCCCAGAGAGTGGGGACACCCCAGAGCCAGGGCAGCAATGGTGAATTTTCTGGAAGCTGCTGGCGTTTCTGTCGGTCCTGTGTGAGCCCACAAAGTGATGCAGACAGGGCTGATTTGCTGCAGGGATGATCTGCCAGGTTGCTCGTGTTCAGCCATCCTCCATGCTCAGTTTCTACGGCTCCTGCTCCCAGATAAGATGGATTTTGGTGTCTCTGGTTTTTCCCAGATGCCCAGACTGTTGTTCTGATGCCATGCCTACCGTGAGTGCATGGAATCAGTGAGACAGGCAGGGYTGGATCAGAGGTTTCTGTGCTGCAGGGGCTCGCAGCCTAAATTAAACCACAACCTCCTCACTGTACCCCCCTATCCCACGTGGAAAATACCAGGAATGGGTCAGGAAAGGCCAGTGTGTCCATCTCCCTGTTGTGAGGCGTGGAAGTGTCACAGAGCAGAGATGTGCTTCATTTCTGGAGGGGAAGGCTTCCAGAGCTCTTTCTGCATTCTGTGCAGAGTCAGCTCCCTCCCAGCCAGGTGTGCCAGCTGGGGCAGCTGCACCAAATSTGTGTSTTCCCMAACCCCTTAAAGAAAGTGGAGGAAYAAAAGTGTCTTTGCTTCCACGGGGCCAGCCCCAAGGGTGATGCCAGAGCAGAGGGAGCTTTCCACAGAGCCAGATCCAGGCTCGTGTCCCTGTTCCCAGTGAAGGGTGATGGGGCAGCGTGTGCCTCCTGCTCTGTCTGGGGTGGGTGGATGGGGTGCTTTGGAAACATTGCTGCTGGCTCCAGTTCCATTCCCTTGAGGGATCACCTGTCACTTCTTCATCCCACCCACTGATGCAAGAATTTGTACATCATCTGTCTCTGAAACAGTGAGAGGGTCAGTAGAGAGCAATRAAGTAATTYTTATGRAAAAAAAAWTWWKGRAAAAAATACRAGCTTCACTACAAAGACAGAATTAGGTTCTGTTTGATGGTTTATGTTGCAGTTAAATGGAATTACTGCCTTTTCAATAGCTGGGGTAGAACCCCAGCTCTGYATGGACTGAATGCATGAAGCAGCAAGTGCATTGAGGGGCCAGGGGCATTCCTCACATATGCAGAGATCTCTAGAGCTTCCATATTTACACCTACACCAAACTCCAGAAGCACCATTTACATAACTTTCTGCTATGCTTATGACTGGTTTGAAATTATTGGATAAATACACCTTTTATGAAACACTTTGCAAATGCATGGCTTCCTGCCCTGCTCGGCATAAATAGGGAAAACTGGGAAATCATGGACCAGAACCTTTTCTAGCTAAGGACAAACGCTTAGCTTGATTTGAGGACAGGTGGAAGTAAAAATTCATTTATTATTCTTGTCCAGCACGGTGCAGTCAGAATGAAGGCTGTTAATATGGAAATTTCTCTCATGCCTGGGTGTTTCTTCCTTTTCACAGCAGATGTGGTGATAAGCTCTTCCCTGTGGAMTAGATCAGAGCTGTTACAAAGCATTAGGCAGTCCAGAGAAATGAACTTTTTGTCCGTGTGTCTTGTCACAAACCTTTGGTTTCCAGCCATTGCTCAGATGCTGTGAGTGTGTGCTAATGGCTGTTTTAATGAGCTGCCCCACCAAAGCAGTGCATATCCAGAACGTTTCATTCCTCTGCTTTTTACAGAGCTATTTTTACACATACAAGTGGCATTGTCACACTTGTCCCGAGCAGTTATGCAGGGGAATTTCAGTGGGAGATGCTCTGCAGGATCCAGGTGCAGGAAGGAGGGGGCGTTGGTGCCCCTGGAATAAATAAATAAATCCYTTGGGAACAGGTGAGGCTGTGAGCCCAGGGCTGCAGGCTCAGGAATGCCCTGGGAACGGGCTCTGGCCACAGCTCCCTTCCCAGAGCTTTTTTAGAAAGGAGCAGCTGTCTGTGCCTGCATTGCAGGAGGTTCTCTCCAATAAATTCTGGATTCCTGCTGAGAATTGAGGGTGTAGTGATGCACAGAGCCTTCAGCACTGGAGCTGGTGTTGGGGACAGAGGGTGACGTGTGACAGCCAGAGCTTCCTGCACGGGGCAGTGTTAGTGTCAGTCCTTCCTGCTGAGCCTTTGTGCACTCTGAAAAATGCTGCCTCACATGGGCTTCAGGGATGTTTTAGGAAGAAATTGATGGTATTTTACATTTAGTCAAAACGATAAAATTGTTTGGGTTGGAAGGGGCTTTAATGCCCATCTTGTTCCACCTCCATCCACATCTTCCACCATCCCAGGTGACATTGGACACTTCCAGGGATTCAGGGGCAGCCACAGCTGCTCTGGGCACCCTGTGCCAGGACCTGCCCACCCTCACAGGGAACAATTCCTTCCCAATATCCCATCTAACCCTCCTCTCTCAGGTTAAAGCCATTCCCCCTTTCCCCAGTTCCACAGCACTCAGCTTTCAGTCTGGGAGCCCCAGATGGAAAAGGGTCTTCCATGAGCAGCCAGGCAAAGTGGAAATAATGCATCCATCAGAGTCACTGCTGTCCTCACTGTGGATTTATTGAGCACAGCCGTGGTTTCTCCCACGTTTTCCTCTTCTTTTTTTTTTATTTTTTATTTTTTTTAATTTTTTTTTTTTTTTTTTTTTACACATAAACAGAGTTTAGTTCAGTGCCAATAAATACAGTTACTGTGGTATGTGCGAAAATCTAGTCAACAGAGTTTCATTTGCGTCCTAAATTAATGATTCTCCAGAGGTAGGATTCTTTGTTGGTACTTGTTTTGTAAAGTTGAGCTTGTTGGTGCTTAATCATAATTTAGWATATCTCAAGATTTCAAATTATTCACCAATTATCCACTTCAGCTCTTCAAAACCCTGATCCTGAAGACTTCATCCAAAAATAATATTTTTAGGGGAATCTGTCAAAGACATTACTCTTTACTTTTGTTTTTCCCCCATCAGGAAGTTTCAGTTTTAAATAAACAAACCAACCYGAAAGAAACCTGAAAAGCTGAATAATTTCTGCAAGGCTCCATGAGCCTTTTCCCCGAGCAGAGCAGCTTTGGCAGACTTTGGGAGCTGCCCTGGCTGATCTGAATCCATGCCCAAGCCCAGGGTGCCCCTTGGATGCTCTCTGTTGTCATTAGGAATGTTGGCCAGTGTGAATCATGGGTTTCTCTCTGGGGCTGCCCTCGTTTCTATTCACACTGGGCACGTTGGCAGTGGGTGTTGAATGTTTGTCCCATTATCTCTGGAAGAAGAGCTGGAAACACGGGATAGCCAAGGTTTTACCAGGGTTGAAGAGAGGAGGATGCATGAGATGAGGCTTAGGCTGCTTCTCCAGTGCCCAAATTCTCCTTGTCCTTAAAAATCCCAACTAATTCAATTTTAACAGAAGAGTCAGCTCTTTATGTGCTGAATTTGAACAGATTTCTGTTTCTGTGGCTAGGTCTGTCACAGCCTGGCTTCACAATGTGGATTAGCTTCATTTGCCCTTATGTTATATTTTTAATTTTATTTTTCAGTTACCCACCAAGTTCTGTCAAAATCCTGAAGCTGAATTTCGGGAGACATTTTTATCCAAATAGTCAGGAGCAGCATATGAACACTGGGAGTAGCACATTATTTTCTTTTTGAAAAAGATACATTTTTATTGGGATAACTGCTAATGAAGATTTATTTTAAACAGAGCAATAAGAGTTATTACTTGTTTCCTTCTGGGACCAATGGAATTTGCTATTCTGGTTTAGTATTTTTTATATGTAATTATGTGTAGGAAATAGAGCAAATGAGATATTACTGGAATGGAGARCCCTTCCTCCCCCAAAACTCCAGGGTTCTAAGGATTATCAATGTAAGCACTTAAAGGTTTTAAGAGTCTTTCTAAACTTTAGGATATAAAAATATGAGGGTAAAAGCTTTATTCAAAAACACAGTCAAGGAATAGATTTTGCCCTGTGTTAGGTTATTTCCTTGTTTCTGCACTGCATGTGAAGTCTGCTGGAATATTGCACAAGGGTTTGTGAGGCTTTGAAAACTTTCACAWGAATTCAGGATCTTTTCTTTTGAARATTARTGTACTGCACATAATACCAAGCCACAAGTTAAATGGAAAGCACTGGTTTTGATACGAGCAGTGGGTTTTCTGGATAAGCTCATAAAACCTCCCCATATATCAGTGTAAAAGTTGGGAGCAGAGGTCTGGCATCACAACCTGAGAAACTTCCCTGAGTTTGTGAGTGAAGGAACCTACAGCAAGTTCAATTCTGTTTTTTGTTTGGGAAAACCACGGGTGCCTGTGCCAGGGGCAGTGCTGGCTGTCCTTTACCAGAGCAGGACACAGCTTTGGCTACAGCAGCTCCCAAATTCAGCTTTGGGTCTGACACAGTCACTGTTCAACCCACAGCACTGCCCACCTGTGCCTCTCCATTTGGGGCTGCAGGATGGGGCTATTTTGGGGTTCTCTGTTTGTTTCTGGAATATCCTGTTCTGCTCATGCAGGCCAGGGCATGTTTTYTCTCCTGTGCTGTCGAGAATAGAAATGGAAATTGCTGTTATAAGTACAAACACTTGTGTGATTGCTCTGTTCTTGGACAGTTCTCCATGTCCATGCTTGGCCATGATGCCCTCTGCTCCCATCTTGCCAGGTTATTCCTGTTCAGAGGAAGTTTCCAGGTAGTTTTCCTTCTGGGAATATGAGAATGGGAGCGGTGACACTTGATAAATTRTGTCTGAACAGAAATTTAATTTCTACAATGTTGTTTTTTTGGTTTTTTAAATTTTTTTTTCATTAYCTCCCAGTTAAAAGAAAGGAGGAGGAGGAGCTGCTGCTCCTTCAGAACAGCTCTGTCTCCAGCTCTGTCTGCACTGGGGGCATCTCTCTCCATAAAAACAATATTTTCATGTTGCTAATAGTTAATAGAGCAGGGACCAGACTTGTTCTGTGGAGCTTTTGTGAGGGAAATTCATGGCATGTTGCATTGTTGGGAACTCGTCTCCTTAAACAGCAGAGTGATTTCTGATGCATTAGGCTGATTCAGCCAAGRTCAGGGTCCTTGACTCAGGCCAGCAGTTAATTTGTGGGAAAGACCTTGAATTCTTATCAACACTAAACTTTAATCATTTCAGCTTTAGTGCTGCATTCAGTGTTTCACTTTCTTTTTGGATTTTCTCAAATTTCTTCCCATTTTCCTTTCAAAGTTTTATTTTTCCTTCAGAATCACCTAATTCCTCACATTTCTGCCATGCTGCCCAGATGGAAATCTTTAATCCTGTGCTCATTCTGTCCCAAAGGAGAGTTTGGGCAAAGATGAGAGGCTTGGGAGGGGAAGGAGGTGAAGCAGGACCCAGAGAGCTGCTGCAGGTCTGGGGTTGGGGTGGGATGTTGCTCATCTTTAGTCACTGCCCTGTTTATTGGGACAGGAGCCATCTACCCACGGCTGGGGAARGCTGKGAGTGTTTTTGGAAYGGTGCAGYRTGTTAGGTGCAGGCAGTGGGAGTGRKTTGGTCCTTTTAGGTGGTGTTTATTCTGGAGAAGGTGAACTTTGGTGTCCCAGATCACCTCCATAAAGGGCCCTGCTGGAAGCTTGACAGGGTCATTGGCACTGAGAGGGAAATGGGTCAATGGGCTGTTGGATCCTTTTGAGCTGTGCAGAAATGAACTTTGACCTGCACCCTGCTCCAGGCTCTGAGCTTTACAAGGAAATGCCTTCTTCGGTGCCTCGCTGGGCTTTGGCATGGATCATTTACTCAGAGTGTGCTGTATACTTTTATAATATATCTCAAAGTATAATGAGGTTGATAAAAGTGCTTCTAATTGTTGAAATCACAGTTCAGCAATGCTAATAACTTTTTCTTTCCATATGATAAAAGAAAATGTTTTTGTTTTTTTTTTATACTTACCAACAATAATGTACCCTGATAGAAATCCATGTGGGAGCTTTCCTGGCAGCTTTCCTGGTGCTTTTTTATGACTTGGAGAAGGACAGGGAGTTCAGGTCAGGTGCTGGGAGCTCAGGTTCTAAAATACTTCCTGGCCCTGGCTCTCACTTTTGTATTTTTTTGAGGGCAGCTGGTTTTTTCACGTTTCCTTTTGATGTCTCCACACTTGACAGAATAAAGGTGGTTTTGTGGGGCCAGGTGTGGGGTTTGGTGTCTGTGTCCTTTCCTGTCCACACAGTGGAAGCAGTGTTTGGTTGCGGTGTTTCAGGAATTAATAAATTAATGTTTGCAACATGTTCAAACACAGAGRCTCTGTTTTATCACTTGCTGATTACCACGGTTAAATAAAAACATTGCTCAACTCAAGTTGCTCAATTGCTCAGTATCACCCAAAAGGTTTTTTTGTGTAGCCACACACAAAGCATGGTATTTCCCAAAATGCTGTTTTCGAGGTGTAGCGCTTTGGTCTGGGCTGGGGGCTGGCATCCCTCTGTGTCTTGTGGTTGTGATGGCAGAGCCACAGGGGGAGCTTGGTGGGCATTTTGGTGTGAGGATCCACTGCAGGTGGAGTGGGAGCCATTCCTGGCTCCTGCAGCCTCCCTGGAACTCACTCTCTTGGAATCCTGGCTGTGTGTGGCAGCAGCTGCCAGCCAGAGCTGGTGTGCCCCTGCCCTACCTGGTGAAAATTCCTTTTATCCCGTGAAATCTGTTCCCATTACAGCACCTCTGTGAGGAGCAGGACGTGCCACCACATGCCAGGGAGTCCTGTGGTGTCTGACCCCGGGGAACACCGGAGCAGCTTTGGCATTCCAGCTGGGCTTTCCWGTCACAGCTTTTGTGTTCAACTGCTGGTAACTTTGGCCAGCTGTCAGCTTCAGGGCAAGTGGCAATCTGCCTCCTCAAACAAATGGCCACCAGGTTTATTTTGGGTTAGTGGCTGGAGGTTAGGAATCCTTGACCCTGTGGTTGGAAATGCAGTGATCGCTTGCTGTGGTTGGGGCATGAACTAACCTGCTTCCTGGAAATGCAAATAACAGACAACCCTGACCCGTGCAAAAATCACTTTATCATCCATGGAATGATCCATGCAGGACCTCAGTGGCTGAGAGGGTTTCATGCTGTGGTTACCACATCACGAGTGAAGGGATTTTTTTATGTGATGCAAAGATTGAGTGTGCTCGGGGGTGGTGGTAGATGAAAGTAAATAATTATTACAATGCATTTTCTGTTTGTGTCTCTTTGTTCTTGAACAGATTGAAAACATAGATGCGTGCCTGAGTTTCTTGGCTGCGAAGGGGATTAACATCCAGGGGCTGTCAGCAGAAGGTGAGTCCACTGGAATGAGGAACCTGAGTTACACTTTTGATTGCAACCAGAGCATTGAGTGTAATGGGAGATTAATAAGGCCAATTTAAACTTCTGACAATGTTTGCAGCTGTTTTCCCTTTCAGTGTGAAAGGTAGATAAAACATGTATCTAATTTCTACACAGCTGACTTGTAAACATAATCACTGAGACCAAATTAGAATCCAGTCACTCC
>NW_026623414.1:61804-64835 GCF_030028575.1 Malurus melanocephalus | reverse complement strand
AAACATTTATTTCCTTAATTTTCAATGATTGTTTTTGAATACAACCTTCCTGCTTTCTTCTCATTTCAAATAAAGATTTTTCTTCAGTTTGTTTCCAAGTGCACAAAACAATCAAATCCAAATGTTTTGAACCAAAACTAAAAAAAAAAAGACATTTTGACCTCTAATTAATCACTCTGCATTTGAAGAGCACCAGAATCTTTCTGAAACTGAGCTAAGTTTACCCCTTTCCTTTATTCCAGTTCACGCTAGCTGCCAGGATGTGTGGTGCCTGTTGGCTCAGAAGCTGTTTAGCTATTATCTTATTAAGAGATCAAACAGATTTCTGTCATCCTCAGCACCAGCTTTCACTTGTATTTCCAKTTAAATACGCTGGAAAAGCAGCTGGGTTCTGAAGTAGCTAAATTCATTGTATGACATCTCCATCAGTGCTTTACAGCACAAATAATTGAATGTGTGGCACCAGGTGAGACTTCAAAGTTACATTTGATGACTGAGACTCTTCACAAACTTTGTTTGGAGGAGAAGGCTGCAGCAAAATAGCAGATATTGAGATGCATTTTTCTAGYCTGAATATACTACAACTAGGAGAAGAGGAGGATGAGTGTTAGGTGTGTTCTTAACCTGGATCAGAACAGCAATAATAAATATTTTCCTCCAAAGAGAAGCTCCACCTGAGTGCTGCCAGCTTGACATGCCTCAGTTGCTCAGGATCATTCAAAGTGAGGAGTGTTGTTGCCAAACAAGCCAGTGTTTCTGTGCARGCTGCCAAGACCTGCTAGGTCAACTGCAAATAACTTTATTTACTTCACTGGCAGATCCTCATCTAGGAGGAAGGAAAAGGCTGTCATTGCTTCCAAAGGCGAATAATCACTGGGTTTGTGTAGAACACATCACTTTGCAATAGTGCAGCTTCAGTGTGAAGGGGAGTCAATGACCCAAAAGTGGAATTTGGATGGCTCCTAAACGTTGAAATAATTTGGGGACTGCCTGTGTCATATCCTGACAGTGGTGAATCTAGCTTTGATACATGCATGCCTGTTTTGATGGATTTATGCAGTGGAGGTGCTGGGGGTCTGCAATCACTGATGAYGACCATGCTGTCCTAGAGGCAGACCCCCCCCTTCCCCAGAAATGTGCAGGCAWAGAGGCATCCCCTTACCAAAAATCCTTAAAAATCTAAAGTCTCCATTTGTAGTTCCTAAAGAAAAGTACCGRGAGCTGGGAAACTCTTTTCACTTCTCGCTGCAAATTTTTCTTGTCCTTTCTGTCCTTTTATTGTCCTTTCTTCCTTTCCTTTCCTTTTGTTGTCTTTTAGGATTGGGAGCAGAAGGTGTTCATGAGCTGTCTTTCCAAACCCCTGTCCTCAGACTTGTTTTAGGCCCCTGCAGCTCCTGCTCTCCTCACATGAGATCTCCTTGCTGCCGAGGTTGTGGAGGTCATAATTCACAGCAGAGACTCAGATTGCTGGAGATAAGCAGCTGCACCCCATCTGGGTAACAGATGAGCTGGATAACAATCAGCTGGACACATCATGGACCAGGGGTGTGGGGGAAACAGGGACCAACAGAGAGATCCCAGGGTGGAAATCTCCAAAGGACAGATTAGTGGGGTTTCCCGTGAAAACCAAATTCCAGCTTCCTCAGCAGTGTCTGGAGTGTTTGCTTCCAATGTCCAGGAGAGCAGTTTTTGTCTCCACATTTAAAATAGGTGGGTGGCATCCCTGTCCTTGTCTAGGTCAGCAGGATCCTGGAGCTGGAGAGGWCTTGAAGCAGGAAGCATTTGAGACTCTGCTGGTGGGCAGAGTGCAGAGAGGCTGAAGTGCTCTCTGAAACGCTCCTTTTGTGCCAAGTGCAGGGTAGAACTGCCAGAATTACCTCAGTCCTTAAGATAAAAGAAACAGAGGGGCCTCTGAAAGGCCGGGTTGAAATATTTAGCTTCGAACTCAGAGGTAAAAAGACTGCTTTTCAAGAGTGTTCCTCTTTTGATTATCTTTATTTGGTCAGGAGCAGGTTGCTCTTCTGATAAATGCAGCAGAAAACAGGCAGCCATAGAGAGCAGCAGGTTGTAGGTGGGTTATTGCTGTCATTGCCTCTCACTTCACATGGAAATCAGTTTCCAGTTGCATACAGCTTTGCTGAATTGAAGCAAGCAGGCCCGTGGTAATTTCTTTTATCTTCTGGYCTGTCTTTGTGCAGTTAAGCTTCCCAGTGCCTCTGGGTCTGTTCAGTTATGCTTCAACCTGTGATTAAATGCTCCTTTCCTTACAGCTCCCATGAGGAATTGCAGTTCTTCACTGGAGATAAGGAAATCCTTTTTACTGTGTTCTGCTGTGTTTTGGGTCTGTTTTACTTTATTGTCTTCTTCCATCACTCTCCTCCCGAGCTGAACACAGATTGATGAAGAGAATTTGCAGATTAGGGAAGGAGCCTGCCTGGGGCAGGGAGAGAAGGGAGAGCTTGTGCATGGCACTGCTTGGCAGCAGGAGTGGGTGGGGAAAGGGAAACTGGCAGGATTCACTGCTCAGGAACAGACTAAAATTGGCCAAGAAACCAAAGGAAGACTGAAAATGGCTGCTGAAATGCCCTGGGAGTGATAATCCTTTAATTGAGGGAATGGGGGATCAGTGGTGGGAGAGAGTGCTGGTGGAGGGGCCAGGCTGCAGGGAGGAAAAAATGAGTGGAGAAACTGAGTCAGGAAGTGTGGGAGAAAAGGAAAGGAATGTCCTGGCTCTGGGTGATGACCAAGGCCACTTGGAGAAACACTAATGGTCTCTGAGGACGCGGGCTGAATCAAATTTAAGGAAGAAGATGATATTAGTGTCTGGAAGGAAAAGTAGATGGAGGTGCAGGTAGGCAAGGGGACCAAGGTTGGAAGGTGGTATGGAAAGGGAAGCAGCAGTGAAATGTGAGCCATTGGCCTGAGATCTGCTGTGTGCAGTGCTTAGGATTGGGAGCAGAAGGCTGAGGAGCCAGGACGAGCAATGGGAGCAGGAATGGGGCTGGGAGAGGGAGTGAAGGATGGAGTGGGG
>NW_026623414.1:0-61326 GCF_030028575.1 Malurus melanocephalus | reverse complement strand
TCTGTTTGCTTCTACATTTTTGCATTTGATATTGTATAGAAGCACAGGATGACATTCAGGAATTGGAAAGTTCATGCATTTACTGTCCAGCTATCTTTAGGTCATTGGGTGTCCATCTCTGATCAGCTTGTGATGGTGTCAAAGCTGGTGATTTATCTGTTTGAATACTGCTATTTCACCCAGTAACTGTTTTCTAGTGCAAAACTTGTACCGGATTTTCTTAGTGGAAACAATTAGTCTGATATTCCAGAAATACATGTGAGAATGGAGCAGTTTCCTCCTTGTGCAAGTTTAGGACTGAGGAATCATTTCCAGTGTGCTGTTGTTAATACAGTGGTTGTGGGGGCTCTGTTTTCGGGATTTTTAGCTCCTGTAATTTAAAGGAAATGTTTAAAGTGCCTCGCTTTTCAAGCAGGCTGGCATTAACCCAGGCTGCAGCGGAAATGTGAGCTATCACTCAGTCACCTCAGGGGAGAAATCAGTTCTTTGTTTGTGGTTGGTGCTCAGTGGCAGTCGAGTGTGATGCCAAGTAGATGTGCAGAGAGAAGCTTCTCCCGGAGGATGCCCCACAGGAGCTGTGTCCAGACAGCATTCCGAGGGCACTGCCAGACACAGAACCCACCATGACCCACCAGTGACCTGTGCTTTTTGCCTTCCAGAAATCAGGAATGGGAATCTGAAGGCCATCCTGGGGCTGTTCTTCAGCCTGTCCCGCTACAAGCAGCAGCAGCAGCAGCCCCAGCAGCAGTGCCAGCCTGGAATCCCACCACAGCAGCAGCAGCAGGCACCCGCTCCGCTCCACAGCCCCTGCCAGCAGCCCCTGCCAGCCGGGCAGCAGCTCAAAGCACAACCAGAAATGCACTCCAGGTGGGGAAATGGCCTTCAAGATGCCTTGCTTGTTTGGGTTTTTTTTTGTTTTTTTTTGTTTTTTTTTTTTTGGTTTTTTATCTCTCCTTCTCGTTCAAGGTGTTAAAAAGCCAAAAAAACGCCTTTTCTTTGCTGGAGAATAGGGAGTGCAGCAGGTGATTTCACACCCTAGAAAATCAAAACACGTGTGTTTGAATGCATTCTCAGTGCTGGAAATCTGCAGCCCAGTGGGAGGAACATCCCTGCTATACCAAGGAGCCACAGGATTTTTAGAGGAGGTTTTTCTCWCTATTTCTTGKGCTTCTTTCTGCTCACAAAGCAYRCACATTGTTTCCCTTTGAAAATGTRYATTTTAGGCRTATGAAAACCARCTCCAGCTCTCACATTACAAGACTTTCAGTCCYCTCTAAGAAGGGGAAGGGTTGGTTACCTTCCACTGTGGGGAAGGGTTAGTCTGACAGTGGTAAAAGAAACAGAGCTCACAAGGCCTGGTGGCAATCAAAATCCAATCCAGGCTTTTTGGGCAAAAATAATACTCTGCTGACTGTACATGAAAAATGATTTTCATAGTTGGTGTTTGTTGGCACTCCTGGCTCAGAGTACAGATGAATAGAAAGGGCCTTTGTTCCTGGAATGTCTTTAATTCTAGGAGTGTCTGCTCTGTCCAGGTTGGCATAAAAACCATTAATGAGTCAGTGCCACTGTGAATGCACAGAGTGCAGCTCCTGCTGGTGTGACCCTTCCCCTGCCAGGACAGGGACTGGGGGTAAATGACCAGGATTAGCAGCAGAAATCATAATCTGCACAGTGACTGAAGGCTTTCTTGGGTTTCCATAYCTCAGATTGAGCCTTGTTTGTGTTAACACCCACTGAGGTGAACGCTGGTTTAAGTGCTGCCGCATCAGGGGTATAAACAATTTAATAGAAGCCTTCCCAATGAGACTGCTCAGAGGTTGTTTGGTTTGGCTTTTATGTTTTTCTTCACCAGGGATGCTCATTTGGGTGCAAACAATAGTTTTGTATAATTGAAAAAACGATACAAAAGCCTGTAAAAGCTTGTACAGGAAGTAATTACTGTAAAGTAACAATGTGTTTGAACAGATTTTTGCAACTTGGCTGTCAAAAACACACACAGATGCATGGGAGCATTTGAACATTGCCTTGATATTTTTCAGTCTGCTGTGTGGATTGGGCTGGGTTTCAAATAATTGAAATTTATGTATATCCTTACGGTCTCCAATGTCATGTTTTCTCAGTATGTACTAAAGTCAAATTGTTCAGGTTCTACAGCAAATATATATAATAAAGGATTGAGAAGGAAAGGAGGGATAAAGTTGGGGGTTGCATGCAGATTTACATGTTCATAAGTCTGTCAAAATTAATTAATTTCARTTTGTAGTGGTTTTGACCTGAAGCCATGCTTGGGCAAGAAGCTTTATATTCCTGTGAAATTGATAAAAAAAACCCTTTTCTTCTAAAGCCAGTTACTAAGTTCAGTGGGTTAAAGAAACCAAACCAGAAAAAGTTCTTTGTTCAATGTTCTCTTCCGCTTTTTCTTTCCTGTCGCAGTGCATCTCCCAGGGACTCATCTCAAAGCAAAATCATCCGATTCACTCTTGGTCAGAAAAGGTCTTCTAGGTTAGCATCTCTTCATCTTTGCACAGCATGAATAATCCTTTTGCAAGATTCCTGGCTGCATGTTCAGGGTTCCTGTTGGTACCTAGGCCTTTATGAACGGCTGAAATGTGAAAGTTTTTAAAAGGATTTAATTTTTTTTTTTTGAGGTGTGGAATGTATTTTGGCCCGCAAGGGAATAATTTGATTTTGTTGTTCTTCGGAGCTTTTTGCTTTTGAGAACAAAGCATGGTTCTGGGAGTTCTCACCCCACTGCATTAATTCTGTTYTGATCTGCACTGTTGAAATCATAGAATCAGAGAACAYTTTGGGTTGGAAGTGACCCTAAAGATCACCTGGCTGCATCAGGGCAGTGTCCCAGCTGGGGAGGGGGCAGCACCTTCATGGTGTGAGCCCCACAGCCCTGTCCCAGCAGAGCCCCTGCTCTCCCTGTGCCCTCACAGTGAGCGTTTGTCATCTCCCTGCAAATGACTGAGAGGGATTTCAGTCCCTTTTTCCCCTGGATCCCAGCATGACTTGCATGCCTGCTCATCTGACCATCCCATCTTAGTGATCATAAGGGTTTCTGTGGTTGTTAATCTGGTTATTAGGTTTATTTTGCTGCTATAATGTATGACTAGAATACAGTTTTACCTTGGTGAATTACACTGTACTGTTTTTGCTAAATTTGTGAGCTATAGTTTATGGTCTTTATTCAGTTTGTCTAGATTGCTATTTCAGCTCTATAATTTAGATTTATTTCCTGAGTGTTACTTCTTTTGTGATAACAGTGAAGCTCTGCAAATTTAACTCATGTTAAAAAGTTCCATGTTTCCTTTTCACGTTCTTCCTTGATCTCAATTATGGCTTGACAGCTCCTGTTTGCTTAACAGAGGTGCTGAGGAGTAGTAAAGGAGAGCATTCTCCAAGCCCAGCACCTTCTCTCTAAACAGCAGGAATTCAGAAATGTCTTCCTGAACCTGATATTTTCCCCTTAGATTTCCCAGACACTCCTGTGAAATACCTTGACCAAAAGSAGGGGCTCAAAACCAGTTGCTTAAATGACTGGGGACAAAAAAAGTCTAAGAGCAAGAATCTCTTCAAGAGTGTTTTTGGCATGTAGGGTTTTTATTCCTGGTGCATTTTTATTGKCAGTGACAATACTGACTCGAATGGAAAACTTGTCACTTCTTAGGTGGTCACATGGTTTGAGGAGCTTCATTTGCTTTAAGAGGTGCCAGATTTGCAGAACCTGTGTGGGTGTGTGTGGGGAGCCTTTCCTTGTCCTTAATACAGGAGGATTGTCCCTGTAGCCATCCTGGGGTGGGTACCCCACACTCAGGGTTTCAAACCCACTGGAAACTYTGAGCTGAGGCACCTTGTAGAAAACCAAGCTCGTTTCCTGTCAAACAAAATGAACTTTTCATGAACTCCTTGTSTGGGTGACTCTCAAGTTCTCAAGGAGCTTTCCTTGTCACTGCTTGCCCTCTGCCTCTTCCCCTGTGGTCTCCCCTGCAGGGGATGAAGCATCTCTGGGCTGTTCCATGTGCTCCTTGCTGCAATGATGAGGATGGAAAACTTCTTAGCACCCCCCAGTGTTGGGAAAAGCTGGATAATTTGAGAGACTTGTCTAAAAGTCAACCTCAGAACCATGATGTGCTGTGCTGAATCTGTGGTGGTTTGAGCTTGCCAGTTCATTTTTGGGTTTGTATTTGGGGGATGCTGTCATGTCTCAGGCTCTTTGGAGCTCTGAAAGCATGTGCATGCAGCTGCTGATGCTTTGGCTTTTTCTTCATGTTTCTTCTCATATTTTCTATTTCTTCACYAGTCTTGGAGAAATCAGTTTGTTTAGGAAGCCCTGCCAGGTTCCTTCCTGGCTTCTCTTCCTTCTCTCAGAGGCAYAATGGTGATTTGGTCGGTTGTATCYCCACTCTCTCTGRCAACTGGGACTTCTTCCTTTTACCTTATTATTGGACACCAATTTTACCTTATTATTGACATCAATTATTTAAACAGATTTTTGTATTTATATAAAGAAGCTTTAAAAAGATTTTATGTATGAATAATTTTATGTATGAATGTTGGCTCTGAAGTGTCCTGAGATGTGATGCCAGTGGCTTTCCTGATTCTTTTGGGGTTTTTAGCGAAGTCTTCCACCTCCCTTTTTGCCTGAAAAGCATAAAAGYTTGTCTGCTTACTCCAGAATACTAACTACATCTTTTTCCTAGTTAGTCAGCTAAATCTGGTAAATTCAGACTGTGGTAAGAAAATGCTGCAAGAGACAGATGCCCAGTTTAAACCAGAGGCTTACAGCAGCTCACTGACAATGGGGTTGCTCTAGGAGGGAGCGCTTAAGCTTTGTGTGATTTATATARGCTCAAATAATTAAACCAAGCTAAAGTTCTGCTGGGCTTGGCTGCTGAGCTTTGTAGCTGTCAGGGCAGAGAGGTGATGTGCTTGTCCACAAGGGGAAAAGCAGCTGGGTTCCATCTCAGTGTGGTTTCTGAAATAGGGCAGCCCTTACAGCGTGTGACCAAATGTCCGGCAATCCTGTTTAAGAGCAGCAGTGTCTCACCTTATCCTAACCTTTACCAGAGGTGCTGCTCCACTGAATTTACCTGTAGCTGTTCCTGATTCACCACATTTGTGACAGCTGATGGTTAATTCTGTCTTAGAGTTTGTTTTTCTGATGTAAAACAATTCACACCGTGGCTTGTTTCACAAATACTTTTCTTCTAAGATGACTTTTGGTTTGTTCTTATGTAAGTAAGAACCCTTACGGGTCTGTACCTGWGCTGCTGACCCTTTTTATTTTCAGCTTATGCATGGTATCCCATAGTCCCTTCCCCAGAATGCTTTTTTCCCCACTGTGCTTGACCGTGCTGCAATTCTCCCATCAGACTCCCCGGCCCCACCACGAGGGTGTCCGCTGCGGGCAGCGAGGCCAAAGCTCGTGGTTCCATCAGTGCCAACAACCGGCGCAGCCAGAGCTTCAACAACTACGACAAATCCAAGCCTGGRCTGCCCCCTCCCACCCCAACAGGTGGCAATGACAAAGGTAAGAGCTTCATATTTTGGATTTCTCTCACTGGTGGCTTCATTCGGAGGAAATGGCATTTTCCTGTTAATCTCCAGAGCTGGCTCTTGGTGAAAAAAGTGTGGTCCTCCTTAAATATATCTGGAGTTGTCACTTGCTGGCCTGAAGGTACATCCAAAAAATARCTTTGAAAAGTCCTGGCACTGGTGAACCATGTTTTTTCATTTTGCCTCTAGCATAGATAAGGGGAATGAATTAATCATGAAATAAGGCATTTTGATGAGTAGTTTGACAAAAATGAGAAATGACCACTAAAGATTTCTCCCAAGCTTTTCTATGATAAGTRGTACCAATTGCTTTCATTTCCATCACTGTTGTGGAAGATCCTTTATGATACAAAATCACACCATTTCAGTCTAATTCCAGGAATGATCTGGCGCTGTGTTTGAGAGCAGGGGTGTGGTGTATTTTATAAATGTTGCAGTGCATCAGGAACAGCACTGTGCTGTGTGTGAAGCAGAGCCTTTTTTGAATGACATTTTCTGGCTCAGTGTCCATTCAGKGATGACATTTTCTGGCTCAGTGTCCATTCAGTGATGCAGCAGTCTGACAGCCCTCACTAGCAGGGACTTTCTGAAATGCCCTAGTGGGATTTTGTCTAAGAGAAAAATTAAATTTGCCACTGTATAACATAGTTAGTACAACTRTTTTACAAATTAATGTATTAGCACAATATGCTAATAAATTAGCAACAATCTACCTTGGTAAATCCACGCTTGATACTTTCAGCAATGATTTAACTGTAACATCAGCACAGAATGGTTGTCTCTAAACCTGAATTAGCTCTGGCTTTCAGTTCAAAGAACAAGCTRACAGGTTATGGTGTGAGCAGTACAAACCTTGTTTTCCTGTGAGATTTTCTCTGTCCTTCTCATGAATGCTCTTCTGCTCATGTCCCATAAATACTGCACGGGGCAGAGATGGGCTGGGATTTGTGCTCTCCTGAAGCGTGGCTTGGATGATCCCTGCTCCATGTGCCTGGTGTGACCTTGTGCTGCATGCAAGGGAGGACTTCCATCAGTTTGGGCTTTTTCTCAGTTTACCAAGATTACTAAATAAGGAAAATAAAGTGCTGGTTTTAGTCTTCAAAAAAGAAAAAAGAAAAAAAAAGTTCTTAGGCATTTAGAGAACTAACAATAATTTGTCAGCTGAGCAACTTAAATATCAGCTGCTCCTATCAGTTCTGGGAACCCTCATTCCTCTCTCTAATTCATCTCCTGAGAAAGATAAASTGGTTGCTGAAGAAGCACATGAGATGAGCTGCTTCCTATGAATATTACAAATGACTGAAGGAAAGAGGGCTGTTTTTTAGGCTGACAATCCACATAAGTTGCATTAACTGCTCTGAATTTTGCTCTGGTCAAAATTTCCAGTCATAAATTATAGTGTTAAAAGAAAAAAAAAGAAAAAARAAGAATGAGGGCTTATGTAAAGTTGAACGTGAACTTTTCTTAWAAATATAATCATGACACAAAGTTGGTCTGCATCCATGAGAAACAAAARCAGTTGGTCTGACAAATTTTTGGCTTATTTGACGTTAATTGTAACACTGCCAGGCAAAGTTTATTGTCAGAGTGCTAAGACAATTCACGTTTTTCTGATCCATATCCTGTGTTTTGCCTAAGAAAACGAGACTTCCATGACTGTGCTGTGTGCCAGGCTTGGTAAGTTTTCATCTCTTTACCCACTACCTGCTCCTTCGTGTGTTTTTGAGGAAGGAAAYGGGAGAAAGAAAAATCAGCCTCTTTTGGCATGATTGTTCATTTTGTGAGAGAAGGTGGCCTTCAGTGTCTTACRTTTGAATAATTTCTTGCAGAGTAGGTTGTAATTTGTAGCTTTTATTAATCTGTGGCCTTTCCCTCTGAATGCAAATTGTCTGGTTAGTCAATGGTCTGTGTCTCGTGGCGATGAAAGTGCATTAATTGAGACAGAACACATCAGAAGGAAAAGGACAGCAAATGGAGCGTGGAAGAGCAGCCAGCTATGGGGAGTAAATAACCTACATTTTCTAAAAGATTCTGTATATTGATTACTGATGAGAACACTGATTTTCTAGAAATCTTGGGGGAAGGATTTGCGTAGTATCAAGAATAATTGCTCCATTGCAGAAAAATGAAAGGTTCTTGGGTTTGATGTGAGATGTGCACGAGCTCTTAGCAAAGGAACACGTAGAGAAGCAAATCTTTCTTCCTCACAGCTGACCTGGTGCCTTGAATATTTTATTTTTTTTCTCTCAGTCCTCACATGCTGTCTGACACCACATCCAAGATATGGAGGAGGGATCAGTGTTTTCTAGGCTTGGACACCTCCTTCAGTCCTGGGGCACCTTCTTGGAGCTGAGGGCATGATGGATTTAATTTGCTTTTTGGAGTTAGCCCCTCACTTTATATGCAAAATTCCCTTTTTATAGGGAATTTACCCAAACTCATAGGAATTTCMGGTCCCTCATTGCTGATATCATAAAGTGGTAACAGGCTATGCCATGGTTTTTATTTATTGTCACAGTAATTAACCATTGATAATTGCAGTTGCATTCTAGACAGGATGGTTTTATGTGTGTAATTGGTGTTACAGGCTTTTGATAAAGAAAAATGCCATTGAAGACTTAATTGCATTTTTGGTTTGTGGGGAAATAAGCCACTCTGGCTTGTGGGGTTTTGTTGTTTTTGTTTTTTTTTTATGTCATCCTTTTAGGATCTCCAAATAAAACAGAGCCAAAATTTTATTCTCATATGCAATGTAGAATACATAAATCTGCTTTTTATCCATGGCAAGGAGGAGCAGAGCTGCATCCTAGGTAGTACCAAGAATGAAACCTAAATATATTAAACAAATAAAATATATTGACAGATCCACCTTGAGGAAAGGCTGTGATGCAGTGGATTTTCTCATCAATTKATGTCCCCAGTGGAGAGGCTCTTGAGACGTGCTCTGAAAGCAGCCTGCAGTTCTGCAAAATGAGGATTTTTTTGACTGCTTCTGAACACGCCCATGTATCCACTGTCTTCACTGTCCTCCAGGCACTCAGTCTGCATTTTGCAGCCTCAGGAGTCTGATTGGGAGTATTCTGCTTATGGCTTGTGTCCAGTCTATGAAATCAAGAAGTTCTGAAGCTGTAGGAAACATCAACTCATTGTGCCATCTCTACCATGCTGGTGATGTGATACAGTGCTTACATGCTTTCTTTTATTTTTTATTTTTTTCCTTTACGTTGCTCCTAGTACTTTATTTAAAATAGCCCTACAGAGGGCAGTAGAAGTCTGGGAAAAAAGGCAGTTTTCCTTTGGATGGGAGACTGTCAGTAGAAAAAAAAATAACTACCAGACTTTGCCCATTTCCACTTTGGATCAAAGGGAATGTTTGTTACTCAGATTTATAAAGAAGGCTGTGCTAATGATGTCAGGCTTTTCTTAAACAGAAGAAGGAAAATCTCATGATGTGCACACAGATTCAGCCAGTGAAATGAAATAAATGAGTGTTCTGATAGCAGTGCTCTGCAGACTTGATACAGGCTTGATGAGATGCTGCCAGCTCGGTGCTAGTCCTAGCTCTGCACATCTCCATTTTTTAGGGATGGATGGAGCAGGAGAGCAAGAAACCCTCTCCTGCTCCTTTTATTTAATTTCTTTCAAATTTTGGATAAACCCTTTTAACTTGGAAATTGCAAATATTTAAGCACCATCCTTTAATATATGAAGGGTTGTCACTGTGTTCATGAGGATGTGTGGGGACAGGACAAGGGACACACATTCCTTTATGGGAAATCCTTCCTGGAAACAGGAATAACATTCTTCACTATGAGAAGAATTAAACCTTGGAGAAGTTTTTGTGCAGAGAAGGGCTGGAGGTGTTCAGGACTGGCCTTGACAGGGCCCTGGATAAACTATAAACTCATCTCAGGCTCTGCTTGCAGCTGAGGAGGGTTGGAAGGAATATCTCCAGAGGGTTCTCGTGACCTGCACTGTTACCACATTTTCATACCTTTAAATATTACTTCCTTTTCAAATTTTTCTTAAATGTAAACTACTTCAATAGGAAGAGATACTGAGGCATTTTGAGGGACAGTTGAGGAATTTCTTTCCTCTTAAATTTTTAAGAGGTAACTTGTACTCATTGTGACACATTACTAACTGTGACGCATTAACACATTGACACATTAACCCTCAGATTGAATTAAAAAAGACTGCATTAGCAATAGACAGGGAAAACTCTCATCTTCATGTTGAGTAAGGCGAGAAACCTGCAGGAGGAGATCAAAACTTACATTTAACTGCACATTACACATTAATGTGACACATTACTGAGAGATCCATTTCATGGGRTAAAAAGAAAAATATACATAGAAAACCATCTATATACTAATGTACAGATRATATTTKTATCTCTGTGTAGGTGAGTATAAAYGGAAAATATGTAGATATATTGATAYATAAATACAGAGGTATATTGATACATAAATATAGATATAAATATACATAAATATATAAAAATACACATAAATRTAAGATATCAGTAGATATGTAGAAGTAATATACATGAATATRTTGGATATCTATTTTTCTATAATATAGGTATTTATTTAAATAGATCTCCAGATATCTGTATAAATATAGGTATGTATTATGTAGCTGTGTGTATACATTTGTCCATGTAAAAGATTTAAATCTATGTAGAGAATAAGTATCTAAATATATCAAATACATAGGTATAATCTCAATTTAGAAATATCCATCAAACTGATTTCAGAAGCAAAGGTTGCAGTGTGAGCTGTGACATGYCAAAACACCTGTATACTAAAAACTTTAATTCCACATAACTATAAACACTGTAATTACAYGTCACTTTACACATCACTTGCTCCTGTGACTACTAATAACTTTACTGATAACTTTGTGTGATCAAAATAGGGCTGAGTGCCATCAGTAGAATGTCMGCAAGGAAATGTCACCCCCCTGCAGCGAGAAAACGGGTGTGTGGTTACACATGCCACACGTGTGTGCTAAAATTGTCTGCCCTTTGTATTTATCAGGTTCAGGAGGCCACGGCAGCGAGTTCAAGGGCACAGGTCAAGAGGTTGTGGCATATCTTGTCAGAGATTCAGCAGGAAAGGCTCCTCAGGGTTAAATCAGTGTCTTCATGTCAGCTTTGCYGTGAAATCTGTGT
Organism: Malurus melanocephalus; assembly: GCF_030028575.1. Lineage (NCBI taxonomy): Eukaryota > Metazoa > Chordata > Aves > Passeriformes > Maluridae > Malurus > Malurus melanocephalus. Next base: position 50,585 of record NW_026623414.1, on the reverse strand, counting down.
TCATTTCTCTGAGTGCCTTCCTGTGGAAGAGCAGAAAATCCTAAATCTGGAACGCAGCCATTGGAATTTCTACTTGAATCATAAAAATGTTTCAAATTCAATCCTGTGTTATGTAAAAATGCATGATAATACATTCTGCTGGCTTGGTTCTGTGTGATACTGAGCTTGTCTTGAACTCAGCATTGCTTGAGGTAATTTAAAAATGGCAGATTTGGATTATGTCAGACCCTCAGATTCAAKTAAAAAAGGCAACTTTAGCATAGAGAGGGAAAACTCTCATCTTCATGTTGAGCAAGGYGAGAAACGTGCAGGAGGAGATCAAAACTCAATTCTTGTTTTTAATGTTGGGGAGACTGAATTTCAGTGGTGTTCAAATGGGTTTTGAGAAAGAGGGATGCTAATAACAGAAACAGAGCGTTGGAAAATCCCCTTTGCAGTTTGATATTTRAAGGGTTAATTTATGCTCTTGGTCTAAAAGAAAGGTCAGAAGGTTCCCTGATTACCTACAAGATACCTGTAGTGGCATTTATGGCAATAACAACTCATCCTGATCTCTGCAGGCAGTGTGTGGGTATCCATTCCTCAGGAATTTGATATTAGCCCAGTTAGAACCACAGATTGGACAGAAATTTTAAGAACAAGGATGTTTGGCCATTGGAAGAGATTAAATCAGACATAATGAGTCAAAATGTAATATTTGCCCAGAGCTGATGTTCAGACAGGGGTTCCAGTTTTGGCACAAATACTGAGCCCTATTGTCTCTAAGATCAATGTAGATGACCTTAAAAGTTTTTCTGGATGAAAAATCTTTCATTTAAGCACATTAAAATGGAGYACAAGTCCTCTTTTGTAGCTTGATGTAAAATGAGATGAAATATTTGACGTTCTGAATGATTGGATTTGGCTCCTGTAGCAAGCACAGGACAGACAAGTGGCATTGCACAAACTTCCTKGCTGGAAATCCTGTGCTCTTTTTAACCTCATGCAGTTTTTTCCACTCCAAATRAATTAATAGTGATAAAGAGAGCCAAAAACCAATGCCTGGTAATCATGTAAGAACTAAAAAGACCCAAAAGTGGCGAAAAAGGAGCTCTGAGAAAAACTATGATAGAAATTTGCTTTAGAGCATTTTAATTTTTTTTTCCTACCCATTTCTAGCAGCATTCATCCTAAATGGGTAAGAGAAGGTATTTTCTGGCTCCAGGTACAGGGATAGTTATTAGGACAGTTGGAGCAGCAAATGCATAACCATAGTAGTTGGTGTTTTCTTTTGTTCTGCTTATCAAAAAGCAGATGCTGGAGCAAGCCTATCCAACTTTCTAAATATAATATACGTCAAAGGTATTTACCAACTGTTTGGGGTGATTTGTTTTACCTGGAATATAGTGCAGTGATCAAGAATTCCACATGGCAGGAGTGAAAACAAAAACACCCAGAGAAGGGAGGGAGGGAGGGGTAATCTGAAAAGCAAAAACACAGAGAAGAGAAGGGGTGTGGGGTAATCTGAGAAACAAAAACACCCAGAGAAGGGAGGGAGGGTGGGGTAATCTGAAAAGCAAAAACATCCAGAGAAGGGAAGGAGTGTGGGGTAATCTGAAAAACAAAAACACAGAGAAGAGAAGGAGTGTGGGGTAATCTGAAAGAAATGCTGAGGAACCTGATGCTTCCTTTTGAGCGATAACTTTGCAGTGCATATGTGGCTCCTGGTTTGAATTCTGTTTAAAGAGCGTTTAAAATTCCAATAAGTTTGCAGCTTCCAATAGATATTTCTGGGATTGTATTTGTAAATAAGATGGGGAGTTTTTATTCCAGCTCGGAAGGAAAATCAGCTGTGCCTGTGTCAAATACCTGTGTGTGAGAGGTGTTCCCCAGTCTGCTCTGAAATGTCCTTTGACAGGGACTTGACCATCTCTTGACCTGCCAGTATCCATTTGGTCTTGAGAGTAACTATTTAAAATACACATATCAAGCCATTCCATGTGGCTAAAAACAAGGCATGTTTATGATCTCTGTCCTGTTTATAACAGTCTTCATGGACTTGAAGGCTTAAAATGTCTCCTTCAACCTTTTTTCTCTTCTAAACTAAGCAATCTTTACTACTCCATACTTTTTCTTATGGGTTCCTTGTGATAAATCTCATTTTTGGGATAAATCTCATTCMTGTGATAAATCTCTTTTATTCTTTGATGATCTCTGTTGGCCCCTTTCCAGTCTGTGAATGTCCTTTTGAGGGTGCTGGAGCTGGACACAGCACCCTCTGGACCTGAGCCTTGCTTTGGTGCTGAGCAGCACCGAGTAAAGTTCTTTGCCTTCTATTCTGTGATTCCACAAACCTCTGATTCCACAGATGAACCTCCTACAGCATTTCTGGAGGATGTTTGATSTCCCCTGGTGCAGCRTTASRAAGTGTGCAGCTGYRCTCTGCTGCAGCTCCTTTTGTGGCWGTGCAGGTGCAGAGCTGATGGTTTGACCTTYGAAATTTTGGCATTCAGTTTCTCCTTCTTTTAAATTTAGGCATTCAGTTTCTCCTTCCTTTGAAATTTTGGCATTAACTTTCTCCTTTCTTTTATATTTCGGCATTCAGTTTCTCCTTTTGCATTTAGGCATTCAGTTTTTCCTTCCTTTTAAATTTCGGCATTCAGTTTCTCCCTCCTTTGAATTTTTGGCATTCGATTTCTCTTTTCTTTTACATTTTGGCATTCAATTTCTCCTTTCTTTTACATTTAGGCATTCAGTTTTTCCTTCCTTTTAAATTTAGGCATTCCGTTTCTCCTTTCCCTTAAATTTCGGCATTCAGTTTTTCCCTCCTTTGAAATTTTGGCATTCGATTTCTCCTTTCTTTTACATTTAGGCATTCAGTTTCACCTTTCTTTTAAATTTTCCTTTAAATTTAGGCATTCAGTTTCTCCTTCCTTTGAAATTTTGGCATTAACTTTCTCCTTCCTTTTACATTTAGGCATGCAGTTTCTCCTTTCTTTTAAATTTAGGCATTCAGTTTCTCCTTTTCTTTATATTTTCCTTTACATTTAGGGATTCAGTTTCTCCTTTCTCTCAAATTTAGGCATTCAGTTTCTCCCTCCTTTGAATTTTTGGCATTCAGTTTCTCCTTTCTTTTACATTTAGGCATTCAGTTTCTCCTTTTCTTTAAGTTTTCCTTTAAATTTTGGCATTCAGTTTCTCCTTTCCTTTAAATTTTGATATTCAGTTTCTTCTTTAAATTTTCCTTTCAATTTTGGCATTCACTTTCTTCTTTTCTTTAAATTTTGGCATTCGGTTTCTCCTTTCCTTTAAATTTCCTTTTACATTTTCCTTTAAATTTTCCTTTACATTTAGGCATTCTGTTTCTCCTTTCCTTTACATTTCAGCATTCGGTTTTTCCTTTCCTTTAAATTTTCCTTTAAATATAGCCATTCAGATTCTCCTTTCTCAGCACAAACCTCCTCAGTCATCCTCAGCGAATGAAACCTCCTGACTCAAGTTCATTTCTCCAATTTACCAGATATATTAATGCAGAGATTCCCCAGACATCAGGCTCCTGATGTCAGAAGATGCCCCTCATGAGAGTCATTAGTGTCAAACAAAATACTCATCTTGGGCCAGCTCAGATCTCCTTCTGTCCTGGGCTGTTGTTTGCACCCTTTCACTTTCCTAATCAAACATTSTGAAAGTTTGGCTCGCCTTGGTAAATGCTCAGATGTGTTTGTGTTGGGTGTGTGCCCATCCAACAGCTCCAAGGCTGTCAGGAAATCACAAGCAGCGTGGCATGTTTACAAGACAAGATATGAGTGTGCAGTGAATCATATTCCTGCTTCATTTTACAGCTGCTCAGCTGGCTGAACCTGGCATTTAAAATGTGTCCTACCTGGACAAAGCCTGGCTGAGGGTTCACCGTGGCTGAAGCGGAGCTTTGCAAGACCACAGCACTTTGAACTGAGTTTAGAAATGTGTAAACCAAGCCCAAAATGCATTTAAATAAAGTTCTAGGGAACAAAAAATACAACCTAAAAATATTCACCAGTGACATGTTCCTAACTGTGCAGTTGATGAGGATAAAAATCCTGAGCATTGAAGTAGAATTTCACCTTGAAAARCAGCCTCTTGCCCAGTGTGGATGTGCATAGCTGTGTTGGAGGTGGTGGGACCATGTTAATTTGTACCAGCTAAGAGCTGCTCCAGTGTTTCACTGCCTCTGCAGTGCCTACATGCTTCCTTTTAAAATAAATATTTCCAGTTTCTCATAAATTTATTGCTGGGTGAAGTGTGCCAGCGAAGCAGCCATGGAAACGAAGGTTTGCTGTTAAATCACAGGAGAGCAAAGAGCAGTGGTGCCACATCCCAGGCTCCCTTACACATTTGTAGGAGCCACTTCTCCTCAGCTTGGGACATCCTTCAGCCTCCCTGGGTCCTTCCCTTGAACCTCTGCCTCTGTTTTTGCCTCCATGGTCACTCCAAGGCCAGGCTGGAGCCACTGCTCACAGTCAGATGACAACATTCCCTGGGTGCAGTTCTCAGATTTTCAGTTTYATGTCACCTGCAGGAGAGATGTGTCACACCAGAGCTGCTAGCTGGACATACTGTCCACTGCAGCCAAGTGTAAAACCCAGTGAAAGACTCTGTAACAGCCTCCTGCCTGGATTTCATTAATGCTTCTRAATAAGTCTGTTATGAGAAGTCCTGGGGGATCTGATTGTACRAACAGCGAGAAGGAAATGGAGAGGAGTGAACAAGAATGGTGTTTGTCTGCTATTAAAYGGGGAGTGCAGCTTGTTTTGAATGGCACAGTAAACTTGGGTTTCATTATTTTTGTGATCATCCAACTGCTGTGTGGTCAGTAGAGGTCTCTCCAGCCTTCCTTAGGCATTCATGTCGGACAGCATTTTGATTATTACAGTAACTAAACACAAACAACAAGGAATTCAGATGTCTCAGTTGGTTATGGCGAGACAATGAGGAAAGGGAATGCCTGTGCTCCAGTTTTATTTCCCTTCCCTCGGCGAAAGCGCTGAGTCCTGGCTGAGTGCACCAGCCAAAGCAGAACTGTTGTTCCACGGGCTGGAGCTCAGTGTCAACAGAGGCAGCTCCACAGAAACGTGGAAATTGAGTTTCTGACATATCCACAGCCTTGGGAGAGGGTTTTCAGGGATGGAACACATTGCTGTGGATGCACAGTGTGAGCTGCATGAACAGCGGGGAGCTGCTGTTGGAGCTACAGAGTTTGCAGCCCTGGGATTGCAGAAGTAAGTGGTGGAAGGAAAGGAGAATATCATGGAGTARAGGTAATTTTTGTGTTGTGTTATAGTAAGATTAATCACTGCTGAAGGGAAAAGCAGTGGRCAGAAGTTGAAGGAAACAACTTGGTTAGAAAGGAAACAATTCTGCTTGGTTAGAAAGGATCCTGAGCAACCTGYTCTAGTGGAAGGKGTCCCTGCCCAGGTTTTTAAGATCTTTCCCAACTGTGATTCCAACTATGGTTCTAAGGTTTTATCCTCAGCAGAGAAAAACGTTCCCTATTCAGGCTTTTCTCAGGTTGTACAGAATCTCCCTACCGGTCAATCTCTGCTTTAAAAAAAAAATTTAAAAAAAAAATGTTGTTTGGTCTTTTGTGGTTCAGAATAGAAGAGAGAGAGCAGAAAGCTTTGTCCATGCTGTGTGTGGAGGCTGTGCCCACCCCAGGCTGGGACCTGAGCCATCCCTCCTGCCAGCTGCAGTTCTCCCTGGCCATCAGTGTCTCAATGGAAATGGAAATGCCTGTGGGCCACAAGAGTTGGGCAATTCTGAGGAGGGACTGTGTGCCAGGTGGTCTTGTGGAGAATGTTCTGCTGCCATACCTGCTTGTGGTTTGTGTTGTGGAAGGATTGTGGGTTTTGTAGTTGGCTCCTGGCAGGAATGGAGACATTTCCATGCTTCCAGGCTTTGATAAATGATTATTGAAGAAGAGARCAGCTCAGCTAAAATGTTTTTCTCTGTAGGGCTTTAAGTGCAGTGCTTTGAAAGGAGAGTCTTCTGGTGGGTGGATGGGAAGGGTCAAGATTCACCATTTGTTCTTCCAGATGGGAAATGCTGAAACTGCCACAGTGGATTCTGCAGTTCTGACACTGTGGTGTCATAGAGCAGAGCTGCTTTTATTGCCTAAATTATGTGGATTTAAAAGCAAATGTGGATTTGCTTTTAAATCTGTTACCTAATCTGTGGGCTGGGCTAAAAGATATTTCTCTTCGTAAGAACTTTTTTTTTCCCATAGCTGTAAAATAAAAAATAATTGTTTGTTCATYTGAAAATGGGTAAAAATGTTGTTCAGTTCTTGACCCTCCTAAGSAGAGTAACTATGAGAACATCCTTTGTCTGTGTGTTGCCTTTCATGCTCATAATGATGGCTTTTGAAAGTTTTCAGTTATAGCAAATCAAAGTCCACTTACTCAGAGTGAACATGACAAATGATGGGGAATTGCATATATTTTCCCCTGACCTTATTATAACGTAAGCTCTCAAAGGCTTCTGTGGAAGAATTAAATCATAAGCCTCCAGATTCTTTTTTTTTCTTCACAAATGGGTAGGTTTGCTGAGGCAGTTCAGTCTCTGCAGGARCAGCTGAAATCAGATTTACCCATGCAACAGTGTGTATTGGCATTGGAGYTGGACCACCAACATCTTTCTTAACAGAAACGCTAGGAACAAAATAGATTTCAGGCCAAGAATTGACTTTGAAAAGAGGAAAGTGATCATTATTTGTTGTAGACTGTAGCTTGGGTTTGAAAACATTTCTTTTATGGTCAGTTTTAGTTAATGCAGGTTGCTGAAGAAAGAAAATATCTCCCTCACAAAGGAACACATGGGAAATAATAAGCTTATTAATTGAATGCATRAAACCTGCTCTCCTTTTCATGAAAGAAGGGCCTATGCTATGCTGAATAAAACTTTCCCCTTTGCATGCTGATGTGTTCTCCACCAATTGCTGTTGCTGCTTCATTAGGAAACCCAGCATTTGAAGCTGCATTCTGGCAGCACAGCTCCTTTTGCTCACCAGACTTGGCCAGAGGAGTGAAAGGGCCAGCACTTGTTCACGAGGAAGAAACGAAGCATCTGAAAAACTGAAATTCTCTTAAGCTGGAGCAATTTTTCACAGGAGTGTTTTAGGGTGGACCTTTTATTTGTTGCAATGGTGCAATGTAACAAATTACGTTTTCCAGCTTTGCTGTATTTGACCCAAGTATGGATCCAAATCCACTGAAGTTGTGTAAGCAAATACCTCTTTCACTTTCCCAAAGTGTTGCTGCTTAACTGTAGACTTTATGAACGTTTTTCATTCATTTCAGGTGCGTAGCATCYAGAATTCACTTTGTGGCAAATGTTAAGTAGATACTCTGAAAATTACATTACTGTTGCAATATATTCTTCTTTTTCTTTTAAACACTGCAGTCATAGTCTAGTTCTTATTTCTGGTTGTTCTGACATGGCTGTAAATGGAGCTGCACTGTGCTCATCCTGCACCACTGGCAACGGAAGCAAAATTCCCTTCCAAACAGGAGGGTGTATGTGGGGGTGTTGGGACAAAGAGAACTTTGTGTTTATAAACAAATAAACTGGGAAAAGCATATTTTAGTCAGTGACCAAACAGAATAAATAACAAAATAAATAGATTTCCTGAAAAAAAAATTTGTTAAAAAAAAAAAAGGAGAAATGAAAATGTTCTGGACTTTGCTGGGAAATAAATTTTGTGCCATGCTTTGGGATTTGGATTATAAGTTGTTTCACTTGATCCAAGCCAAGTGTGTTTCCTCAGAAGTCTGTGAACTGGAGCACTCGGCTGGGCTCTTAGGATGCACCTGAGGTCCCAAATGGAACCAGCACCTTCCATTCCTTTCCAGGAGAGCTGTGGCGCTGGTCAGAGCCCTGTCGGGATGTGTTGGCCTGGGCTGGGGTCAGAGTGCCCAGCCAGCTCAAGGGCTTGGGCTCAGCTCAGGTCCACGAGCTGGGCTCAGCTCCCCCTTGGCTCAGGGAATGACTCTGCCCAGGCTCTGCATGCTGGGGACGTGTGACCTGTGCTGTTCTCAAGCTGTTGTGAAGAACCTCTTGGAGAAGAATGCAGATTTCTTCCCTGTATCTGCTCGGTTGTCTGCATGTTCAGAGCCTGAGCTGAGTTTCTGTGCCTACATGTGCTGTACTAACAGGGGCCATAGCCAGCTCTTTTATTTCACAGATACAGCCCTTGCTGGTAATTGTCATTTTGTCACAGCTCTTGCTGGTAATTCTCATTTTGTCACCCTGATATTGCCCCAGTCCTGTTTTCCTGAGCGAGTAAAGGCTTCTGTGCCCATATTGATCAGTGCATTGGGTCCCTCCACCCCGGTCCAGATTGTAAATCCATCCTAGGCAYTTTCATGAAGCCCAGACAGCTCTGATGATTTCTGGGCATGGCTGTGCTTTCTGCTGAGAATCCTTTARCGTGAAGGCTGAAGAAATGTGGATTAGGATCTTAGCGTTGAAAGTACTGTCAATCTCCAGCTCCTATAGCCACTGAGAAGGGCCATCACTATTTTTAAAATATTCTATACAAATTAACTGTGCAGTGCTCACAATTGGGATTTTGATGAAGCTTTCAATCCATTGCTGGATGTCTCGTGTGGAAGGCAGGCTGAGACAAAGGCTTGCTTGTTGCAGCGWGCCAAAGGAGCCCGGTGTGGTGCGGGGATGGGAAGGGGACCGGGATGAGCAGGAGGACTTCAGGAAATGAAAACAAAAACAAAGCAGCGGCGTACGGTAAGAGGCACGGAGGAAAGAGCAGTGGTGCAGCTTTTGAAAGCGCGGGGAGGAGCTCTGCTGGCAGCTCGTGGAGAAGTTGTCACCTTCCCTGCTCTCTGTGTCTGTGTCAGGGCACTGTGTCAGCTCGCTGCTGCACTTGGGGTCACTGTGACTCCTTCCACAGCGCTGGAATCCCTGCAAGCGCTCAAAAAGCRTGGTGCTCAGGGATGTGGGTGAGTGGTGGGSTGGGCAGTGCTGGGATCATGGCTGGACTCGATCTTGGAAGCCTCTCCYCACCTTAGTGATTCCGTGATTCCCRTGCCATCGTTTTTTGGTCCTCCTTAACCYGCCAGGATGGACTGAGCAGGCTGGAGCAGAGCAGCGAGAGGGCCAGGTGGCATYGCTGTCTGGGGCATTTAGGATTTCCCTTCTGTGCTGGAGTAAAGCAGGAACAGTGCCCTGGCAGTCAGCAGGCTGGCACGAGCTGAAAAGCAGCGTGATTGCTGGCTGTGTCTGTAATCCTGCTCCTGCTTCCTTCCAGCTCCCTGTGGGAACTTTACCAGAGGAAAAGGACTGGCAAAATCGGCCAGTGTGATAGTTACTGGTTAACAGTCCTGGAAATCTTCTGACTTTAGTAATGTCTTTAAAAGTAGTGTTAGTTCCTGCTGTTCCACTTTGTCYGTAAGCACGTGAAATGGCTGAGTTTATTACTAAGGAGTCTCTGATACTCCTAGAAACGCGCTTCTCCGTTGAGTCAGGAGGATGTACGTGCTCTAAATCTGCCGTAGATCTGCTTTGGATCAGGGGAGGGAGGTTAACAGAGCCGTATCTTCACCGAGCAGCTGAAAGTGAAGCGAAACAGTCCCTGCRTGGCTGCAGCAGCTCGTGATTTACAGGGCTGGATCCGCAGGGCTGCTGCTGCTGCCGAGAGAGAGCACACGCTCTCCTCCGCTGTTGATTTTTGAATTAAAAAAATGCAGCTCTGTACACAGTTTACTCCAGTGCTAGAGGGCAGGGAAATATAGGTAAGAGCCGTTAATCCCCAGCAGGCTGCTGGGCAGGCAAACAGACACAGATGACAAAATTTAATTGGAAACATGAGCAGTTTAACAGAAAGCATATTTGTGATAATTGAGAGAGTAACATCTCCAAAAAGGAAACTCTGCAAAGAGAAACCRGCTCAGAGGAGAAGTGGCCACTGGTAGGTGAGTGTGATTTTTCAAGCTCTCTTTAAGCTCGGAACTAATTTCTTAATGAGAACAAATAAYATTAGGAGGAACTAACTAAAGAAAAGATTTGTTTTCTCTGTGGGGGGAGGGCTGTAYGGTTGCTGCCACAAGTTTCTCTTACAGCTGAGTTAGGATGTGTGGTAATACTTAATTGAGGTTCTTTGCAAAAGGTTAGAATTGGTTTTATTTTTGTACAGAGTTATCTTCTACCTTTGCATGTGAAGATCTCACCACCCCCACCCCCAATAACTGAAAGGACTTCAGTTTTACTTTTTTCCTTACTCCTGCATTTTTTTTATAAGTTTGAGGTTTTTCTAAGAATCGAACTTGGACAGCGAGTATTTTGCCAAAAGCAGAGGGAACCCTTAGTTATAAAATAGYGCTGTGTTTTTGCTAATGAAAAAGTATTGTGGACTTAATAAGGGAGAGCACATTGCAGAACACATTTTGGTTTGAATTGGAAGAGATTCCTTTTCTCCCTTCTTTTTCTTGAACAGCAAGTAAATGTAAATTATACAGTAGAAGCTCCTTGCTGTTCTGCTGGGTAGAAAAAGAAAACCGGCTTTTATTTTCCCTCAATTTCACTGATGTTGAAAATACTGCTGTGTCTTTTTAACGTTACTGGCGTGGAATTCTTGATGTTCCATTGCAGAAAGAATCCCACGCTAGCTCTAACACCAGGTACCACCAAGGCCGTTTTTTCGGGGTCATTTTCTGTGGTTTTTTTTTTTTTTTTTGCCAGAGCCTGCAGACAGCGCAGCCTCCCAGCCCACAGGAATGAATGAAAATGTCTCATCGCCGTCTCCGGGCTGCGGYGGTGCCGCTCCTTGCGGTAACTCCTCGGCCATCCCTCAGCCCAGCTCTGCCATCAARCCCTGGCGCAGCAAGTCCCTGAGCGCCAAGCACACGGCCACCTCTGCCATGCTGTCCGTGAAGGCACCGGCAGCCGAGCCCCCAAAGCCGCCCCCAGAAATGGCCAAARCCACCCCCAACGGGCAGAAATCCATGCTGGAAAAGCTGAAACTCTTCAACAGCAAAGGGGGCTCCAAAACGGAAGGCCCCAGGTCCCGGGATAACAGCTGTGAGAAGCTGGAGGCTCTGCTCAGCCTGGAGGAGAGCGAGGAGATCGAAGGCACCGCCCTGAACGTCAACAACCCGGGCTCCATGTCCAACAGCCCCAAAATCGCCCTCAAGGGCATCGCACAGAGGACGTTCAGCCGCGCGCTGACCAACAAGAAAAGCTCTCCGAAGRGTAACGAGAAGGAGAAAGAGAAGCAAAAGGAGAAGGAAAAGGATAAAAGTAAAGACCTTACGAAGAGAACCTCYATCACCGAGAAGCTGGACCTGAGGGAGGAACCTAGAGAAGAACAGACGGCGCTGACGGCGACAGCAGAGATGCCAAAAAAGTCCTCCAAGATCGCGAGCTTTATCCCCAAGGGAGGGAAGCTGAACAGCGCCAAGAAGGATGCCTCRGCCCCTTCGCACAGCGGAATACCAAAACCAGGAATGAAGAACACCGCGGGCAAACCCTCGAGTGCCCCCGCCGCCACCAAGGAKGGCGAGCGCGGCCGCGGAGGGAAGGCCGGCGCGGGGCTGTCACACCACAAATCGCAGCTGGAGAGCCGCCACTCCAGCTCCTCGTCCAGCCTGGCCTCCTCCGAGGGCAAGGGMGCCGGGGCCCCGGCCGTGAGCACCCACAGCACGGGCAGCAACACGGTGAGCGTGCAGCTGCCGCAGCCCCAGGCGCAGTACAGCCACCCCAACACCGCCACCGTCGCGCCCTTCATGTACAGGTACGGGGCATGTGGGGGGAGTGGGTGTGGGCTGTCCCTTCTGGACATCCTTCAGCTGGGTGAATGCCATGTCATCTCTTAAAATCTCTTAAAAGGCTCTCTTCAAAGAATCTCTTAAAAGAATCTCTTGAAAGATCATTGCTTTAAGAGAGCTGGCAGTTGACGCGTTTGGACAAAAACTGTGGTGGAAGCTGCCAGACTAAGGCGTGAGAAGTTGTGCTAGCCTGGGAGGGGATTTATTGTTATATCCGACCCTGCCAGAGGTGGGACCCTGCTCAGGTGACACTCTGAGCACCTCTTTGAGCAGGTGCTGCCCTTCCAAAGGGTGCAGGAACATGTGTGGGGTTTGTTTGAGGCTTTGGAAGCTGTGATAAGGCCAAGACACACTCGTGGTGTTCGTTGTGGGTGACACACGTGGAGCTGCCTCACCACAAACAGGAATCGGGAATTAAAAAGAAAAAATAATGAAAAATCCTTTAGTTTAGGTGAGGCCAGACAAGAAGTCCTGTGTTGTTCTGTGTGTTAAAAACAAAAGGGCAGCCAAATGAGGTCGCAGCTAACCTCGGTTGGGCCCATTTTCTGTTTGAAGCACCTTTTGTTGGGCAGGTGCAGTAGGGGATGCATGGGGAAGTGTAATGAGAGAGAAAACGACAGCAAAGGTTCCCAAAGACGTGCTCCCCAAGAAGCTCCTCAGCCCCAGGGTGGGACTGAGCTGTCCWGTAGGATTAAGGATGGCAAAYCAGATAGATTTATATTTWAAAAAAAWKGATTTATTCTGGTCATGATTAGACTGAAAGTTCTCAGTCAGAATTGTTTGCTACACAGTCAAGGCAGCTGTAACTACTGGTGTAGTGTAATGCACTATTTCTGAAACAATGCTGAAGGTACCGTATTAAATTGATATTAAAAGCAATTATTCAGCAGAGGTTGGTGTCACTCACCCATACCAATGACTGTGGGCAGATCTCTTTTGCTCACCCTCCAGGATGTCCCTGCTCAGGGGAGGAATCTGCACACACTGCAGGGAGGGATGTGTTAGAAGAGCCTGCCAGCAGAAAGTGGGATTGGGTTTTTGTAGGATGGAGGGATTGCCCGTCAGGCAGTGTCTCCTGGCCAGCTGGGTCAGCTCAGCAGCCTCAGTGGGGTCACTGCTGGTTCCTTTATCAGGTGCTTCACCAGCTCTGCCCCATCCCCACCTCCCTGTCAGGAGGATCCTCTTTGGGATTGATGTGTCAGGCTGGTTCCAGATTATCCAGCACYAAAAGCAGCCTGAGACCCCTTGTCCTTTGGAAATAGGGCATTGTTCCAGCTGGTTCACCCCTGCTCCAGGCAGAGCATCCTGCTGCAAGGGTCAGGTGAAATTAAGAGTATTGCAATAATAATTCCCAACTGTGTCTTCCCTTTTTCACAGCCCTTGCCCTTGGGTCAGAAGTGCTTCCTGGCTCTGTGAGCAAAACACAGCATAGTCAGGAAAGTGAAATGAATCGCAATATATAACTGAAATCTGATAGATCCATAGATCCCTACAACATTATCTTTCATTACCATAATATCAGGCAAGGAATTGGAGTTTGAAGTTGGTTTTGCTCAGTCATTTCTTTTAAAATACAAAAGYTGATTATTGAATGGAAAGCAGCARGAGTGTAACATGCCATCACACTCTRCCTTCTTTATCTTCATGCAATACAGGCTTTGTTGGAGAGGATCAGATTAGCCCCAACAACTGATATTATTGATAATTTAAGATCTGGAAATCCAAGTGTCTTAAGGCCCCATCTGATGAGCTGTGAAGCCTATCTTRGACTATGAATTTTTTATTTTTTACAGCTGAGTGCTTGTTTCCATTTCTAGGACATAATTCAACATGGGACTAATGAATTATGTAAAATCAGTGTGTGGTGTGTTGTGGAGAGTGGGACAGAGTGGCTGATGGCAGGTGCACGCCTTGTTGTTGTACTCCAGCCACTTTGGATRGAGGGAGGCTGCACTTCTGGGTTTGTTTTTCCTTCCAGATCTCARACAGACAATGAGGGGAACGTAACAGCCGAGGCCAGCACGGGAGGGCTCAGCATGGACTCTGCTCTCTATGTCAAAACTGCCCAGCCTGCCCTGGAGGACCTCTCAGGTATGTCCTGCAGCACGACCTTGTGAAATAAGAATGAGCTAGAGCAGGTTGGGTTTATTCCTAATGCTTCAGTTCTTAATCATTACATTCCTTTCAGCTCTTCAGCAATGAAAACAAGGTGTCAGTAATTGGAACTCGAGATACTTGAGTTCAGCACCATGGTGTGCTCCCCAAATTTCTTGAAATCATTAGGAATTCTGCCTGCTTCATGTTTTTCAAGGAGACATCGGTTTTTTTTTAGGATTAAGCTATTAGAAGGATCCTAAGTATCCTCAAGCATTTCATATGTATTGTTGACTTTTAAAACATTTGTTTCGGAGCTTAGAGAAGATATTAAGTTTATTTCCTTGGTGTTTGAGTTTGGAGGAATTTCAGTATCACTTACATGAATCTGATAAATTTAAGAAATAGCATTTGCAGCAACAGGGCACCAAAATCCAGCTACACTTCACTGTGTCCRGCATACAGAAGCTGAAGCAGGTTGTAGCTAGAATATGAGCAATCTAAATTAGAAAGCAACTCATGTAGTTGTCTGGAATTCCTGCTACTGTAAGAAATATATAACTAGCAAAAAATTTTAAGCTTATCAATATGACAAAAGGTTTTTCAGCAGCCGTATTCTATTAATGCGTAGATGTGCAGAGAATGTACTAGATTCTATTGATTTGATCTAAAATGTGTTTTTAAAGTCACAGTCAGGTCTTGTCCCGATTTCAGCAATATTTCTGGCTTTGCTTACTGTGTGCTGCTGCAGTGTATTTAATCAGTGGGATATCTCAGGTGTTTTCATCTCCTCAGTCTTTCTGTCCCCCAGTTTAATGTGAGTTTTGGGACCAAATTCCCTCCTTGGAAAAGTGATGTGGCTGAAAGTTTCACCATGAGATTAACTTGATCCTGCATCCCATGTCCTGTCAGTGCTGCCTTTGTAGCTGTGTGCTGATGGCAGAGGAGAAGGGCTCTGCAGAGGAAAAGGGCTCTGCAGAGGAAAAGGGCTGCAGGAGTGCAGAAGGGAGCTTGTCTGTGTTTAATGTGAATACAATTTACCTGTAAGTGGATGAAGGACTGAAAAGACAAATAAAAGGCACAAAGGATGAAATCTTTGAGAACATTTTTTGGATTCATATTTAAATAGGAGAGTTCCAAGTAAGAAACACAGCATCCAGCTGCTTAAACTTTTTCAGCATTACCTCTTAATCATCACATTGGCTGGGCTGGATGTATTTCAGCCTGCAAACTGAGAAGTGCTTCTAGATCACAAAAGGTCTTCAGTCTTTAATGACAGCTGTTATGTAAATACAAACTCTTTCTCAGCTAGAAGATGCGAGTTTTGGGACCCAAAGGCGGAAGACAGCTGACAGCCTCAGACAAGGGAGATGCAAACCCCAGCTGTGCACGGCTGCAGCATCCATGAAGGGGCCTTGGGGGAAACAGCAAACAAAACAAAACAAAACAGTGCCTCAGCCCAGATGAACKGGAAGAAATAAGGCACAGATACCTTCTCTCCCTGCCTAGCAGCTATTGGTGTGCTAATTCAAAAGCACTTCTAAAACAAAACAGCATAGGTAGAGAAAAATGGAAGCAGAATTGTCTAAGGGTGCTGCTTGCTCATGAGGAGCTAAGTGGTTTTAGGATTAACTTCTAGGGGCCAACCATCCCATATCTGTCTTTTAAGTATCCTTATAATTTAAGCAGTGGAATGTCATTTAAGTGAAAATTAGGTATCAGTTTAGGCATCAGAGTGTTCACAGTAGAAATTGGTTTAGTTTGTCTCCTGTGTGTTCTCCTAAAAAGTCACCTCCCATTTGCCTTCACATCTAGGAGAGAAATGATCTGTAAAAGAGCACTGTGACCTTTGTTAAGCTAAAGGCTTATAAATATTTTATGTTCTTTACTGCAAAAATTTGTAGATCCATGAGGACAGAAAATGTTTTCTGTCCCAGAGACCCGCTGGCTAAAGTAATCAGTCTTGTTAGGTGGATGTTTCCAGTCCAGACAGACCATAATTGTTTGACCCTGTGGCTTAAGTGAGCTGTAACTCAGGGAGATGATTTCCCAGGGAGTAGAGACTGATTAAAATAAAATTGCTGACACGTGCTGAGTACTTTGGCCAGGAGCTTGTACCACTGCTGCTTTGCAAGCGGCAGTGTGTGAATGGGGTTTTTCTGTGCCACCAAGGTGGCATCTTTTAGAAACGTGAAATCTAAAGCAGAGAATGTAGAAAGTTCCAGCAGCAGCTTTCTTATCTGGTTCTTACCACTTGTGATGTGTGTRATGTACAGATATCCATCTAAAGTAGAAATCGTGCGGGTGACCGGCATCCTGGCAGCTCAAGAATGCATCACTTGTACAGAGAATGCTGAGATGAAATGGCAAAAGTTGTGCCATTTTCTGTAGTATTTTCTTCAGTTCTGAGCTATAAACCCTTTAGAATGAAATAATTTCCTTCTGTGCCCAGCAGAAGCTCTGTGACAGTTTGTTGGAAGTTTTCTGTTCCAGCTTTCAGCTTGCAAAGAATACGCTGGCACCACTAGAAATTCACTTCTCTCCGGCCTCTTAGAGGGTTTAACTTTATAAAGCTCAGCTGAGGTAGCAACCAAAACATTTCTGAATTGACAGCTGAGACCCCRTAAATAAATTATGCTGAGGCACTAATTAAATTATTAATTTTATAAAACTAAATTGTGCTGAGGCTGTAGGAAGTTTTTTTTGTGTACATAAACTCTGCTTTTACAGAGCAGGACATGAATGTGTTTCAGAACTAAGCTAAAGAACGGGATTTCTAAACACCATGAAAAAACTAAGCCATCCCCCAGCTTCATGTRGTTAGCACATTTTGGGAACAGTAACTGAGTTATGATGTTGACAAGCAAAACCTTTTGTTATTTTACCTGAAACACCACTGGCATGGAGCAGCYGGTCAGCAGAGTTTAGTTTATGGAAAGCTGTTGTTGTAGAATGAGATCTGTGTGGAACAGGAAAACAAGACCTGGTGAAGATGCAGCACTGGAGAAATGGCCTGTGTCAGGGGGATGGTGATGGTGGTATTGATAGAATGTGTATTCTGATGAGGTTAAAAGTTAACCAGAATTCAGGCTGGGTCACATGGGAAGTGACAGAAGAGCAGCATCTCAAAGGCAGCCTGTGCAGTGAAGGTGTGACCCTACAGAGCCTGTCCCAGTCAGGATGTGACAGTGGCAGGTGCCTGCCAAGGGGAATGGGATCTCCATCCCAACCGCTTTGGAAAGGCTCTAAAAAATGCATTTGAGCCAGATTGAGGCATGGATGGCAGCTCAGCTCGGTGCTGTTTCCTGCCTGGCCCTTACTCGTGGCTGGTTTTCCCTGCAGGAGAGGACCCCGAGACTCGGCGGTTGCGCACTGTGAAAAACATCGCTGACCTTCGGCAGAACCTGGAGGARACCATGTCCAGCTTACGGGGAACCCAGGTCACTCACAGGTGAGGGCACCTCTCTGTTTGTTAGGAAATAGAAACTTAGGAATGGTTTAGGAGCAGGAAATGTGCTCTTACTCTGCATCTCTTACATCTGGCTGAGTTGCATCCTTAGAAACATTATCAACACTGATAATAGCAGTTTTTGTCTTTAATGCACAGAATTTGAATAATGTTTGCTGGTTTTTGGGATGTATGATGAGGAATTGATAGGATGGGTTGTGTAGTGACTCCAAAGTCGAGAATAATCACTTCTTGTTAAATGTGTGAGGTGATGTTTGAATATAAGTTATAGTTTAAAATGTTTCTTTATCTTACTGAAGTTGAATAACTTAAGTGCAGTACACTCCTCTCCTCCTGTGTGTAATATTCTGTTTAAATAAGAGGTGAACTGTGCTTGACCCACATTATCAAGTGCATAATTTGAATTCCTGACCAAACTCGGGACAAAGAAATTTTTCTAATATTGTTAATCATCCAGCTTTTTCTTCGTAAAGCAGCATTTGTAAATCTTAAGCAATATTTAAAATATGCTGTAAATAAACAAAGATTGCTATTACATTTCAATATTATGTGAGTTAGATCTTTTCAGTGTTGGGAAATTTGGGAGAACAAGCTGTTTGGCCCCTAATGGGGTTGGGGTCCTACCTAATGCTTGGTGCCTTATGTACCCCAGCCCTAAAAGAGTTTATTGAGTTTTGGCTTTGTGTCTAAAACTGCTAAAAGCAGAGTTTGCAAAGATGAACTCCCAAAACTATTTTTCTTTGTGAATTTCAATTGATGTGRCAGCTCTTCATGGCTTAATTACAAYAACCGGAGAATRCGGAGGTTTTTGCAGTTTACATGTAACATTGTATTGAGAATGGTACAATGCTGTTTATTTTAAAAATATCCACAATAAATTGTAAAAAAGTGGCACTTAGTTGAGCAGGAAAGGAAGAGTTCATGTGGGTAAGAGAAGTTGCAGCYATGGATTAGCTGCAATTCAGCTATGAGAATTCAGGGTGTAGTCTTGCAGTCCGTACACATCCCGTGCAAACTCACGGTGTGGTCCCATTTTTAGGGTTTCATGTGTAAGTATTGCCAATATATTTTAAATATATACTCAGTTCATGAATAGATGAGTCATTTTTTGTTTTTCCTGGGTTTACTCCTATGTTTGAGTATCTTCAAAGAAATTCATAGTTCTTTATTGGTTTGTTAATATGCAAAATATATTTTGAAGAAAAAAAAAATTTGGCCTGCCTTCGTATACTTTTCATTTAATCCTCTCTGTGGTATAGAAATAGCTTCTATCTTGGCGCTGGACACATCACCAGAGTTAAGAATTTTTCATGGGTGCAGACAAAAATAGAAAATACATCAGACAAACAGCAGGTTTGCCTTTAGGCAGCTTATYCCCCTCCCTCGCCTGGGCTGGCTAAACCATGGTGTAATGGAGTTACAAGTGCTCGAAGATGAGAAAGTTACACTTTGATGCTGTGGATAATCATTCAATTTAGTCATCTCAGGTGTGGGTGGAGCACCTGGTGGCCTGGGTGTAAGGTTTTTAAGAACATGAGGAAGGACCCAAAAAGTGAAAAGGCGGGATCTCTCCAAGTGTTGTAGCGGTGAATTGTGTGCAGAGTCTGTAACTCGGTGAGYGTCCGGGATCGCCGGAATCTCACAGCATCCCCGTGACAGCCGCATTCCCATCTCTGCTTCCAGCACCCTGGAGACCACGTTYGACACCACGGTCACCACGGAGATCAGCGGCCGCAGCATCCTCAGCCTGACGGGCCGGCCCACGCCGCTGTCCTGGCGCCTGGGCCAGTCCAGCCCGCGGCTGCAGGCGGGCGACGCGCCGTCCGTGGGCAACGGCTACCCCGCGCGCGGGAGTGCCGGCCGCTTCCCCGGCACCGAGCCCAACGCCGGCCGCTACCTGTACCCGGCCCCGCTGCGGCGCCAGCTGGCCACGCGCGGCCACGGTGACATCGGTGACAGGGCCGGAGACGACATTGACCTCCCGGGAGTGGCCATGGACGCCACRGGCTACATGAGCGACGGCGACGTGCTGGGCAAGAACATCAGGGCTGACGACATCACCAGCGGGTGAGCGGAGTGAGCGCTGCGCAGGGGGCTCGCTGGGGCGGGGAGGGAGTGGAATATTGGTTACAACCGAAACCTGGGGCCATTCTCCCATTGGGACAGGGAGGGAGCTCAAATATTGGTTACAGCCAGAACTCGGTGTGTTCTTCCATTGGGGCATGGAGGGAGTGGAATATTGGTTACAGCCAGAACTCAGGGTTGTTCTTCCATTGGGGCAGGGAGGGAGTGGAATATTGGTTACAGCCAGAACTTGGGGCAGGGGAGAGAGGTGGAATATTGGTTACAGCCAGAACTCAGGGCTGTTCTTCCATTGGGACAGGGAGGGAGCTCAAATATTGATTACAGCCAAAACCTGATGCTGTTCTTCCATCGCGGCGGGGGAGAGAGCTGAAATATTGGTTACAGCCAGAACTTAGGACTGATCTTCCATTGGGGCAGGGAGGGAGCTGAAACATGGTCACAGCTGAAACTTGGGGCCGTTCTTCCATTTGGGCAGGGAGGAAGATGGAATATTGGTTATAATCAGAGCTTGGGGCAGGGAGGAAGCCGAAATATCAGTTACAGCCAGAACTTGAGGCTGTTCTTCCATTGGGGTAGGGAGCCCAAATACCAGTTACAGCAAGAGCTTGGGGCTGTTCTTCCATTGGGGCAGGGAGGGAGTTGAATATCAGTTACAGCAAGAACTTGGGGCCGTTCTTCTGCTGGGGCAGAGAGTGATCTGAAATACCAGTTATAGCCAGAATTCAGGGCCGTTCTTCCATTGGGGCAGGGAGGGAGCTGAAACATGGGTTACAGCCAGAACTTGGGGCAGGAGAGGGAGCCAAAATACCGGTTACAGCTAGAACTTGGGGCTGTTCTTCGTTGTGGCCATGATGCTGTGTTTCCGTGATTAGCTGGAGAAATGGTAAAAGCTTTTTGGTTGGTGTTAGAATTTTGAGGCAGACACGGTTACGGGGATAAAAGGGTTTCATTTTGGTATTTAATGGGATCCTGGGGGCACAGCTCTTCAAGGTGGAACACGCCGAGATGCACCCCAATATAACACAGATTCAATTTTATAGACCTCACAAATCAGCATTTCTGTCTAGAATCCCCCAATAAGGACCTTACCAAATGCAGTAATGTCCCCCTATTCTAAAGAACCCCCACCTCAGATGAGGCCAGAGCCCATTCACACAATGTGTTCCAGACAGAAGGTTTCAGCCAAGGTTGRACCCTCGAGTTTTGAGACAGCCCAGGGCTCACCCTACTGGGGATGTTTGGTCTTTCTGCCCAGCAGGACCCCAAAACTGAGCTAGAATATAAAAAATTGCAAGCATGTAGGCTAAGGGTGCAAAGAACATGAAAAGGATACAGAAAATATCTAAAAGGATATATAAAATGTATAAAAGGGTGTATAAAAAGTCAAAAATTGTCAGGCATCAGCCAACTCCGAAGATAGTCTGCTCATTTCAGTTCTCTCTTTCGGAGAGACAGCTCACTACCATGGAAGGATTTAAGCAAAATTCGAGTTTGAAGTGCACGTTATGAAAATATCCCTAGATATGAAGATATTCTTTCACGTGGTTCAGTGTTTTCCTGAGTCGAGGCTCGCTGTGGTTGCAGCATTCATTTGTGCCCACGAGATGGGAGGAGTGAGGTGTTTTTTGGACCTGACTGAACTCTTGGTGTCTGAGCTTTGAGGGGCCAGCTCAGTGGAAGGAAGTGAATTTGCATCTCTGTGTTAGGTGTAATAGTGGTACATGCTAAATAAATTTTAAAGAACAAGTCAGTGTGCAGAARTATGAAGTGATAGACAGTTACTAGCAAGGTTTTACATTTTGTCTCTGCCTTGAATGGAAAAAGCATTTGTTCTTTGTTCCAAAGACTCAGTTCAATTCAACATGTCTGTTTTCAGTGACTATAAAATACWGTCATTTTTTCTTAGCATTGGATTGATGTTAAAATTGATCTCTGAGATTTAAATGGCTTTTTTTTTCCTGTGGCAGCCCTGGCCATCTTGCATCCTTTACTTTTTTGTAATTTTTCTTTTATTAGTGACATTTCTTGTGTTGGCTTTTTTTGGAAGATGTAGTGTCCCTTACTGGAATCCAGCTGCTGCTTTGTCATTTCTTCAACCAGTTCAGTGACACCATCTGAAAACCTCCATTAATTCTGTCAGTTATGAATATTTGGATATTTTCAAAGTCAGGCAATTTCTTTTTAAAGCTTCATTAGGGAAGCATATAGTAAAGGGGCTGATGCAAAAAAAAACCCAGCATAAAATTCTGTTTCAGATAAAGCACCAGTAGCTGTTGCTGCATTAATAATGCATTGAGTATCTAAAGCACCTTGTGTTTCCCTCAAATAAATCAACTTGCACCTGGATTTTRTAATGTTTATTGTAGTAACAGTTCCTGCTTCTCCTCTGGACCATGAATTCAGTTCAAACTTGTGGCTGTGGTTTTGATTTGGAAGTGAGGAAAGTAAATTCTARGTAGCACCATGGTTTCTATAAAACACCTCAAGTAGTAGTTGAGAATTACCCTTGCAGAATTGTGTCAGCTCAGGCTTCTGCTGCTCACAGAGGAGCCCAGTCTTTTCAGATCTTTCTTTAGTGTATAAAACTCACATTCCAGCTTGAGGAAAAGGAAAGAATAGAAAAGCTGTCAAATTATGGATGGTATTGCCAGAGAAATCTGTGCTTTCACTCATCCCTGTGCATCGTTTCCTTTTCTGTGTCTGGTCATCCTGCAAGGGAAGAAAATTGAGTCTCCACAGTCTGAAAGTGCGAGAGAGGTCGTAGATTCTGGGCAATAAAATGGTTTTGCTGGTTGGTGCCACCATCACCAAAGCGATGAGTTACACACCAAGAATGATGGATGCAGCAGAGGAGTCATTCCCTCCACCTCACCCACCCCCAGCCTGGAGTGTTGGGATGTTTTTCACTGAGCATCTCACTCTGTTTCCCCCACAAGCCTTTAAAGGAGGGAGGGAGCTTTTACTCTTTATTCATGCAATTGCCACATGCAATAAATGTGACCTCAGTTTAAGTTTCTCGGGACAAAAGCATGTACATGTTTTTTTTTCTTTTCCACATCTTTTGCCTTTAGCTACAAAAGCCTGTTTATTTGGATAGTATGGGTTGGTTTATTGATTCATATAGCACTCTTGGAGCCATTGACTAAATTCCAAGGACAGAATGGGTATTGGAGGTCGCTGTTGGAAAGATCCCGCCCTGTTTGTGGGCAGGGTTTGGAGATGGGCAGTTTTGGGATCCTCTCCTCTCCTTGCTGTCCTGGTGGGCATTGGGAGGGAACATTGCTGGACTCCCTGAGMAGGGAATATTGTGGTATTAAATTGCAATAACAGCTTCCCAGCATTAACGGAGAAGGATAAAAAAATGAGGGTGCTACCTTTGGTGACACCTGCTGACRCTGGGTTGCCATCTCCAGTGTGAGCAGATGCTGGATAACCTGTCCCATTAGTTACCACCCCTAATGTCTGTTTAATTCCAACAGTACAAAACCAGGAAAGCACTGGCTGTTTGTGGGAGAGGAATAATAAACTGCTCCAAAATTGGAAGGGCTGCTTGAGAAGGAAACATCCTCGTGACTTGCTGCAGAACAAATCACCGAGATCGGTGGCAGGGCAAACAGKCTCCACATTTCCAGGAGCTGAGCTACACTGTGTGGAGAGCAGCACAAGAGGGTATTTAGAGCATGAATAGCTCTTTATTAGCCAGTATGTGTTTCACTTTGTCATTTTGCAGAATTGCTGCAATCCCGGAGTCTGAAAACTTGGATCTGTGTTTTGCTTGGCAAACCGATAGGGAAGGAAGCCAAAATATTTGTTACAGCCCAAATAAACCCAATGGCCAAGAAAAACGAGTTTAGCCGTGTGATGCCGGTGCTTTCTCTGAACTGCTCTGGGTCATGGGAAGTTTCCTTTGGCCTCCCCTCAGGGTCTGCTCCGGCAGGGCTCTGGCACACACCACCCTTGCTTTCTTAGGGTTAGGGAGAGTCTTTGCCAAAGGGCTGGAGAGCAGCTCTCAAGGCAAGCGAGCCTCCAGGGGGAGGATTAGAGCCAAGGAGCTGCTCTGCTCTGCTGCAGGAACTGAACCTTTGCTGCAGCCTCACAGCCCCATGGAAAGCAGCACCTCAGAGCCCAGAACTGTCTCACCTCACTACCCCAAAGGTTGTCCCAGGTGGGGGTGTTCATTCTCCTTTTTTTTTGTTTCCCTAGCCCCTGTGTTTTCTAATGAGATGTAGAGTTAATTTCCTTTTAATCTCTCACTGGAATGCAGCAACAGGGCTRTTGGTCAGAAAAAGRAAAAAAAAAAGCCTTTTGTAATTATTTTCTTTTCATTTAATTAATCCTCAGTCTCTGTTTTGATTACCTTAAATGTGCAGCTTTCTGTGCAGAMTTCACAGCGTGGATGTACTGATTAGTGCTGGTCACAAGTTTTCTCAGGAAATGGCTGTGGGTCTGCRAACACACCTTTGTCAAAATCATGTTTTGCAGAAGCGTGGCTGTTCCAGCTGTGTCCCAGMAATGGTCAGGGGCACTGTGCTAAAATCCTCCTGGCAGCCACCTCCCCTGAGTGCAGTGATTGTTGTTGGGGGGGGTACATGTTACCATTCTATTAACCTCCCCATATCTGATGATTTGGTGGTGATGTATTCCCATTGCACATCCCTATTTCCACAACCTCTTAATGTGTTTGTGTGCACAAACCTCATGGGGTTACMATTCCTTCTTTTTTATTCAAACCTTTATGCTCCCTGGGGATCTTTTTACAAGCACTGGAGGCAGTTGAATTTGGAATGTGAATGAAGGATGACAAAAGGGAGAGCAGGTCACTCTGGAGTGGGAAATCGAACTCAGGTTTGTCAAACCCACCCAGGAGCACTGTGCCCTKCATGGACCAAATCCATATACAGGCTTTTCTGACCTGTTTCTTCCCCTGCTTATTCCCACTGTATTTTTCCTGTAGTTACAATGTGTTCCTCATTTACTGGACACTGCTCTTTAAATGATATGGTTTGAAGGTTTCCTCAAGATACGGTGGATGGGTGAAGCTGCATTCCTTGTATGGCTCTAACACTTCACCATGACTAAGACTATTTTATTTTTCTTCTGTGTTTGAGCAGAGTGTTTATTTCAACTGCATTTTGTCTTGCTAGGGCTGGCTATTTCTACACTGTAGATTACTATGTAGTAATATACAGATAATTAACACAAATAATGAAGGGGTTGGGCAGGCAAACTCAAAAGTTTGACCTTCATGAAAAGGGATAAGGAAATCTGAACTTCTGACTTTGTACAAAAAAAGGTTGAAACTGAGTTTGGGTTTAAAGTCATAGACATTTTGGTTCTGTATGAATGAAATGGAAACATTTATGGCAGAGTTTAAATGAAGATAGTATTCTTATTCCAATAACTGTGCTTAGAGTTCTTTATAGGAGACAAGAGTTGGATACTGCAGAAGCATTTTCCATATTATTAGTGCTGTATATTGTTTTAAATATTCTCCAATATTGCACTCAGTTCAGTAGTTCTTCTGTCAGCTTCATCAATAAGACAGTGTTTTATCATTTATCACAAATGATATCTCAGAGAACATGCTCTCATAGAACCTTCCTTGCAGTGTATGATCCAGCATAGGAATAGAGTGTAGGCCTATGAGTTACAGCCTTAGAAATCAGCTTTTTCTTTCAGTATAATGGTAAAAAAAAGCCATATTAGGTCATATGTAGTGTTAATCGATACAATTAATGCAGTGRTTGTGATGTTTTATATTTTTGCTTCCTTCTTCACACTAACCTATTGTTAACCATTACCAAAATACCTTTTAAGAGCAGTTATCCCACTTTGGGCTTCTTTAATTTAAAAAATAATAAAAAATTTAAAAAATCAATACCTCAGCAGTGTTTGAGCTGCTGCATTAATGCCAGCAGATTGTTGTAATTTGAGTGAAGGGGCAGTTTCTAAAGGACAAAACAGGRTCCCAGTGTGGGGCCAGCCAGTAGAGGGGGATGCAGTCATTCAGTGTGCCCGTGTGGATCTTCTGCAGGAAGAGAGGGAGCCTGAGGCAAGAATCAGTGGAGTTATGCCTCCTCTGCTGCTGAGAACCTCTGGAGAAGCAGCGCTCCCTCCTCCATCCTGTTTGCTCACAGGTCATTCCTTYCCTGAACAGAATTGAAGAGGGTGCTGGAAAATGGATGGCTTATTCTGTAGCTTAGTTCTGTGATTGTCATTGTCACAACTGAGTGATTTGGTGGGTGTTCAGATGGCTTCAGGCCAGCAGCTGGTGCTGCTGCTGGTGCTTGGTAGGTGGGTGTTGTCCTCTTTTCAGTCATGAGTTTCCACCCATAGTTCCCCTTCAGAGCCTCTTTGCTCACCTGAAAGGACTGACCTCTTGGGTGTTTTCCATCCTGACTGCAGCCCAGTGTGTCTGGGCTGACTGGATTTTAAACTGAGTTTTAAAAGCGGCGCTGGAGCAAGCATCCTCCTTGAGGTGAAGGTGAATTTGAGGTTAAGATGCCCTCCCTTGGCTGCCAKATGGAGCGAGAGTTGGAAAGAGGATCATCCACTGGAGACTCTGCTCTGGAGCAGGAATGGCAGTAGCCATGTGAGAGATGCTTCCTTTCAGTCTAATATTCCTTTGTATATTGGCAACTTCTCTTTGCCTGTGAACCTCCTAAGGCTGCTCATTCCACAGGGARTGGGTTTCTTCCAAAGCTCAGAGAGTTGTTCTGGATGTGGGGACGTGCAGCAGCCACTCAGCTCCCTTCCAGGCTGCACTGTCACTGCAGCTCCTGCAGACTGCTTGAAGCTGAGAAGACATAGAGAAAAATTTAACCTTGGGCAGCGGTGCCCAAAAATTGTTGATCTGATGGCTGCTGGAGGATTTATGTGCCAGGCAGCCCTAATACATCTCCAGGTAGAAAAGTATTGATTTCACAAAAGCCACRTATTTGTGCAGATTTCTTGTTTTATTCCATGGAAAAAGGGCTGAGCATTAAGTAGTTAAAGGGGTGAACTTGTTTTGCCTCTGGGCTGGTTTGAGCAATGTGATTATGCAGCACAATTCGTGCTGTTGGTGATTTACACGTGAGAGGCTTCTCGAAATAAACTGTGAAATTAATATATACTTATTCAGTTTTGCATAATCTCATTTTTCCTGTTTTACCTGTTAGTGGAACAGGTATCCCCTCCTTTCCAGCACTGGTTAGGATTTTTGAGTCTGCAGGTAATTTCTTCAGGGTTTACTCCACGTTTGGGTTGTGTTTCTGCAAAACAATTCATACTTCATTCATTGGTTTGTTAATTGTAAATTGTTAGTGATTATTAGTAAAAGTCTATTAATTTATAAATTRTAGACTGCCTTAAATATAAATTAAATTTTATTAATTGAGCATAGGTTTGCACTTTTATGAACCTGAAATGTAATATTTGGGCTAATATTAGGGAATTTGGGCATTGTACTGGGAGTCCCAACCTGAAAGCTCGGGACCTGATGGTGCTCCTGGATGTTTTTGTTGGAATTCACAGRGATCAATAAAGGAAGTTAAACCAGCCATGGGCTCATAGACAGGGTCTTTGGTTAGAGAGATCAAGTTCTGATTCAAGTCAGGCACGAGTAGTGGTCGGAGAGGCTTTGGGGTTTATAAACATGGGAAAAAAACATGTGGTCCAATGCCAGCGTTAGGATGGAAAATGCAGATCAAATTCATACTGAGCTGAGAAATTCAGAGTTGTCATCATCCAGCTGTTGGGGCAGCATTTCTTTAAATGCCAGATTTGGGATTTATTCTGAGTTATAGTAACATTCAGCATGGTTCAGAAACGGCGCTGGGGAAATCTCTGCCGTGGGTTTTTGGCAAGTGGCAGCATTCGAGTTGTTCTTTAATACTCAGAGCTCGTTAAGCCTCTTGATCTTGTTTAACTGACTGTAATGACGAGACAGATGAAGCCCAGTGAAAATAGAGAGTGAAAGGGAAGCGTTAGGAATAACAGCGTTACTGCTGCATCAGTGAGACAACACTTCCGCCTGTCAAAGCAGACCTTGATACATGGATTCAGCCAAAAAATGTGATTCCAGTGAACCTCTTGTTTCTTAAAGTTTCAAGCTCCTGGGTTGCTGGGCAGTGATTTCCACACCAGCCTCTGATCCAAAGCACCAAGAGGAAGGCAGGAGCAGCTGAGCTGCCACATTCAGGTCCCTCTTGGGGCACGYTGCTGCTCTCTGTTTGTGGGGTTGGGATTATGGGGCTGTGGGATCCTGAGCAGGTCAGGGTGGGCTTGTCCAGTTYGTTGTGTGCTGCTGACTTACCTGCTGCTCCTTCTCTCCCTAATCCTTCAGGACAGAATGCCTGTCCCTTGGCTGTCTGTTTTCCAGCTTGGAAAATGCATATTCACACGTGAAGGAGTGAAATGAATATAAATGAAGTGGTAGAGTTGTCAGGCCATAAAAGTGAGTGTGCTCTTGGCTGGCTGTGTCCCTCACTAAGTAGGGAGTGCAGACAGAAGTCAAGTGATTCAGACCTGGGTTTTGCTGATCCCTGGCATAACYTGTTCCTGTTTCCTCAGTGTGCCTTTCAGGAAAGGGGATTAAATCACTTCAGCATCAGAAATACCCTAAAAATGTTACACTTGGAAGGGCTTGTTACAGCRCTCACAATTTCAGAGGCACAGAAAGGTTGTATCTGGCTGAAGAAAAGAGGAGTTTAAAGGTCCAGGTTGTCCAAAGCAAATTACTTTATGCCTGTAATGCAGGGCAGGGAGCCACTTTCTAATAGGAAAAAAGTGTCACCTAGAAAGTGGGCTGTAAATCCTAATTGCGTGTTAGAAGTGCATAATACTGCTCTTGTTTAACCTGAGTCTTTTCATATTGACAGGAGTTTGGTTYGTTTTTTTCCTTTGCTGATAAAGAGTGAAACCATAGCCATGAGTACTTGTACATGAATTCCTGAGAAGATCAGAAACTCCTTTTAACAAATATCATCCCTGTCTCACTGTTGAATATTATTATATTCAACATTGAATATTATTGAATATTGTTATATTATTGAATATTATTATATTATTGAATATTGTTATATTCAACTTTATTAAAGGCAGTCATTCCCTTCTGGCTGTTGGTACTCTTCATAAAGCATTGTGAGATTAATTTTTTTGTAGAATTTACCTGTCTCTATGAAAGAGAGAGTCTGAATGCCGTGCTTTTCACCAGATCATGTTTAAACTTTTTTAATTTTGGGGCAGGTAAAAAAGTATTTCTAAGTCCTAGGTTTTTTTACACTAAAAATACTTGCAGAGTTCTTAGGAGTCGTAAAGCTAGCAAGGCTTTTAGTGCAAATTTATCATGTTGCTTAATATGAAAAGTCAGATAAATTACACTTGAACCTAAGTACATTTGTTTGGACTGCAGTGTGTCATTATAGAGGAGAAGCCAGTATTCTTGTGTTCCATGCTGTGTGGATGTGATAGGACAATAAATTCCAATAACTTTGAGTACTGTTACAGTTACATGCAGGATAATATTTCCTGGTCTTGTTCACTCCCGAATAAAACACTAGAAGATTTTCTTCAGAAAAATGTGCCTTCATTATATTCTCCTTTCTAATAAAGTAAAAATCTGTAGCAATAGCAATGTATTCATAAGGGTAAGGCAGTTTCCTAGAGCCAAGACAATTTTAACTTTGAAGGGGTGGAGAGGAAGGCAAAGAAAGCARTGACTGAAGGTTTGTGCACCAATGGCTTTGAACCTTCCTCTGGACTAACCASTGGATAGTAAAGAGGGTTTCTTAAAATTTCTTTCAAAGTGTATTTATTTAAAATGTGTTTTTTTCCACAGACTTTTGCAGCTAGTACCTTTMCTTTTTCTTCACCTCTCTGTTTCATGTAGAACTTGAGGCATCATTGGTTTTGGCATCTTTTCCGAGTTAAACATTGCTGGGTAGAGGATGTTGCGTCAAATAAAACTAAGATACAAAGCTTTCAAACTCTGATTACACAAACCWGTTTCAAAACACAAAAGCCTATCCTGTGTTGTTCTGGCATGTAAAAAACTTGTCCTATTGGTATGGGGGGTAAAAGTCAGCATTTATGCCTGGGCTTTTTCCCGTGGACTTGGGGGAAAAGTGTTAGAAAAGTGTGATCGAGTTGTCAAAGCTGCCAAAGGCACCCAGCTTCTGTTGGCTCATGTAAGATTTATCAGTGCTTGAAACCAGTGAAAATCTGATTTAGTTCTCAGTTTGATTGTTCACTGCTACTGCAGTGTTACTTTAATCTTTTAGCTCGCTGAGCTTCTGTGAAGAAGGTGAAATACCCTGATGCTGGTGAAAAGTCTTTGATTTCAGCGTGGCTAACTCTTAAGAGTACTATATTTATTTTCAMATATTCTGGCTAATAAGTATGAACAACAATCCATTTCAGCTGCAATAGATCTTTTGTATCAAAGGACCAATACGCCAGAAATCTGACAGCAAAGCCAAAAGCTGCATTTTCCAGCCCACATGCAAAGAGTGTTCACACAGGAACTTGTTTCATGTGCAGACAAGTAGCTGCAGTAAACCAATTAATGTACGTACATTAGATGTTTTTGCAAAAATACTCTGCATGTTTGTATAACAATATGGTTGTAAGCTCCACTCTTCTCTTCTTCCCCTTTATTTTAGTAGCTCAAGGAAAAGAAATATTCTTCCATGATAAAATATTTATAAACTGATTCAAACAGAAGTTGGAATGCCAGACCTAAGGTGAATTCCACGTGGTGCAGTGCAACTGCTCCTCGTGCTGTTTGCAGTTTTTGTGAGTTTGGAGGATCCCCACAGATCTGCTGAGTGGGGAATGCTCCTGTGTCTGATTTGACAGGCTCCTGTAGACCTGTGTGAGCTGATGGTGGTAACCCAGGGCTTACTCCACACCATTGCCCACCTCTGTTCAATTTAAGATTAATTTTTCATTTATCCGAACCAGAAAGTAAGAAATGTGCTCTTTTAGCCATTTATGAAGTGTCACGTGTCTACGTGGCAATTCTTAATGCCTAAGAATAGTTACAGTAATTTGTAGTAGTGATAGTAAATAGTAATTTTTAAATGCAGGTGTCTCAAGGTCACAGTTGCAGCCAGAGTGGAATGTAGGAGCCAAAACAAGGTTGCAAAGAACTTTTCATTCATCATKATTTTTAGGAGTCGTGGGATACTTCATATTCACTGTTCATTGACAACATCTAGGGAAGAATTCAGTGTGATTTTTGCAGCTAACTTGTGAAAGGTTTGAGATTTTGAGATTGTATTTTAGCCCATGCAAAACAATTCAGGGCAGTGTAAACCATGTATTTTTTGGGCAAGAAGGGATCATTAATGATAGCTTTCACAAATACTGAATTACTTCTCTATGGGCATCCTTAATAAAAGTTAAGCATTCTGTAAGTGTCCTTTATCACATTTGTGTTGGAATTCAATTCTTGGTGATGAGAGAGTGCAGAGTGTGATGGAGAAAGATGAGAAGATGAAGAAGAACGACGTTTTCGTTGCGTTTCATTACGCGTAGCACCCTCAAAAGCGGGGAGACGGCGGCGTGCGGCGCGGAGAGCTGTGCTGTGCTAAGGGATGTGTTTTTCACTGGTTTCACTGAGCTGCCTCTCTCTGTTCTGTGGCAGGTACCTGACRGACGGCGGGCTGGGGCTGTACACGCGGCGGCTGACCCGGCTGCCCGACGGCATGGCCGCGGTGCGCGAGACGCTGCAGCGCAACACCGCCCTGGGGCTGGGCGACGCCGACAGGTAGGGGACACACTCCCTTCTGCTTCTGATATCTATGTCTCTGAGGTGATTTAGCTTGTGTGTTCACAGGAATGCTCCTTGTTTTGCAGTTTTTTCCCTTGGTGTGCTTCCGCTTCTGAAATTCTGGTTTTAGTCTCTCCCTTTTGGGCTCTTTATCCTTGGGTGCATGCCATACCATCAGTGCATGCGTGTCACCAGAATTCAGCAGACACCGAGGAGAGTGACCAATTAATCATCTTGAGATGATGCAGAACAGCAATTGTTGTAAATACAATGAAACAAAAACGTTAAACAGCTCTGGTGTAACTTGCCTCTCAGATTTTCTTATTTTTAAATTACTATCTAGAATCAAACTGTTCTAAAGAGCATATGAGGCATTCTGGGGCTGAATTCCCAAACATGTTATGTCTCTTCAGGTGACCTTTTTATATTCCAAACGCTCCAGATAATAGCATTTCTGTGAACTCTCTGTGTGTCAGGAGAAATGGTGATTTTATGCCTCCCCATTGCTTTGCTGGGTTTCTGTGGGTGGGAGGCAACCAAAGAAAATGTAAAACTTTTATTTAAGTAGTGTTTGAAATAGAAAAGACCAAATTCTCTTCTCATGTCCACTGGTTCTCCCAAGTCCAATGATTCATTGTGAACAGTCAAGGCCAGATAGCAGGAATTAGGGGATCTGTGATTTATGGGAGTGCAATCATAAAGGAACCCAGTGAAATATTGTGTTAAAGTTGAGATAAATGGGTTAAATACTGTTAATTGCAGTGAGGTCAGCATATAGCTGCTGCTTTCCCTCCCAAAGCCTGGTCAGTGTTATTGTTGATGTAGTAAGTGACCCATATGCTTTTATTTCCATGAGGGGCCTCTAAGTATAGAATATCAGTTTGGAGATAAAGGTTCAAACCAATTTTTGAACTAAAGGTTTTTTCTCTTTTTGTTGTTGGTAAGTAAACAACAATTCGGGGTATATAATGCATTTGRCTTGGCATGACTGATACTTTCTTCACAGCAATGCATGTATTACCAAGGAAATACAAGTGATGGAGCATCCAGTCTTGTTTTCTAAATAAACTAAACCTGAATCTGCCAGGATTTACAACTAAATCTGCTTTGGCATCCTGGTGATGCTAGCAAAGAGCAGGATGTCAAATCCAAACAAAAGAACTGAAACCTCTCAGAGAATCCCAGCTCAGTTTGAATTACAGGTCAACATATGCCAGCCAGTTGTAAAATGTGTCTGGGCTTTTCCAGGAGCTCATATCCCTCTGTGAAATGTGCAGCTTGAAACCCAAGTGGCTCTCGCTGCTGCTCCTGTGGGTGGAGGCTCTGCCACCTTGTGCTGCAGCTGGACAAGAACTGAGTGTCACCCTCCTGTGCTGGGGTGGCTTCTGAGCACTGCCACAGTGCCAGAAGTATCTGTTCAAGCACAGCCCTGCTCTGAGATAATGCACATTATTGCTTGAGTAACAGCCTTCCTGAGAGCTGGGGGTTCCTGTCATCGCCTCCTTCCCCCATCCCATATTTGCTGTTTGCTGAGCTCCTTTGGGAGCTTCCTTGGGAGCATTTGACAAGAGGGATTATTTGGAGTTCTAAAGTACATATTGAAATATATTCCACCTGGAATGGGTGCCACTGAAATGCAATCCCTAGGATCAAAGTTGTTTCACCTTTGAAAATCATCCTTTCAGTTCACATGGAAAGGGCAGATTTACAATAAGGATTTACAATTTTTATGCATGGCAGAAAAATTACCCTTGGTCCCAGAGCTGATGATATTATGATGTATTACTTTGGTTTAGTTTTTTTTCTATTTGGAATATAATACCTTATTCTATTCTGTAGAATAAAATATCTAATTATACCTTTCAGGAGATGAGAGATTTCTGGTAACAGGGCACTGATTTGAAAATAGCTCCTCTTTGCTTGCTGGGTGACCAYGATGTGCAGTTTAAACAAAAAAATTAGTCTTAATTTGAGCAGCAGTTTTCCAGGTGAAAACAAGCATAAAGAAAAGGAGTTGAATAAAACTGTGCAGTAATTAATTGCTTTCTTCATTCTGTCAGTGGAGGCAGTGARCAAGAGTGCTGGGTTGCTTTATAGGTCCATGCAGAAAACATTTTAAGATTATGTGGAACTTGTTCAAAGCAGATGTTGATTGAATGCAYGGGAGAGCAAGTGTGAAGGACTGTGAACCTGTGAGCATGGGGTTAATCATTAACAAGTTATCAGAGGAATCTTTGCAAAATGCTTGCTCGTTCAGTTTCTGATGTTRTTAATTGTAGAAGATTGGTTATGAGGCTTTTAATCACTGGCTCTGGAAGGTAAAGCACAGACCCTACAGGGTACATTTTCCCCTGCAGCAGGGAGCCCCAGACAAGGGAATTGAATTCAAAGCTTGATTGCAAGGTTAGTGGAATCATTGCACAGCACAGCTGAGCTTACTTTTTGACTYTGAGRTMATTTGTGTTTGCCTAGAACAAAAGYRTTTAAAATCAAAAAAGGCATTAAAATACCTTTTTATTTAGTTTGTGATTATTTCTTAAATTTAGTTTGTGATTTTTTTTCCCCAAGGTTGGAAATGAATCTGCTGTTGTTTTGTCTGTTCTATACATATATATGTACTTGKTGTGTGCCATCTGATTATTGCAGTTGATTTCACATTGTCAGACACAGCTGCTCGATCTCWGACTAAATTTTGCCCTTGCTCCATATATATGTAATTCACATTTGTAATAGGTATGGCTAAATTAAATTTGAATCAATCTTTGTGTAGTTGCTTACCTGTGTAAGCTGCTATTTCTTMATGCTAGGAGGGAAAAGTCTTTTTTTAAAAATAGTGATAAAAATGCTTAAATAACTACATCTGAGTGTGATTAGCATGGATTGTTTCCCTTTTACAGTTTTATTTGAGGTAGCATGGATTACCTGGCTTTGCACAAAGGCAGAGAAAGGTCTTCTGACTGTGAGGACTTGTCARATAGTGGATTGTGTTGTCTTGGTGCTTCCAGCAGCTCCAGCACTGATGWACTGCAGGTAGAAGAGTAAAAACAGTAAAAACTCGAGAGTGTCTGTGTCCTGATCCCATCTGATGGCTGCAGATGTCTGGTGACATTCCTGGTTAAAAACAATCCCCATTCAGATTAACTCTTAGACAGATTTGTGACTGAAGCAGCTTCCTGGCGGGCAGTAGCATTTTAGAAGTTTTTCCTGCTTTTGGAAAGATTTTTGGATAATCCCAGAGGAGGCTGTGGAGCCTGGACAGGAGCTGGACAGGAAGGAAGAATTGGARGTGAATCAGGAGCTGAGCAGAAAGCCAGAGGACATTCCATGCAGAGCACACATACTTTGCTGGGAATGAGAATGTCATTGAGTGCAGCACAAATGGGAAAAATTACAGCTTTCAAAAATAGCTGAGGAGTAATATTTTATTGTTGTTTTACATTTTATAAAAACAGATAAAGGTAGTGTATATGTCTCTTGGCTCAGGTAGCAGAAGGTATTTCACATTTGTGGGGTAAASCCCTTTGGAGTCTGTTTAAATTCACTGACTGCAGTTGAATTTCTCAAATCTGCTACAGTGATGAGGTTACTGCAAAGATGGGCTCGTTCTTGGTGGTGGAGGRAGGTTGTTGGATTGGCTTCATAATCAGGGGAACTTGGATCACACTTCAGAAGGGCTGAGAAGCAAGCTGAAGCAAGTCAGCAGGTTGGGGAAATATTGGCCTGTTTTGAAAAGTGGGGAGGGAGGATGTCACTGCTTTTGGGAGGAGGCAGATTCCCCTGAAAACAGAATTACAGTCACGGTTCTGATGGGTATAGCTTAAAAACCTGCATCAARTTTCCTTTAAGCTGCATCAAATTTACCTTTTTTCTTTTTTTTTTTTTTAAGGTGCTGCTTTATTGTAGACAATGGAAAACATTATAATACAAGGAAAAGAAAAAGGAAATTTTAGTTAAAAAGTTCTTTTTATAGTTTTATGGTAGGATAAGACACCTTTAAGTCCTGATTGCGTGGTTTCACTTTTTCTTCTTAATTGAGCCAGTGAAGCTAAATGAGRGGCGTTGCAGAATTGTTTTACTGCTTCAGCAGTGGTAGCACAATACATGAGAAAAGTGGAAAACCAGAGAAAATTGTTCTGAATAGATCCCTCCAGACACATAAACTGGAGTGTCTTTGTCTTAAGTTGTTAAAACGTGACTGGGTTGTATCTTAAACTTCAGGTGGTCCCAATGTTGTAATAATACACAGAAAAATAGATATTCCTGCCTTGGAATAGCAGTGGAATTCCCATCATCTCCTTCCCCCGCAGCATCTCCCTGTCCTGCACTCTCTCAGGAGTGCTGACAGAAGTGTTGGTGGAGTTTCACTGGGAAGGAGCTTTGCAGGGAGATTCCTCTGRTGTTTTATGTGACTCAGTTTGCAGGGGGAGGGTGTCTTTCCTGTCCCTGATATCCATTGGAGTCACCTGCAGAGCTCAGGAGATCTCAGCTGAGGCTGTTGCTGCCACATCATTTCTGCTCTGCCTGAAGTTTCATCCATCAGCTCACAGTTCCTTCACCTCCACCAAGTCCTGGCAGCTGCACTTGCCTGAAGTTGTTGTGATTCAGATAATTTATAAATYCTGCTTTTCCCATTTCATTTCCTTGCTGGGACAGCAGAACACCCCCATCTAAGGCTCCTGTATTCCAAATAGGCATAATTTTCTAAAAAATAACTTCAAATTCTCCAAATTGTATTAGGATAATATCRATTAAAAATGGTTTTGAGCATTCACTGCTCGCTGTGGCTGTGCTGTGAGTCACTGCAGTTTGTGTGTGTGCCCATCTAGAGTTGCTCAACAGCAAAGTCACAGGGCTGGTGAAATGATTCATTGCTCTTTTGGACCAT
This sequence comes from Malurus melanocephalus, assembly GCF_030028575.1. Taxonomy (NCBI): domain Eukaryota; kingdom Metazoa; phylum Chordata; class Aves; order Passeriformes; family Maluridae; genus Malurus; species Malurus melanocephalus. The sequence continues at coordinate 14,502 of NW_026623414.1, read as the reverse complement.
CTGTTTGGATTTTATCACTAAATTAGAAAAAAAAAAAGGGCTACTGCTTTGAAATATTCAGGTTGTACCTTGGTACCTGCAGATATCCATCTCTCTGTCTTTGAAAGATCCCACGTTTATCTTGAAAACTGACTTTCAGAAGTGGGGGAAATTCACATTGCAAAGATTCTTTGAAGTTTATGGCCTTGGGATCTGCTGATTAGAATCACAATACCATATACTTTCATTTTCCAAGGAATCTTTCCACAAGCTGCAATCTGAAGTGGTTTTAGATTACATAAAGTAATTGCAAAGTTGAGCAACAAACAGTTGAAAACAGAGGTGTAGTAGCTGTAACTTGGGGCTGAGATGAGCATTCCCAAAAGGAAGAAAAGGCCACTCCATATACAGATATGGCAAGACATTCAAGSGAAGCAGCATCTGTTTCAGTGCTCTAAAGATGACAAACTTCCTGTAAACTTCTCTTGGGGTCTAAAACAGAAGTTAGAATTGTCATTACTTAGCCCAAATGTTAATTCTRTTTAGAGAGGCATGATGGAATGCACGTGGGTTTGGAAGTTTTGTTTGTGTCTCAGGCTTGGCCTAATTTTACTCCTTATTATGGCAGCTACGAGTGTGATTCCAGCTATCAGCTCAGTGAGGCTGGGAGTTGTTTGAAGGCTGGAGAGGGTCTTGAGGAGGGGATGACTTAAGGAAGTAGATAATTTTTTTTGGCAGAGATTGTATAAAAATTTCTCTCCAGGCTCCAAATCACCACATCATGTAGCAGGTGTAGGATTGACCWGGGCAGGGCTGACTGTTAAAGCAGTTTTGTGCCTATTAGTTAACTTTTTGTAAAATAAAACTTGGTTCTCCTGTGGAACAATTCCTTTTCCATGTATTCATGGCCACAATAAAAAARCAGATTTTATTGCAGTTATGTGCATCCCAGAAGCCAAGAATTACCCTGTTCTTCTCTTGCTCAGGTGTTCAGGTGCTTTCTGTTACCTGGTTTAGTAGCTCCACAGGCTGACAAGGCAGCTGAGAGCAGTTTTTAGCCTTTTTCAACAACTTCTTGATGTGAGAAGGTGCAGTTCTATCACTCAGTACCAAAAACAAACCAAACACTCAGCAGCTGCTGCTCTTCCCTCCAAAGCCAGTTGACTGGGCAATCTTTACATGCTTATAGGGTTATATATCCTTTATATCCTTATATGCTATATAGGGTTATCCCTCTAGTTCTAATCCTCATCAACACTGTTTTGGTTAGATGTAAACAGGTGTAAGAGATAGCCTGGGCCCAGGCTTTGGGAGCTGCATTTCTTGTTGAAACCTTTCCCTGCTGATTCTGGTTCTTTGTGATTCTGGGATCCTTCCTTTTCTGGGGGGCGTTCAAACCTTTCCTGTAGCATTAAATGTTGAAGGCAGGAGCTGCTGCTCTCTCCCAARCCAAGGGAGGGTGGGAGGTGCCCTCAGGGAGCAGCTCATGGGGACAGAGCCAGGATTTTCCTTTTTTTGCTGTGTGAGAGCTTTGTCACTTCCTCTGCACCGTGGGGACAGGTGAAGGGACCTCACCTCTTSCAGAGCCTCTGTGAAAACACAGAAAACTGCCTTATTAAAGCAGCTGAATAATTTACACCCAGGGATGGCAAAATCATGATCCTGCAGCACTGGAACTAGATTTTCCTGAAGGGATGCTTCTTCTACGCCTCCACTCTGAGTGTGTAAGTACAAAGTCGATCTCAGTGCTGATTTGGAGGCGCTCCTGAAACCCTCTATTTCTGCTTCTGCTGCCAGAGATTAGCACTGTCTTTTCTGTTGTATGAAGTGGCTTTCAAAACACTTTAGGCATGTGGGAAATTAAGCTTGTACTCGGAGGGTAAACAAGATTGTAGATACAAAGGGCATTTTGAACTGTATCAGGGGCTTTGTGCTTTGCATGACAAACCGGAGAATGTGAAATGCCTGCTGACATAGAGCAGACTTTGTTGTTTGGTTTTCCATGTCGAATGGCAAGAGAGTCAACACAGTCTCACAACTGACCTACACCAGTAACCTCTGAGTTTGGGATTTGGAGATTGAATAGATAAAACTAATAGCAGACAGCTGTCAGGCTCCCAGAGCAGGATCACTGTTTGGGGTTGTTGGAGGAGCGTGCAAGCTCAATGTGGCTGTAAAGCAAATTTCTAGACCTGTGATTTTTTCAAATATTGTGTTTATTATTGGAAAACCTGAAGATTCTCCCTTTGATCTTTGTCCATATTTGTTGGCCTTAATTGTACATTTCAATATATATTTATTTTTCCTCCTGCTATACAGCCATCTATTCTCTTGTGACTATAATAATATTCTATTAGTATTTGTTTCCATGTAAATGGAAACATTAATGTTAATAACCAGGATCTAAGATTTCTATTTAGCAGATGAATGTTTCCTGCAATAGTATTGTTTGGAAAATATCGGAATTCTGAGTCTAAATGGGAAACGCATGTGTTTTCCTGCACGTTCTTCTGAGCTTTGCTGGAGTTTCTTTACTTCTTTCCTTCTTTTCTTCCTTCTTTTTCTTCTCTTTTTTGTTTCGTCTTTTTTCTCCCTTTCCTTTCCTTTCCTTTCCTTTCCTTTCCTTTCCTTTCCTTTCCTTTCCTTTCCTTTCCTTTCCTTTCCTTTCCTTTCCTTTCCTTTCCCTTCCCTTCCCTTCCCTTCCCTTTCCTCTTTCTTTTATTTTTTTTCTCTTTTCTTTATTAAATTTCTTGAAAATTCAGTCACTTATTCTCAGTTTCATGCCCTCCAGTGAAGAGCTTTTGAGCTCTGTAGGTGGGGTGAGGGGTCTCCATCAGTGGATCCTCTCCATGGAACTCAGGGTATCTCAGATTCCTGTACAATGGAATGAGACACTCCTAAATTGGACAGCTGACTAAAATGTCTGTAATTGGATGGCACCACTCCCCAGGTACATCCAGTAAGTACCCACATCTGCAGCACAGCAGAAGGAGCTCTAAGGTATCCACAATTTCGGGCTCCTGTTTRAAATGCTGGCTATTTCAGTCATCTCCTGCAGCTGTCCTGACTGGCAGCTCCTGTGCTTTTAGGAGGTAATGAAGTGAGGAGGTTACTTTTGGGCTGACTGATGTCAGAGAAAGTGAAAGCATCCCTGATCTGGCATTGGTAGGATTGGAAGATGTTTTCAGGTAAAATGAAGGTTCTTTCCCTGTTTCCATGGCAGCTCACAAAGAGGTGCACTCTTTTCCCTTCTGCCACAGCCCTTGTCTGTCAGCTGTAACTGGGTTTTCTTAGCACAGGGAATGTCTTATTTCCCACGTGTGCCCACAGACGCAAGTGCAGAGGATTGGGTTTATGGATCCTGTGGAATGACTGTCTGTCCTCAGTGGAAGGAAATTCCATCTCTGGAGAGCTGCTGTGCTGCATTTTACCAGCTGGGAGCAGAGTGGCAGGGGCAAAAGTGCAYGACTCTTATTTGTGCTGCCCCAGGATTCTTGGAGCTACTGCTTTTGTCACGTATTCCTTGGTGTCCAACAAGAAATTCCATATTGGGGGTCCATACACTTCTTATCTGKAAATCCTATCCTGCTCTTCTCAATTGCTCAGCTTCCTCATGACATGGAGATTTTTCACCAGTATGATAAGGGGACTCTGTGACCTTTTTATGACAGCTCATGAGATTCACAGTGACATTGAGACTCCACAGAACGAGTGGTCACTTTGCTCCTGATCTTTCTGCACTGAGCTCCAACATCCTGAGGCTTAACCAGCTCCATGGGGTCTAAAAACACTCTGCTGTCATATAAACAGGCATTAAGGCTTCCACATCATGTTCTTATGTTGTTTAAGTATGTGCAGTTAAATATACATTTGGCCAGGATAAATAATTACACACTGCACAGTGGAAACACTTGGAGCTACRTCGTGCTGTTACAGCAGTATTATTGAGAATGTGGGCAATTTGTTTTTATTAGTCAAAGTTTTTTTGGACCTTCTCACTAAAAATGAAACATTTGATTTTATTAAAACCAATTGCTTGATTTGAGGCTGATTAATTTGCTGTGAGTGGTGTTGGAACGTGTGAAATCTGCGTGCAGCGTTAGCACAGGGTGCCCGAGTCAGCACCCCATTGCTGGGGGCTGTGTTTATGTGTGGCCAGGTATAGGTGGTCAATAAGTAGCCAGAGGGTAAATGCCAAACATTGGAAGGCTGATTAGAGCCTGAGCAAAGTCCRAGGGCTGAGGTCAGCTCTTTTTAACTGTATGTATTTTTTTGTTGTGCCTTAACTTACAAAGGCTCAGCTCAGCAGCTGCTGTGGAGTTGCCATGTGCTCTCATCAGCCCCAAGTAATATTTTCATCTTTTTAATCTAATTTTAGCTTTAAAGTTTATCTTTTCTGATTATGTTGTTAGTGTAAGTTAATTTTCATATGTATCCACTAATTCATTCGTTTTGRTTCGGGGGAAATGAGCGAACCACCTTGAGCGTTCAAAAAGGTTTCATTCCCTCTTTCATGTTCACTGTCAAGRTTGATTTATTCTTGTTATGAAACTTGCAGCTAGAAATACTCTTTGTAACATGACTTAATGCYTTAAACATTTCTTTGAAACCATTCATGTTATTTGATACCATCTGATACATAGTTTCGTGTTTCATTTACATTTTTATGCAAAGACTTACTTTTTATTTTCAGGGGTGACTGAAACATGTTGCATTTGCAAAACAGGATCTGTTTAGAAAGCGGGAGGAGTGAACAGAATATCAGGAAATTGCTGGAGATGTGTTTATGGGCAACTGTGTATCTCTGTGGAAAAASATAGTGGGGAAAGGAGAAGGAAGAATCGCCACCATGAGCCTGTGCGAGAGAAATGTGAGCATACTGTGCCAGATCGAGGTCACAGAGGTTACACTCACCCAGGAAAGCCTTATGTTCCACTTAACCTGTGTTTTGGGGCTGTKTGTATCCTCTGTCTACTCCTAGGCAGAGGATTTATCCACTTATGCTTTGAGAACATTTCTGAACTGAAGGACTCATGAGATGGATCAGGTGGTGGAAAGAAATCTGCATTTACACATTTCTGATGTCTAAATGAGGGAAGGTAGAGATTTTCTGAGATCAGAAGATGATGATTTCAAGCTGAAGTCAGGCTGTGAGTTCTGTGCTCTAATTCCTGTCGAAATCCTTTGCCAGTCTCTGCCTCCAACCACTGAGTCATTTCTTTGTTAATAGAGGTTAAATGCCAAAATGCCATGTGGCAGCAAGCAGTTCCTTGTTATTCCTTTTGGCCAAAGGATGCTGGTGGTTTGACCTCCAGCACAGCCACGCAGAGGGAGGAATCAGAGGTGTTTTCTGTGCTGTGACTCAGAGTTTGGGTCCCTTTCTGCAGTGGCTCCTGACCAGTTCTTGATTTTATCGACCTGCTCATCTCTCACAGCGTGGTTTATGGCTGACCCTTACATCAGCTGTAAGGAGCTGAGCATGTGAATGATAAAATGACCATTCTTTTCTGTGAGTCGTGCCATGTGATCACCCCTCTCCACCACCACAATTCTAACTGCTCTTTTCCTTGAGTTGTTTTGCCTTCATCCTCCCCTTGGTGCCACCCATCTCTTTGCAAACAGGGATGGGCTTTCATCAAATCCACCTGCATCCTCAGCAAATTACTGCAGCCCAGCTTTGCCCATGAAAGTGTTTGAGTCATAAAGAAACCCTCCCCACTCTGGATGCATTCTTCTCTCATTTATTGATGTCAGACTGATTTCACCTCCAGGTTTTAACCCCCTTGAAATGAGAGGGCTCGTGATGGATGGTGATGAGGTTGAATTCTTTGTGGCAATGCGTATGTTATCAAATCATTTAGGAGCAAGAATTATTTTAGAAATTAAAAAATGAGAGCCAAAGGTAACTTATGACTTGGCTCAGCAAGTCTGGGTGAGATCATGGGAGGAGAACGAAATTTTCWTTGGACGTTTTCAGGAAAAGTAGTGAACTGTAGCTATAACTTCAGTAGAATGGATTCAAGGCAGACGAAGAAAACAGAGTGTTTAGGAGGAAAACCTCTGTGGCAGTTACTGTCTTATAAACTAACCTTTGAAAACTCTCTTCTTTGTGTCTTTAAAAATCTGTTTGAACCAAAGCACAATCACACTTTAGAGGGAAGGTGGTGGGAATAACCAAGAAGGGGTGTTCCTGATGAATCTTTGTTTATTTCTTTATTCATCTTGAAGACAAGGACTTTCCTCAGATTTTGTTAGGTGTGCCTAAAATGCTAAATATGAGTGCGTGCATTAGTCTAGCCAGTAATCTGTTTTTTTAATTGGGGGCTGAGTGGGGCAGGATACACCCACTGAGTTTTGTCCTTTCATCCTGCCTTCCCTTGTGCGCTTCAGTTCACTGAAGTCTCTAAACAAATATATCCAATGACCACTCCTTAATTCTAGAGGAATTCACTGAAACGGAGCTGTCTTTATCAGCCCTGGTCTAAGTGTCTGATAGCAAAGGGAGACATTTTCACAGCTCAGCCTTAAGCAGGTGGCCACACTGCCAGTGCTGAAATAGAGAAGCCAGAGGCTGCCTTAGAACTATTTTCATTTYATTACTGCACATGGATAAAACAGAAAATTAAAGGTTTTTTTTTGTTTTTCCCTTACCCCTCGATGCAGTGATTAAGGTCATGATGTGCAGAGTTTAGTTGAGGTCGCTGCTGTGCCTGACTGGAGCAAGGATYCTTGTTTTGGCTTCCTCTGTTTGGGTTGTTTCTGTAAGAATATTTCTCCCTGCCTCTCCTGCCAAATTATTTGCTGGAAATAATATCAACRTAAGATAATGAAAGGTGTTGATTGGACTCTTGACTATTGTGGGGCTATCAGGACAGGAAATGGGATGGAAAGAATTAAGGTTGAAGTCCTTGAACTCCCTCATCTCCCCCAGCTGATTTAGCTACAAAAATTAACAAGGGGTCCAAGGGAGTTGTCTTAGTGTTGTGAAGTTACGTTTTTTCATAAACCAACAGGATATTTAATAAAAAAATGCCAAATTTCTCTAAAGCAGAGATGTTTGCTGTAGCAGTTGCTGAAGTAGAAGTGGGGGGGACAGTGCCTTAAAGCCTCTTCTTAACAAAATAAACTTCTGACAGGATTCCAGTCAGAATCCTGCTACTGCTGCTACTTTTGTGCCACCACTGTGGTGTAAAGGTGTCTCTAATGATGACAGAGTTCCCTTCCAACTCAAACTGTTTGTCTGAATTTATTTTCCCTTTCTTTTTCAGTTTTTCCAATTATTCTTCATATACAGTCTCAGCTCCCCTTCTTGAGTTACCACCTCTGTTCTCCAGAGCCCTCCAGAACCAAAGATTTTACATTGCAGGGCAATGATCAATACAATTCAATAGTAAAATCATGTCTTAATTTCCCAATGATTCTCAGGAATTGTGCTGTCTTTCCTGAGACCAAAGTCCCTCCTTAGGTTGGCATGCAGCTTGGAAAATTCCAGGCCAAACAGCTCAGTTTTGGCCAAGTGCTGAATAATTGAACTCATTTTCCCCTGCTAATTATTTCATTACTGTAACACAGCCATCTCTGAAGCAGCGGGTGTAGCCTCTGAGAGAAAAAACAAAACCCAGCAGGGCTGGGGACGGGATTACTGGGCAAGGAGYGGTTCTGGCTCTCACAGAAATTCTAGGAAAGGTTAAAGAATTCTGGAGAGACTGCTCCAGGGTGGGCAGGGGGCAGTGGCAGCATCAGTGATCTGGAGMTCTCAGCAGGCAGGGCTGGTGAGCTCGTCCAGCAAACAAGCCTTGCTCACCTGCTGGAAAACACTGAAATTGTGGGGTTCTGTTGCATTTCACGGCTGGAATGATGGGAAGGTTAAATTCGTCTCGAGGAGGATGGGCAGGATGGGCGTGACGTTGGGAAGGTTTATGGATTTGCGCAGCGTAGCTTTTGTTTTCTTGCACTTTATTCCTTAAAAAAAAGCCCTAAAAATTAAAAAAAAAAAAAAAAAAAGGAGGTCGAAAAAGAAAAGAAGTCTAGCTGCTTCAAACTTGTTATCAGTTAAGAATTGGAGAGATGGAGAGATGAAGGAGGTTTGGGCGTAGGATGCTCGGGCAACAAAGGAGCAGGAGGGAGTGTCCCGTGTCTCTGCTTTCTGTGCTGCTCATCAGCGACAGGAATGTGYGAAGGAAAAAAGAAGAGATAGTGCTGTTTGTGCCGAGGGTGTCAGACCCCAGCAGGATGCCCGCTCGAGTTGCRTCTCCATAAATAATAGGCGCTTGTGATGCTAATAGTCGCTATTTCAAATCGCACGATTTACATGTACATGCTAATTACGCGGTCAGTAATGCACATCTCGGGTCCTGCCTTCAGAATTTTCATGTGTAAAACTGCTGCAGCTCTGTAATGAATATTGCAAAGTTTTCACGTGCAGATAAATAGCTGATGGAATAAAGAAAAGAGCCAGATAGCCCTGAGATAACCGCGGATGCCAGGGGCAATGGTGGAAGAAAACCGGGATTAGTGTCACTTCTGGCCCTGACAACATCTGTCCTTGTGCCTGATTGTAATGAAAATAAAATGAAACAAAAGGTTGCACGATAATGCCATGAGGCAGGGTAATAATTAACCCCTTGCTGGTTAATTACYAGGTGCATGCTTGTGAACATTGCTGTACCTTTTGCTACAGCACACAATTTGGTAGTTTTATTCTGACTTGAACAGGTGGGATTTGGCTCTGTGGAGAGGTGGGGTAATGTGGGCAGAGTTACTCCCTAAAAAAAAAAAAAAAATTATATGGTTACACGGCATTCCAGACTGAATACTTAACATAGCTCATAAGGTGTATGATAGAAATATTTACCTCTTTGGAAACAGTAAGAATATAATTTAAAAGTTCACTACCAGGTTAATTTTTTCAGGCATCAGGTAATCTGGGGCAGAGGCACCACAGTTGGAATTTACTGGGCCACAGTTTGGAATTGGTAATTCAGTTTCAAAAAAGAGCAACTGTTACATGCAATATTCAATTGTTACTGCTGTCAGCGTTCCCACGTCCCACTGTCTCCTGGTCAGAAAAAAACAGGAGGTTTCATTGCTGTGTTTGCAAGAAGAGTGTTTTCTCTACTGGTGAGTAATCTTGGGGCACTGGAACAGATGGAGTAGCTTAAAAGCTACTTTTTGGACTAAAAACCTACTTTTTAGACTAAAAGCAAGTCCACCAGCTGGGTTTTTCTCCAGTCAAGCCTCTGTGAAGCTGCTGGTAGCTCTCTGAAATGCAGCTGCCACGCGCTCATCTGGAGAGCATCCTCAGGTGATTTTCAGCTGCGATTTTATTGGGGCTCACTGCAGGTCAGGAGTTCACCTGGCTGAGCTGTGATTGCCACAGGTGTTGGTGAGATAAGGACTTTCATATCAACTGCAATTTTGAAACAGTATTTTAAATTTAGTGCTTGAGCTGCCATGCTTGGATGGTTCTTTTTTTTTCTGCTTAATTAATAATTTCTCCTCTATTTCTAGATCAATGAGTCCATAAGGGTTGCCAGTATTTTAAATAATACCTGAGAGCTAGGAGAAAYTCCTGTTTAAAAGCATGCACTAGTYAGAGATGCWGTCTTGYAGGTAAGTTTTTTGATTCAGTTAATGTCATGTTAGGAAGATTATAAATGTAAAAAAAAACTTTTAGTTTTTGCAACCAGGCATGGATAACAGTGGCAGGGAGGGGAAATGTCCAAAATTCTGTATTTCATTGAAAGTCTAGTGTGGATTTGGAAATGGCAAGACAGTCCATTTGATGGACAGTACAGGTGAAAATAAGGAAAAAAAAAACAATTTACACAAGAAAGTACATCAAAAAGAGTGAAAATATTTCACAAGGTAACCTGAGCAAGGGATGTGTCTTTTGGCTTGGGTACAGTTTATGGAACATCCTTGTGTTGTATGGGTGGAGTACATACCTTGGTTTTATTAGAAGAAAAACCAGAAATGGACTCTCAAAATGAAAGGAAAACTATTTTTTTTGTTGAAATTGAGAGTTTCTGTCTTTATTCTTTGCTGATTACTCAGCTGAAGTGTTTCTGTGGTTTGAATGTTTATGGGCTCAGTGATACAGTGGATTTGCAAACGCTGTAATGATGCTAGCTTGATTGAGTGGCACTATTTTCATTAGAATAAATGAGTTTACTTTTCTGGTGGGATGTATGAGCTTTACAGCAGCCACAGCAACAATAAACAACTGTAAATGCAGAGATAGCTCTAATTAGGGGCAGGCTGGAGCAATTAAGATGGGTGAAGGTTATTGATCATAACTGAACAAGATCCATATGGATGACAGCAGTGGTTTTACAGCGGGTGCCATGACATGGTTAATGGCTGCTACCGATTAAACAGGGATGATTTCAGTGTTTTATTGGGCATGTGTGCGAGGGGAGGTTAAACCAAGTTTTATGGGGCTTTTCAAAACCATCCTACAAGCTCTTGTAGAGCTGCTCGTTCAAGCAGAGATGTCTAAGTGCAGATTCACAGCTATCACACCTGGCATATCCTTCTTGGGCCTGAATGCACACAGTGCCCCATTCCTGCTGGCCAAAACACATCCTCTAAGTCAAATTTTCTCTTTTTCTGAGCCGTTCTCCACCTCACTGTTACTCCTGAATTATGGTTTGCGCAGCTTCTATCGGAGCTGTTTCTGTTCTCTGCTACATTGCTCGTTGACACAGACGTGATGTTAGAAAGCTCAGAAAACAAACTGTAAGTGACAAATGGACATCAGTCATGGATTTACCCCAAAGCATTATTTCCAAGCCCTGAGAAGAAAGAATCCATGCCAGCTGCACCGTGTTTATAATTCTGTTTGCTGGGGATCAAGCTGAAAGTCTAAATGGTTGCAGGGGACAGTAAAGTCTTACAGCACTATAGCAGTTCCTGTTATTCTATTCTGCAGTCTGGATTTGAATAATTATATTTTTTTCCTGAGTCAGTGTCTTAAAATCTCACTTGGCAGTGTTATGTTTTTTGGAGAGAGGGCTGATTTTTTTAGTTTGGAGGAGGCAAAGAAAGCTGCATTTGAAACAATGAGACTGATACATCATTCTTGTGTTTCACCACATCATCTGCTTCAAGATCGGGTTTCTTTCCATTTTATTTTGACTGTTCTCACTAATGGGCTGTTTGTCCTATATATTTTAATTGGGTTTATTTGCTGTGTCTGGAAAAATCAGCATAGTAGTCATAGATAAAAAAGCAAATACATGTGTATGTAGTTCATATGTTGATAATATTTCTTATTCAAGGAGTTTGAGACTTGGTAATGTGTTTAAATATAGAAACCCTTTGGATCATCCAAGTATAACTCCTGGATTCAGCATTCATTTGGAATTCCTCTCAGATAAGAATGTGCAAACTGCACTGCTGTTCAGCATCCCCCATTTTTACTGGATTTTCTCCAGTTCCCTGCCTTTTTCTTTTTTTTCCCTTCTAAAAAGCAGCCATTTGTGTTCTTTCTCTCTGATGTGCTTTTTCATTTGAAGTGGGCATAGTGAAAAGTACACCTCACAACTGTGTCAACACCAGTGCTGCGGGGAGGCTGCTGGCATTTCTGAAACAACCTTTGAAGTCCATGTTCAAGTGTTAAAAACCCATTTTTAATCATAGATTACACACCCACAAACAGACTTTTCCTTCTCCATCCGAAGAACGTGTGTCTCACCTTGCTGGAGGAAGCTGTGGCGTTCCTTAATGGTTGCTCAGTGAAAAGCAATGTCTTGGATATGGATGCTGAATCTGTCTGTCTGTTGCATAAATATGATGCAATAATTCTTAGTCTTATCTTGTATTTGAGTTTTCTGGTCAAATTCAGTGGTTTTGGGGTCAGAATCACTGTTCCCTTAACCTCTCTTTGCCCAGTTCCTGTGCATTACAATGCACACCCAAGTGTAACACACACGGATGGTTCCTTTTTAAAAACTTTCTTCTTCCACTCCCCTTTGTCAGGTGTGGTACCACCTGAAGGATTTTAACAAAATCCAAAATTCTACATTTCATGTGTTCACTGCTAAAAATAAATAAATCCATGCAGCAACACCATAATACAGTTGTCTGCTCCCAGGAAAGTCTGAGGCAGCAGAGGGCTTTTAGCATTGAGATTTAAGGATGGGAAAAAGAGTTTTGGAGCAGATATCCCTCATCAGTCTGCAAACTCAGTGCCTCTTTCACTCTGCAGAATAAGGGGAATTAAATGGATCTTCATTTTTCCAGTTCTGCTTTTCCTGTCTTCCAAGCTCCCTTTGGAGCCTGACTGCAAACCCACAGGGCTGCAGCAGTTGGGGTTTATTCTGTACCATAGCCCTAACTGAGAGTTCCTGCTGCTTCCAGTATTGCTCTGGTTTTAGCTAGAAATACCTGCTCAAGGATGAGCAATTACTCACGAGTTCAACAAGTTGGGCCTTCTTTGTTTGGATTTGTTCTGTTAAAATCTGCTTGAGCACAAACATCGATCATTGAGGTTGACACACAGGATTTTATCCCTGTAGTGTGGTGTGTAAGAGTTGTAATGGTGCAGTTGTAATGGTAGTCCTGCCTTTATTTTCTCATAATCAATGGAAGTCCTGTAAAAAGGTATATTTTTGTTCCATGTGCACAAGTTCAAAGGATAGGAGTGTGTTCAAAAGCGTGTTTGAGTCTGTTCAGAATATGTTTTGGTGTTTCAAATATATATTTTTTCTTATTTAAATAAGTCCTTTAGGAGGAAAGAAATGAAAAATAAATCTTAAAAAAATGAGTTTATTTTAAGATTATTTTAAGATTATTTTAAGACACAGGTTTACCCCATGGTAGTGGGGTCTCACCCAGGGTGAGATGTGGCAGATGCCTCATGCCACACTTTATCCAGCAGCTTCCAAGGATGGGAAGTGGGCTGATTTTACAGCCTAGGATGCTTGGGTTAGTGTTATTTTCAATTCATTATCAAATACAGACATTTCTGAAGGTCATAACTGATTTATCTCAGCTACTGAGAAACAGAAATAAAAAGGAAATGAACATATTGCAGTAAACCCATAGTTTTCAGGCATTTCGGTCCTTCAGAATGTTGGAAATGCAGCAAGATTTGAGCTGAAAGCAAACCCATAATTGTGGGGTTAGGCCGTTGCAAATAAATTTCTTCGATAAGTTGAGGTTTTTTTTTTTTTTTGCTGCTAGCAGATTTAGTTTGTCTCAGCCCAGGATCACAGGGGTGCCTGAGGTTGATGGGAATAGCACAGGGCTGTGGGGGGAAGGAGGTGCAGTGATTTTATAACACCGAGTATCAGGACACTCTGCAGCCCTTTGCAAGCAGCTGTTCTTTAGGTAAATTAATACCTGGGGTCTCTTTACTTCTCCCCAGCTTTAACTACCATAAAAGAAGCTAATGTGAAGCTGTTCACAGCTTATCTCACCCCATTGCTATGTGGAGCTTCTAACACAAACTCTTTTGTGCGCTGCAGCCATAACACGCTAATCTTCTGAACTTCCTGACCCATAAAACTGTGATTATTGCTACATGTAAAATTCATCTGGAAATCTCCCTCTGCATTTAGCGTTCTGGGTATTGTGTTGCAAAGTCCTTCCTTTGCCGTGGAAGGGCTGCCAGGGGAGGGGAGGACAATGGGGCTGGGGATGGGTGTGAGTGCAGTGCTGTGCCTTAATCTTGTGAGTTTGGCTTTACTTGGTGCTGGTGATTCAACAGATGCAATGTCCTGTTTCTTTCTTTTTTTTCCCCCTAGCTTACAATTTCAGATTTTTTTTCTTTTTTAACTAGAATAATTCTGTCTATTCTTACTTACATTAGCAGTGGGTGAGGCACTTATTTCCTATACAACTGCATGAGCAGATTATTGAGAAACATCACATATGAGAGCTATTTGGAGGAAGACAGGAAGGGTGTTAGGGATGAAAAGAAAGCCTTAGTATCGCAGTTGTGATCCTTTGAAGTATCTGTCATATCTGAGAATTATCTCTAGTCACTATTCTGCAATGAAAATAAGGACTGGGAAGCAGTTTGCAGGATTTTTCAATGAAGGATAACAGTTAAAATGCACAGAGGCAAGAAAGGAATTATGATAATCCATGAGGATCTTTCCCTTCTCTTTCTTTACAGGTGTTACATAATATTTTTTTAAAGCCATGTGATTCTTGTCTAACCTTCAGCAAAGACAGTGACATCAACGACTTTGCATTTGTACATGTGAATATCATGAAGGGAGGGTGAGTTGGCTGCACTTACAGGTGCAGATGAACCAAAAAGCACAAGATTCATGTTTCTACCTTCTGTTCATCCCCAGACTCATATACTATAGGTAATCATCCAGCTGAAAAAAAAAACCAAATCCCTGAACATTTTTAAAATTAAGTGCACAGGCGTTTTTAATTTTAAACCACAAGCGCTTGTGTTAAATGATGCTTCTCCAAGCCACTTTTATTATTAGCATTGTTTTAAATTGCAAGTTGTCACATCCACCAGCCTCGAAATTACCCGTCCTCATTGTTGCCATGGTT
>NW_026623413.1:1503478-1507739 GCF_030028575.1 Malurus melanocephalus | reverse complement strand
GATGACCCAATCCTTGGGGCTCTGAGGGGCTCTGTCCATGATGAGTGGGGTTTCAAACCCTCAGCAGATCCAATCCTTCCTGAAGGGTTCTTTTCATGATGAGAGGGGGTTTAAAACCCTCAGAAGGCTCTGTCTGTGATGAGCTGGGGTTTCAAACCCTCAAATGATCCAATCCTTGGGGATGAGAGGGGATTTAAAGCCCTCACATGATCCAGTCCTTCCTAAGTGGCCCTGTTCTGATGAGAGGAGCTTTTAAACCCTCAGCAGATCCAATCCTTGGGGCTCTGAGGGGCTTTGTCCACATGAGCTGGGGTTTCAAACCCTCAGCTGACCCAATCCTTCCTGAAGGGCTCTGTCCGTGGTGAGAGAGGATTTAAAACCCTCAGCAGATCCAATCCTTTCTGAATGGTTCTCTCCATGATGAGAGGGGGTTTCAAACCCTCAAATGATCCAATCCTTGGGGCTCTGTCTGTGATGAGATGGGATTTCAAACCCTCAACTGATCCAATCCTTCCTGCAGGGCTGCAGAAATCAGGAATGGACGGTGACTCCTCCCTGCCATTCCCAGAGAGGGGCACTCAGGGGTGCTCCCCATGGAGAGACACGGATCCCGTGGGGCTGGAGCAGGGGAGCGTCAGAAAAAGCCACAGCAGAATTTTGCAATTTAAAGCCTTTGCAAACCTGCCCTGAGCTGCTGTGCCCGCGGCTGGTGGGTCCTGCTGTCCCCACTCCACTCGAGCATGGAGAAAATGGGAGGATTTCTCAGAAAATGGGAGGATTTCCCAGAAAATGGGAGGATTTCCTAGAATTTCAGCTCTCTCGAGGTGAATCCGTGCAGTAATGGGCTGTGAGCAGCGGGGCAGCGCGCACAGAAAGGATCTCAGGGGCTCTCCCTGCTGCCTTCACAGGGTTTTGTTATTCRCTGCCCATTACTGTCACACCGAGAGGCCCCGGCCAAAATCTCCATTTCGCGGGGCTCGGCACAAGAATCTGCCCTTTTTTCTGCAGTCTGGAGAGGGACAGGATTCACCAGGGGTGTGTAGAGCAGGATAGAGAAGAGAGAAAAAAATCTCAAAACTCAGTGACTTCACTTGAAGAGGTTACAGCCTCTGAGTCCTCCAGCTAAGAGACAAATCCATTGTTAAAGCAATTACCTCAATGGAATTTCTCAATGCACAGAGAAGCAGAGAAGRGTCAGGAGCTGGGAGAACATTCCCAAGCAATGGGGCTTTGAGAGGCTGGAGAGGGGAAGGGCAGAGGGAGAAACTCACACCAGCAGCAGCTCTTGGAAACTCTGACCCAGCAGAGCCCAGAGCACCAGAGAATCCACCCTGTGCCCTTTCCTGCCTGGCTTTTCCCCGATTCCTCCTCTTTCTGCCTCRGCACCGCAGGATCTGACGAGTTCAGATGGATCTACACCACTGTGAGCCCTCCTTTGTCTCCACGACTCCTTTCTGACGTTTGTCTTTAAAAAGCAAYGCCATTCACACGAAAAGTTGATTAATTCCACTTGTTATAATTAGTCTCACAAAATAAAAGCAGCTCTTCCCTCCTGCAAAGGGGGATAATGGTCCTTMCCCTTCTCGCTAAAGCGTTTTGGTTCCAGGGGTGAGGAGCTCTGTGCCGAGCACTAAGTGTTGTTATTAAACTGTCATTAAAAGCWTTTCAGGGAAAGTTCACAGACTGCAGGGATTTCTGTCATCACAGCATCCGGCTGGGACAGCAGTTACTGCCAAAATCACAGCAGGGCCACATCCCCTGTCCCCCACCAAATTCCCTGTCCCCATTCCCGAGTCTCAGCTGCAACCACGTCCACCTTGGGAAGGGATTCACCTCCAATGATCTCCCAGAGCCCTGTGGGATCTGCTCCATCCCCACTGCACTTTTGGAGGGTCCTTGGCATCCTGGYAACCCAAAAAAACCCACCAGGACAGAGCCTGGAGCAGGGGGCACTGATATTCCCTGACACCACCACACACCGGCAGAAACCTTTGACACAGGCAGGATCCAGGGCTGTGCTTCATTCCCTCACTCATTTCATTCCCTGTTCAGCCCTGGCAGCTGAAAGGGCAGAAAAATCAAAAACAGCACCGGGCAGCAGCTCCTGCATCGCCCAGCAACGCCTCGGCACAACTGGGGAACTTCCCCGATAAACTGGAGGAGCAATGGAGTTTTGGGGAAGAAGGAACACTTTGGAAAGCACGGAGAAGAGGGTATTTAACAGCAAAAAGAGAGATGGAAACAGAAGGAAGCCTTTGAAGAGCTGGGCTGATGGAGAGAGATGGAAAAATTATGTAAAGTAAGGAAAGACATCCAGAGCTTGCAGGCAGGCTGCGAGCCCAGAGGGGGACGGGCTGGTACCAGAGGAGCCTTTGATTCCTCTGCTCTTCCCAGCGTTAACATTTCAGATTATAACAATTTCCAAACGTTAGTGTTGAGAAGAGAGGAGCCAGGACATAAAACACTGCCCAGCAATGAGCAGCCGTGCCCTGCAAGCTCCCTCCACCCCGAACCGCTCCCGCTGCCGGGGGCTCAGCGGCTGCGCCAAAATCCGGGAAGGGATTCCCAAAAAAAACCCGCCAGGCTGGCCGGGAGCAGCGAGGGCAGATCCCCTTCCCCTTCCCCGGGAAACTCCGGAGCAGCCCTTATGTAACCGCGCCGCAGRATCCTCTCCCGAATCCCAGAACTGTCACCGCAGCCTTTGCAAAGCCATTTTTACCTCTCTAAGTGTGGCTCATCAGCGGCGAGCACGGGAGCTGCGAACCCGGGGAGGTAACTCGGGGCTGCTTAGCAGGGAAAAGGAGAAATAGAGCACGCCCGAGGAGCTGCTGAGCAAACATTATTAAAATAAAATTTAAAAAAAAACCCGCGATGCCGCCGGCGCGGCTCCCGCTTCGGGGGGCGTTTGACACGCTCAGACAGAGCAGTGAGACCCCGAACCATCGCAGGGAATCAAAATTTCTTCCTACTCCTTGCCAAAGCCGGCGGCGGGTTAAAATAGCCAGAGGAAAAAGGAAGGTAAGTGTGTACCTGTCACAGCTGCTCGAGCCAGCGAGGACGTTAAAAACCCTCGGGTAAAAAAAAAAAATCTAAATATATATCTGCAAGGGAWGCACGAGCAGTCTGCAGGCAGAGCACAGCCGTGAGGCAGGGCCAAGTCGCTTTTCCAGGTGAGTACATAACGGGGTCACTCTCTGCTGCCCAGGATTTAATGAGAGCAGCCGGTGACAGCGGGGACAGGGACGGGCAGCGATCCCCGAGGATGGATCAGMGATGGCACAGGGGACAAGGGACAGCACCAAACCCGCTCCCCCAGGCCTCAGGAWCACCGTACCGCCCTTCCCTGGCAGCTGCTGCTGTTTGCTGCTTCCCGGCAGGAATGATCTTTGCACCAGAAATGTTTATGGCTTTGAGCGTTTGAGCAGCACATTCCCGCCGGGAATCTGGAAACAACCCGGGAATGCCGCGGGAATCTGGAAATAACCCGGGAATGCACCGGTACCGGCTCCAGGAGAGGCTCCGTGCCCGGGATGAAGGGCAGGAACAAAAAATCCACATCGAATGGTGGAATTACCGTGGTGGAATTACCGTGGCAATCCTTCAGTGTCCCTCCAGCCCCTCGGAGGGTCTAAGCCCCGTGGGTGCCCTGAGGCCGGGAATTTTCCCTTTCCCTTCTTCAGGGGCTGAGCCAGGGGCTGGAAAAAGGACAGGGATGCTCTGGGCATCCTCAGGCAGGCGAGGGCAGGGCAGGGAGCAGCCACATGGACACCCCCAGCTCCAGGGGACACCTTCCCTGTCACCCCGAGCTCCTGTGGCACCTTTCCCTTCTCCAGGGGACACCTTCCCAGTCACCCCCAGCTCCTGTGGCACCTTTCCCGGCTCCAGGGGAAACCTTTCCAGTCACCCCCAGCTCCTGTGGCACTTTTCCCTCCTCCAGGGGACACCTTTCCTGTCACCCCCATCTCCTGTGTCACCTTTCCCCGCTCCAGGGGACACCCTGCACCCCCGGGATTCACCCCAGCTCTCCCCAGGCTGTGACAGGCAGCGAGGTTGGAGAGCTGCCTCATGCTCCCCACGCACCTCTCACGAACTCTTCCAAATTTTGGTTTCCTGCCCGGCAGYAAAGCGCCCTGAAAAGCCGGGGATGCTCGGGATGGAGGCAGCAGCGCAGCATTCGGAGGCACAGGCAGCTCCTGTGCTGCTGCAAACACCTCGGAGCTGCCTGGCAGAGCTCACCAGGAGCAATTTCACAGGGACTTTC
>NW_026623413.1:1498225-1503437 GCF_030028575.1 Malurus melanocephalus | reverse complement strand
TTGCATGATGTTCTTGCAGCAGCTTTGCTTTTGGAGTATTAA
This sequence comes from Malurus melanocephalus, assembly GCF_030028575.1. Taxonomy (NCBI): domain Eukaryota; kingdom Metazoa; phylum Chordata; class Aves; order Passeriformes; family Maluridae; genus Malurus; species Malurus melanocephalus. The sequence continues at coordinate 1,503,395 of NW_026623413.1, read as the reverse complement.
AATTGTAAAGTAATGCAGAGCAGCGTCTGTTTATTAGAGGGTGCTAAGGGTTTCTGCTGAGAAATGTGCAGAATTTTAGCATCTAAAACATTCCTTAAAACATCTTTTAAAAAAATTCCAAGAAAAATTATTGACATTCAGAGAAAAAGATTTGGCTTTGGGGCTCTCCATCAGCTCTRCCAATTATGTCTCATGGTAATAAAATTTTCTCCCCTCCCCAGGGTAGCTGGATGATGCCAGGTACCATTTCCCATACATTTTTCATTCCTCTCAGCATTCTTTTTGTAATACRTTACATAAGACAGAGAAAATGGCAAGTCCCTATGAAGAGGAATTCACAATGTGCTGCAGAAATGAGGCATGAACTCCACGGAGTCTGTGACAGCCTCATCAGGCTGTGTGGGCAGGACTGGAACAGGGGGTTGGACCACACCATTGATCTCCAAGTGMGTTTCTTATTTTAACTTCAGTGAGGAAAAATCTGCTTACCCATCAACATCCTGCTGTAGCTGTGAGTTCTGCTGGGAGCTGGGGGATTCTGCTGGCAGGGGATGTGCCCAGAGCCACCTGCAGTGCCAGGGGATGTGCCCAGAGCCACCTGCAGTGCCAGGGGATGTACCCAGGGCCACCTGCAGTGCCAGGGATGTGCCCAGAGCCACCTGTCTGTCCCAGGGGATGGGCCCAGAGCCACCTGCAGTGCCAGGGATGTGCCCAGAGTCACCTGTCCCATGGGATGTGCTCAGAGCCACCTGCTGTCCCCAGGGGATGTGCCCAGAGCCACCTGCAATGCCAGAGGATGTGCCCAGAGCCACCTGTCTGTCCCCAGAGATGTGCCCAGAGCCACCTGCAATGCCAGGGATGTGCCCAGAGCCACCTGTCTGTCCCCAGAGATGTGCCCAGAGCCACCTGCAGTGCCAGGGATGTGCCCAGAGCCACCTGTCTGTCCCCAGGGATGTGCCCAGAGCCACCTGCAGTGCCAGGGATGTGCCCAGAGCCACCTGTCCCCAGGGGATGTGCCCAGAGCCACCTGCTGTCCCCAGGGGATGTGCACAGAGCCACCTGCAGTGCCAGGGGATGTTCCCAGAGCCACCTGCTGTCCCCAGGGGATGTGCACAGAGCCACCTGCAGTGCCAGGGGATGTGCCCAGAGCCACCTGCTGTCCCCAGGGGATGTGCCCAGAGCCACCTGCAGTGCCAGGGATATGCCCAGAGCCACCTGCAGTGCCAGGGGATGGGCCCAGAGCCACCTGTCCCAGGGGATGTCCTCTGTCATCTGTCCCCAGGGGATGTGCCTAAAGCCACCTGTCCCCAGGGGATGTCCTCTGTCACCTGTCCCAGCTGTGCCCAGGTACTGTGCTTGTGACAAACGGGATCTCTCTCTTTCCACATCCCACCAAAAGCTGGGCTCAGCCCCGAGGCATTAAAAGGAAAAGGTGGCGATGGGTGAAACTGCATCACTGAAGGGTCCAGGCTCCAGGAATTTTGCACAAAAAAAACTGAAATTCTCCCCAAAAGTGCCTCACATGGGCGAGAGCTGCACTGCTGCCTTTTGAACCGGGGCAGGAGCCAAAGGTGAACTAAAACCACAGCAAAGCATTTTAAATTATCATCCACCACTGCCCTTATCTGCTCCTCAGTTTTTGGTTCAGCTGCCATGACCAGACCGTCTGTGGCACAGGGAATATCCCCTCCAGGAGCTGATGTGACAAAAAATGCTATTTCACAGCTGCCAGGTCTCCACTGCACGTTTACAGTAAAAAGCACAGAAAAAAAAAAAAAAAAAAAAAAAAAAAAAAAAAAAAAAAAAAAAAAAAAAAAAAAAAAAAAAAAAAAAAAAAAAAAGCGCCTTGTCTTATTCTCATTTCTCACATAAAGACATTTAAAAAAAAAATGAAAAAGACAAGGCTGTGATTTTTTTTGCTCAAAGACTGAACTGCAAACATCATCCTCTCCATTTATATCCATCCTGGCCGGGGAAAGGCTTTTAGGGCAAAAGATGGTTTAATAAACTGACATTTATAACAAGTGCCAGATCTTGCAGCTTCATCATCTGGAAAAGACTCCATTAAACCAAGTGAGAAACTCCCTGATCACTAAAGGTGTCTAATGGAATTAAAATTCAATTATATCATGATTAATATCTTCGCCAGCATGTTCAGCTGTGCTCCTTTCTCTCCCTAAAATCTGCGAGTGGGAAACAGAGCAAAAAGAGCTTAGYGGGAAAAAAAAGACCTTAAAAGTTGGGATAATTGGTCCAGCTCTCCAAAGTTTCTCAGGAAAAGCAGCCTCCTCTCTCCTGAAATCCCCATCCACACTCCCCTCATTCACTCCCTGAGATCTCAGACCCAGGATTTGCAATTTGCCAGAGCTTTTTGTGGGTTTTTTTTAAACTCACCCCATTGGGAAGGCGCCCAGCCCTGGTGCATGCTCAGTGAGCTTTGTACATGTCTGCAAGCAGAAATGTTTTTGCTGCTGAACCCTGGAAGGGCTGCACATTTCTGAGCCACAGAGCATCCGCCACTAAAACAATTTACAAGTTCTTAGCGCCTAAGAAATATTTCCCATTAGAGGCYGTAACGAGAGCTGCCTAGAAATTGTTTTTCCTCTCAATTTTCGCACAATAGCTGCCGGCAATAAATCTCCCCAGCAGCGCTGGGCAGTTCTAAGTGCAGATACTGTGTGGGAAGAAGCCAAACAGAGTGACAATAGCGAGCTTTAAAAGCATTTTGGAGGAAGTTGAAGAGGAAAAAATTTGGTAAATGACAGTTTTGGAAGAGGTTGATGATCTGTGATGGTTTCAGTGTCACTGTCACACTCTCAGTGACCCCACAGAGCAGAGCCTGCAGCTCGTGGAGTCCCTGAAAAACGGCTCCGAGGTGACAACTTGAGACATCTCCASGCAGGAACGAGATTAAAATGTCTTTTTCCACATGGAAAAGCCTCATGGTGCCGGTTTAGTGACCTGGAACTGATGGGTTTTGAGGGATTTGAGGCAAGCAGGGATGAAAGGCTGGGTGGGGAACATGAACATCCCCTTCCTTGCTTTTTGTGTGTGTGAGCACCTCGGGACAGCGATGTCCCCGTGCCAAGGAGCTGGAGCCGCTCCAGACGAGCAGAAAGACGGATYTCGAGTCAATCTCGAGTCATCTGAAGTGGGAGCTGAAGTGCCAAGGGAAGGCCTTCACTCCCGGCAGCGTGGGCGTGATGGCATTAAACTGAAACAAAGCAAATCCATCCCCGAAATCCAACGTCAGGAGCAGGAAACAAACTGATTCCACAAAAAAAAAAGGCCTTTCCAGAGCCCAACTGGAATTTCTTGCTGAGAAATTCGGGCTCAACTTAATTCACCTAATCCTGGCCTTGAGCAAACACCGTGGCTGTGCATTAGAAACACCAAACTCAATTAGCACGCTAGTGTCCATGCCAATTATCCCAATTAAACGCCCTTCTAAGAGCCAATTACCACCCATTTTATTAAATTAGAACATTTTCAAACAGTACTCCCATACGGAGCTCTCAGCCCAGATGCAATCACGCCCTTCACACATCGATGGTGGACACTGGGCAAACGAATTCCTCTTGGTTTGTCCAGAAAGGAGACGTTTCAGGCAGCGTTTTGGTTTGAAAATACTGCATTTAGCACCCATTCGAGGTATCCTTTGTGTTTAAACTGCTTTTCCATCACCTACAAACCCACGCAGTGAAAAGGGCGCTCTTAAATTAAATCTGGGAGGGATTATGGCATCCCATGCAGCGAAAAGGGCGCTCTCAAATTAAATCTGGAGAGGGATTACCGCATTCAGAACTCGGGCTCAGCCCGATGCGAGCTGGAGCAGGATTCCCACTGCTCCGAGGTGGAAAAACTCCCACTTTCGGCAAAGCCCTGCCTCGCTCGTAAACATTCCGCCGGGGGATTTTTGCTGCGTTCTGACAGGATAACACATTTCTCAGCGATGTCGCTCCTGCCCACAGCACGGCAAGGTCTCAAACTGTCATTTGCTAAACACCTTCACCGCCTGCTCCCCCAAAACGCTCCTCCACCACAGACAGAGGGGACCTTTTCCCTGACAGCTCCTGTCACCGGGGAGGTGACACTCACGGAGCCACGAGAGGTGAGCTCCGTGCTCCAAATGCTGCTCCGTGACACCCCAGCGATGGGTGCTGGATTCCCGGGAGCTCTRACCGTGCCCGAGGCTCACAGAGGGCTGGGAGCAGCATGCGGGATATTTGGGAATCCGATTCCTAAATAAATGTGCTCGCAGCGATGCGGAGTCGGGGGGAGTAATGACTTCGGTGACAGTCACCCGCGGCACAGCGGGCACGAAGCACTGCCCACAGCCCAGAAAGAAAGAGCTCCCTCCAGGCAGGATTTAGCTCTATTAAATCTGCAGAGCCACGCTCGGCCGCTGCCGAGGCTGCGTGGGCTGCAGGAAGCGCGGCAGAGTCACAAATCCAAACACACCCGCAGCATCCCCTCCCCGAGCTACTCCGGGATGGGGAAACACCGGCCCGACGGTTCGGGAGTGGGAACGAGCCGGGAATCACCCGGAGTGAGGAATAGGGGGGATCAAATGCCGAAAAATCCCCACCCGAATGAACAAACTCCTGCAGATCCCAGCGGCAGGTCAGTCACAGAGGGCGTGCTGCGCTCTGCCTCACCTGAAAGAGAAACTTTTTCAAAAATCCTGCTGCTGAGAGCGCACAGGAGAGGGGCTGGGGCAGGAGAGGGGTAAAGGAGTGAAGAATTGATCACAGGTCCTGCAGAGCAGGAGCAGCCAGCACGGGCAGAACAGGCGGCACAGAGGAGAGGGGACACCTGCAGATCCGAGGGTTGGGGACACGCAGACAGGGGGTGACAGTGACAGCGCTCTCAGGACCTTTGCTGGGGGAGTTTCCAGTGTCCATCCTCGGCAGTGTGACCATGGGGTGGCTGCCAGGACAGAAAACACGGGYACACCCAGTCCTTGTTCCCCCACACCCCCGTGTCCAGCGCCTCACGGACCAACACCCCACAGCAGACAGGTTTCAGGTAAAGCTAAAACCAAAATCTCCACGCAGAGACAGCAGAGAGGCCTGCAGAGGGTCGGAAAACGCCAATTTTCCCGGATTTGCGGAGGAGCTGGACAGCAGTGATGTGTGCGCCGGCCTCCAGAGGGCCGCGCCACGGTGAG
>NW_026623413.1:1495720-1497487 GCF_030028575.1 Malurus melanocephalus | reverse complement strand
GAAGGGAAGCAGATGGTCTGTCTGGAGGGACACGGAAAAGCCAGACCAAGCAATTGTGGCCCCGGTGCAAGTCCAGCCAGCTCAGAGCTCCTGGAGTTCTTCCAGAATCCACGGATGGCCCTTGCAGAGCACGCCAGCCCCTGCACCACATGGCTGAGGTACTTTTAGAACTGAAAATAACCMTTTAAAATGCTCACAAGCATTGCTTCACCCCCTGCTCCAGGCCTCCTGCTCTGAAGGACGGGTTTTCTGGGTTTGAGAGGTTTGGAAAACACTGAACATTGGAAAGTATTCCTTTTATCTGCTGGTAACGTGCTAACATCCGTGTCATTTGTGTCTCACCACGACTTGGGCCCTGCACTTCAGCTCTATCACCACAAACTTCTTCATTATCAATTATTTATTRCCCAGGATAATTAAAGGGGAAATTGTGATCCAACCAGAGGATCTGCAAACGAGGTCATGGGGACAGAACTGAGAGCAGCTCCTGTCCCCTCCCCAGGGACTGTCACCACAGGGACCCGCCCGCTCCAGCGGGCTGGACTTTGATCATCTCCCTGCAGTAAAACAGCCAGCCATAAATTTGCTAAAACGGCAACAAAAATCTCCACGAAGAGAGGAAATGAGGTCACGGAGCTGATGAAATTCAGCGCTGTTAATTTATACAAAGTGYGATGTGGCGACGGAATCTAAACTCTGAATTCTGTAATGGTGATTTATTTTAATTGCAACAATGCAGCAAATTAATGGTTTGAAAAGAGAAGAAATCTCCAGATTTGGAGGCTGGGAGGTGTCTCCTCCACTGCCACCTCTTCATGGGCAGTGCAACATCCTGCCCAGAGCCTGTGGGGCCAGCCTGAGCTGTCAGACAGGAGCAGGATGAGACATTTCATTCACAAAGGAACACCCCAATGTGCAGCCCGAGCTGTCAGCCAGCAGCAGGATGAGCCATTTCATTCACAAAGGAACACCCCAATGTGTGCCACGGATCAAAGGAACACCCCAATATGCGGCCCAAGCTGTCTGCCAGCAGCAGGATGAGACATTTCATTCTCAAAGGAACACCCCAACGTGTGGCACAGATCAGAGCGGTGCCAGCGGGGCAGAGGCAAACTCAGCGTGGCAGGAAATCTGTGCTCTCTGCAGGGCTGTGCTGGCAGCGCTCACATCCCTCTCCATCAGCGATTCTGAAACAGCAGAGAGCAAARGATCGCTCCTGTCTGCTGGGGGAACTTCTCAGAAGCAGAGCTTTGATTCGAGTTGCAGCCTTTTGTTCCAGTCTAAACCCCTCTGCTGCGCAGTCTGCAACAAAAGGAGCGTCTGAGATGCCGCCCAGAGGAGGAATTGCAAACCAAACCGAGCGATTCAGGCTCTGCTGGTGATCTCTGCAGGGCTCTGGGGGACAGAAATCACACCTGAGCAGGGCTGGGCACAGGAGTGGAACCTCAGGATCTCCCTCTGGCACTCCCTGGCACCGAACAGCAGAAAACTGCAGAGRAAAAGCGATGAGCAGCACCTTCATAACAGCCATAAATTATTTCCCTCGGGAACAAAGATGTAACTGTGATGAGAGAAAGCGGTGGGAAAACACAGCAGTAAAAATTTAAAGCATTCTCTGCAATTACAGCCACAGCTGCCAAGCTGTTTCTCGTGCTGTCACCGCGGCAGAGGTGACAGTTTTGGTCTCAGCATCACCTAAAACAGCACAGCACTCCGGGTGTGGGGACACAGAGCCACCCTYGGGACACATCCCTGTGCCAAACAGGC
>NW_026623413.1:1481791-1494756 GCF_030028575.1 Malurus melanocephalus | reverse complement strand
GAAGGAGATTTGCGTGGTTAACCACGGCTCCAGCATTCCTCACGCCCCTCTGCACTCTGTTTTTCAGGGAATTTTCCATTTGGGACTTTCAGCGTGTCCTCCACAGCTGGTTGAAGGGAATAAAACAATTCACTTTGCCCAAATGTTTGATTTTCYTTGAGTAAGGCCAGCCCAGCCCTCGGTGCTCTCCGGGGTTTGTGTCCACCTTGCTGAGTGGCTGCTGTGTGCCCTGTCCTTCCCCTCTGCTCTTCAAACACCATAAAACAAAACCCCAAAAAGATTCTCAGCCATTCCTGGCTCTGCTGGAGCTGTCCCCACCCATCCCAGCAGGGACAGGACCCTCTGCCCCATCTCACACCTTCAACACCTTCAAACGCCGATTTCTCTTTCAAGCTCATTCTCACAATAAATAGAAAATAAACCAGAGGGGAAGTAAATAAACGGGGAAAAAAAGCCACCCCGGGGAAGGATGGAAATCTGAGCCCACAGTGTTAAATTGCACTAAATAACTGAAAATCAATGCTGTTCCTCCTTTTCCTCGTGTGTTCAGCAGCACTCCAGGGACACCTCTGCTCATTCCACTGCCTGCTACGTGCTCTCCCTCTTATTGCAAGCAAGGGCCCGTTGTGAAAATAATATCTCTGAAAAAAAAGGCAATGGCTATTTTTTAAAATAAAATAATAGTTATAATTACAAGAGAACTGCATTTTTTCTTTGCTCTATTGCTTTCATAACTTTCCTGATGCTCCTGGTAATGTCCAGGGGTTCCTGCCTTGAGATGGACACACCAGAGCGCACCAATGGCTGCAAGGAAACATCAATTAAAAAAAAGCTCCAAGCAGCACTGCAATTAAAGCACAGCATTGGGAATCATCCCTGCAGCCTCTCAGAACAACTGGAAAAACAAACCTCAATCAAAAATTTCATCATTAAAAAAAAAAAATCCACAAATACGAGAAAGCCCAAATCGTTTTTACAAAGCTTCCTCCAGCTTTGTGGGGTGGATCCAGAGGGAATGGGATGGATCCAGAGGGAGCAGGGATGGATCCAGAGGGAATGGGATGGATCCAGAGGGAATTGGGATGGATCCAGAGGGAATGGGATGGATCCAGAGGGAGCAGGGATGGATCCAGAGGGAGCAGGGATGGATCCAGAGGGAATGGGATGGATGCAGAGGGAATGGGATGGATCCAGAGGGAGCAGGGATGGATCCAGAGGGAGCAGAGATGGATCCAGAGGGGATGGGATGGATCCAGAGGGAGCAGAGATGGATCCAGAGGGAGAAGGGATGGATCCAGAGGGAGCAGCTCCTGCTGCAGGCTGGCTGGGCGAGCCAGGGCCAACTCCTGTTTGTGCTGGCACACAGAAACTTCCTGAGAAAGCCTTGACTCACGAAAACAACCTAATCCAATTAAAAACTGCTTGGATTTGGTTTGCCAGGCAGCAGAAGCGGAGCAGAAGCAACTCAATTCCAGTGGTCTCACAGACACTCCCCGTTTGGGTTTTCACCTCCACCAGCGTTGTTTGCTGCTTGGTTTGCTCAGGCACCATCCCTTGGGGGATTCTGCACCCAGGGCTGGTGAAAGCTGGCTCGAAACACCATTTCTGAGGAAATGGATATTAGCAGTAAATGCCTTCATCCTGCTTTCCAAGCACGGGATTCAGCCAGAGGATGAAGAGCCTTCCCTGGGGGAACTTTGTGGCTCATGGGCAGCAGGGCTGAATCTCCTCATTCCAGGTACAAACCTTCACTTGCACAGATGTTACRGCCTGAGCAGACATTGCAGCAACTTCAAATATTGGCCATTACCTCACCGGCACAGAAATAAACGTCTCCAACTCCTGGATACAAATCGGAATTTTCAAATTAGCATCTGCATCTTCCACATAAAATGAGGAAAATTGCCCATTAAATCAAACAGCGATGAAGTGGGGATTGAGGCACTGACATATTCAAGGAATCTGACTCGGGAACACAAAACTACCCAGCTCCATTAAGGTAATGATGCATTTGATGAGGAAGTCACTTGGGGCATGTTAGCATGAAAACTGCAGGGATGAGATCCTCCAAGGCTGATTCTGCAGCACTTCACTCTGCTCATGCCAAGCATCGTCTGACCTATGAGATTCAGAGCCACCACTTAGTGACAAATTAAAGAGACAAAAACCTGACGTCAGGTCACAGACAAAGAACTTTTCAGACTCTAAATAAACCAAAAGCAGAAACTTAAAAGAATYGGCCCCAGATGTCAAAATCCTCTTTTCTTGGTTATGCAACATCCGAAGTGTCTTTGATTTGAAATAGGAGATGTTAAAATTTTATGGAGAAGTTGCTGAATTCTTTCCCACAAACAGCTTTTCCAGACAACGTCACCCATCAAAATGATTCTTTGCTGATAATTAGCCTCAAAAAAATGCACTTAATCAAAGTGACATCCATTACTTCTCACTACTGTAAATAGGACTGTGGCTTCTGACGATGATTTTCTGGAAAGAGTTCAGACTATTTAAATTAGGCAACAAATAAGCTCCTAATGACACTTTTCTGAGATACAGTTTAATTTTATTTATGGGCTTTTTTTTTTAATACGTGCCCCAACCCAGCTGTCAGCGCCGTCCAAGAAAAGAGAATGCAGCAGATCAAAAAACTGCCGTAGTCAGGACAGCAAACATCAAAGGGATGCCACAGCTTGGGGTATGGAACAATATTTATCAATGCAGCAGATGTGCTTTCTCAGCTGCCTTTCATCAGCAGTTGTGGTATCACTTTGGAACAGGAGCGTGGTTCATCCAGCCCGGCCCAGGCTCCGAGGGGATGCTGTGCTCAGCTCCTTTTCCTTCTCCCTGGCCTTGCTCCCACTCAGCACAGAGGATTTCCATGCCCAGCAATSTGGAAAGGCAGCCAGGCACCAGAAAAGTTGGTGCCCCCAGTTCTTCACCTGCTCTTTGTTACATCCTAAACTCTGCCTTTGCTGTCATATTCCAGAAGCTCTGGATGTTTTCATGTCAGCAAAACATCAGCGAGACAAGAAATGCATTGCTGCCATAAGAAAGCAGAACAAATCCATTTTTCTCTCAGTATTGACAGTGATAGAACCTTCCAAAAGGGGAAGAAACTTCTGAACCAGGCAGGACTGGTGCCAGACAGCGGAGGCGGCTGCAAGGTTCCCAAAGTGAACCTTCCCTCTCCAAAGGAGAAATCAGCTCCCAGTYTCTACCAGTCAGATTCCTGCCCTGGGAGTGGTTTATCCCTCTGGAAATTCAGAGCTGAGTGACACTTACTCCTGTTCCTTTAACCCAAAGACGTGCCTGGCAGAAATGTCAAGCCCAGAATTTAAACACAGCTAAGCCCGCAGCCTTCCAACGCCTCGTGGTAGTGAGTTCCAAAGATGAGTAAGATGATCCTGGAAGGAGCACTTCCACTTGACAACTCTAGATTTGCTTGTCATTAGGCTTTTCTCTCTCTCTGTTTCACAAATCCATTTGCCTCCCACATTCCCCTTCCAGTCAGCCGTTTCCTATTTGCTTCCTGGCCAATTTATTGCATCCACCACACGAGGCTCCAAGTGTTATTTTCATTCTCCTGTCACTCAGTCTACCTGCCAAAGATCAAGCCTTGCTTAGTTAGACTGACTGTGCTCATCTTTCACATTTTAAAAACAAAAGAGAATTAGGAGCAGCCTGATTTCCCCACTGCACCCCACATTGACTGCTGAGTGCGTTCAGATCCGGGGGTTTTCTGGACTTWCTCTCTCCTCCTACTGTACCACAGCTCTCTAATTATCTGCTCATTCTAACGAGCTCTCATCTCCTCCAGTTCCAGCATTACCTCATTCCCTTACCTCAGCCCAGTGCTGGTGTCTCTGTGATGAGGATGCACTAATTCATCTCTAACAGAAACTGGTTTAATTCTCCAGAAGCAGCAAAACCCCGACTCCCCCATGGCCTCCCATCCTTTTAGTCTCTGCTGACCCCAGAAACCTCCTCCTTTCCAGCAGCACTCTTGTTCCAGGGTAGTTCTCACAAGCAGATATTTGATTCACTAGTTTTTCAGGCATTCCTTTCATAAATAAATGAGATATTCAGTGTTTCCCCTCAGTGTTACACCTCTAAGTCTGGTCAGATCTGTTTTACCCCATTCACAGCTCCCTGCAGAGTTTATGGGGGAATTTTCCTCAGCACATCCCTGTAACAAAGCCCTTCAAAACCCAGCTCTGAGCCTCTTATCATCCGCAAGCACAGCAAAGCCAAAAAGTATTTCTGCTTCTCATTTTCCCTCTGCCAGCCTAAATCAGCTCCCAATTCAGTGGCTTTGGAACAGACTAATGAACTATTCATAATTACTGCAGCCAGCTTGGTTCAGCCACAAGGTCCTGGTGTCGTTAATGACTCGGACTGGAACTTAGGCCTAACAGCAGCATTTCCCAAAGCTCTGCTCAACTCCCAGTGAAGTCAAGTGGACTCCAGCAAACAGCAAATGTGGGCTCACAGATCTGTGCTTCCAAACACAGCGAAATTATCAGGATTTTCCAGATAAAGGGGAAACCAAACAGCAAAAGAAAGCTGCACATAAAGCCAGTGAAACTGAGATATCCTGAGAAACAAGGCTAATGAATTCTTGAGAAACAAGGCTAATGAATGAACAAAATAACCCAGAGTAACTCCACATTACAATTAAAGAGAGATGCTGAATCAGAAAGACTCAAATCTAGATGAAAATTAGGGTTAAGAAGCATAACCAGTGAAACASAGGAAGAACACAATCTGCAATTGCCATCTTCCAGAGTTCAGATGCTTTCAAATACTTAAATACGTGAAATCCTCAAACTTGACCAAATGAGCCATATCATCACCATTCTGAAACCCAGACATTTTCTGCTGCAGGAATTTCATGTCAACTTCTCACTTGGTGCCATAAAACTGTATTAATGTTTAAGTGTCTGTTAAGGCAATCTGGGCTTTAAAACCTCCAGGATCACAGACTCATTTTCCAGACAGACCAATTTTATGCGGCGATAAAAGTTAGGAACACTTAAAGAGAACATTTGTAAAACCCACATTCGCAGTCGCAAAGCCAAATTCATTTTCTTTTYTTCCCTGCATGACACTCGTACATATAAAAAAATAAAATTATCTCTTAAAAGAGAAGCATAAAAGCCTTGATGCAGGTGTACCAAGCACGCAGTACATAGTCAAGGACCAACTTGCCAGTAATTGAAAGGATTTTTTTTTTTCCTCATCAAGAATTACATCTCTCTTTGTTTGCATCATGCAATTAATTGGTGGAGAAAGATAAAAATCTCACTGAGTCCCCATTAGCACTGCAGCTCCTGGGTATTGATGATGTGAACAGAGTTGAAGGGAAGGTGCTCGTTTTTCTTCATTTAATTGCTCTGCCCATGGAATTCACTTGCCATTCATGGAATTCCTTCTGCAGCTCACTCAGCCTGGGAATAAAYCCCAGCCAGCCAGGGATAGCAGAAKGGTGCTCAGCACCTAAAGGACATTTCTGTGGAAGGGAGAGCTGCACCACAACCCCAGCAGCTTTTTGGAGTTACTCTGCTCCCATCAGCACTCCCTGCTGCAAAGAAAGGGACCGAGAACAGCCYGGAGGAGCCTTCCCTCCCAAACCASCGTGTGTGCTCAGCCCAAATTCTGCACATGGTGCCAGRGGCAGTTCCAGCAGCCCCTCTCCTCACTGTCCCAGGCACTGGTCCCTTTTCCTGCTCGCCAGCCCCTGATGGGACTCCCGGGCACAGCCCCGGTGTCTGCGGGCCCAGCTCACCCACAACTCCCAGCACATCCAGCGCTCTGGAGCACCCACAGCTCCTGCTGCCGGCTCTCCGGGGCTCCCGTGGCCTCCATCCCCGACACATCCCGGTGCCCGCCCGCTCCGCGCCCCCCGAGCCCCAGCGCCGCCGTCAGCACCGCGGAGAGCTCCGCGCCGGGCGGGGTCCGCTCCGCGCCCGCGGGATCAGCACCGCGGAGAGCTCCGAGCCCCCTCCGCGCCCCTCCGCGGGTGCCCCACGGCGGGCTCAGGTGTGTGTCCCCACCCCAGGTGTGTGTCCCCACTCCCTGTCCGTGTCCCCACGCCCGAGCAGCGTCCCGGATCCGCGCATCCCCGCCGGCGGCTCGGTGTCCCCGCGCCCTCCACCGCGCTGTCCCCGCGCCGCGCCCGAACCTGTCGTCGCTCTGGAAGGACTGGTCCCCCAGCAGCAGATCGCGGAAGCGGTAGCGGGGCGGCAGGGGCAGCACCTCGGACTCCAGCTCCGTCATCTTCAGGGAGGCGATGTCCAGAATGACCCCGCTCTTGCGGCTCCCGCCGCCGTCCCCGCCGCCGCAGCCGCCGCCGGGCGACGAGAGCCTGCGGGAGAGAAGGGGAGAGCGGCGATGGTGGGGGGAGAAGGGGGAGCCGTGCCCTGCCCGCCCCAGCGCCTCCTCCGGGGCCGGCCCCGCGCCACCCGCACCCCGGCACGCAGCGCACCGCACCGCGCCCCCGGCCGCGATTACATTGCGGGGCAGGCGGCCGAGCCCCCCCGGCACAGCGCTCCCCCCGGGGGCATGGGTGGCTCAGGAGAGGGGCCGGCGGGGCGGGCAGGGCGCGGAGCGCGGTCCCCGGGAGCGCCCCGCAGAGCGGAGCCGGGCACAGGACATTTGCTGCTCGGCTGGAGACCGGCGGAGAGCCAGGGGAGCCAATGGACGAGCCCAATCGCCGGGAGGAAATAAAACTGCTCGCAGGAGAATGGAGAGCYGAGAGCCAAACCCCGATCCACCCCCAGCTCCCCCCGCAAGGAAAAGTGGCGATGGGAGGCAGAGAAGGCGATGGCTCCACAACCGTGCTGGAAGAAGCACAAGCTCCTCTCTGGACTGCTGGCACTTCAATCATCTGAACAACCTCGGGATTAAATGAGAAACCGAGAACGCTGATGACTCAGTCGCCTGTCCAGCTGCCAAGTGTCGTGGCCAGGAGGATCCGTCAGCCATCCCTCGGCATGCCGGTGGCTCCGAGCGAGGGCTGGGGGATCGCGGTGCCTGGAGGGAGCCGAGGGGTGGCTCAAAGACAGCTCAGTGTGGCCACTACACCCAGGAGAGAGATGAAACCAAATCAGCTCTCAGAAGGTCCTTTCAGGGGGTGAAGGGCTTACTTTGGTCTCTTTTCTCAAAGCACAGAGCGTGGGTTGGACACTGCTGTCGTGTCTGCTCGAGATACTGAACACAGCACATCGGGGTTAAACTGAAAGTTCCCCTCACAGAGCAGCAAAGCCATTCACCACTGGCAACGCAGTGCAGGGACACAAAAGGCAGGAGCCCATGTCCTGATCCTTTCTGGTTTGGCTTCATCAGTGAAATCCATCCGTGCCATGAGAGGAACACAAATTTCACAGACCCTTTGTGGAAAGAGGGGAGGGAGGGCTTGAAGAGGAGTCGTGGTATCTCTGAGCTGATTCTGTGTCCCTCACATGTAGCTCTGGGCTGTGAGGCAGCAAACAGCTGAAAGGCTCTGTCTCYTGTCTGATGTGCTTCCAAGAGTCTCACCCAAAGCTCTGCCAGCATCTTCCCCCAGCTTTGCCTCCAGTACACCCTGCAGGAGCTACAGACAGGCAAAGGAGCTGATGCTGAACTGGCACGGAGCAGGTACCCAGGGATTTGCCGCAGGGATGGGAGCTGAGGCTCCTCAGATCATCTTCTGCCTTTAAACAACTCCATCCCCTGTAAATCAGCTCCCAGCTGAGCAGATTCCAAAGCCCTGCTCAGCTGTTGTTCCCGAGTTTCCAGAAGAGCAAYCAGCATGCGAAATTTCTGCTGAACACAGCCCCAGAAGACAGCCCAGCTCGCCCTCAGCGCTTCAGATGGTTCTCACTGATGTTATTCGCCACTTAATTCCATCCCCCCAGAGCTTTTCAATTCCTTTTAGCTGCCATACACACTGCACAGCCAAAGCTCTGCCCTGACTAATGCAGGGCCTTGGGCAGCAGCGAGGTTGTTCTGTGCTGCTCATTGATCCAAGCCTTGGTCTTTAGGATAAATCAAGCCAAACTCCTGTCAGCCCAAGCACTCCCTCTGGATCGAAACACCAAAGTGTGCTGACCACCTCCAGCTCATGTTGCAAAGGAGGGTCTGACATTAARCACGACGAAAAGAAAGCCACAATGAAGTCTTTTTGTCTCAGAGATTAACGGTGATGAATTAGGGCCAAAGCACAATGTTTCTAGGCCATCAGGACAGCAGCCTGAAACCGAAATTTCAGGGAGAGAAAAGGCAATTTTAGAAAATTATCCTCTTTCTGATTCCGGCCATGGTTTGAAGAGGGGAGCAGGGTGTCTGGCTCCAAATGGGGGTATCACAATTCTCTTGGATATCCAATTCTCATCCTGCACCCTCTTGAATATCTCAATTCTCACACTCGTTTTGGGGCGGTTTGGTCCAGGTTTTTTTTTTTAAATTCCATGTGATTGTTTTCCAGCAATTAATCCATCTCTCCTGGCCTCAGATTCCGTGTCAGCTTCATGAAACAAAGCAAATATATACCCCAGTACTCTATCAGCTTTTAGAAACTGTAGTRAAATCCAATTATATCAGTAGCTCTGGAAACACATTTTCTGCTATTTGCATGTGAGTTTCTTCTCCYATTGGCACTAGCAGCCACACTTTGAATGTATTTTCTCTTATTCTTGCATACAAAACCATTCAGAATTTTAAAATTTTGGCACATTTGTTTATTCTGGATGAAGCCACACTATGAGAAATGCTGCATTCGCTTGCTGGTTAAAATGCCTTTATTAATTACACRGTGACTTTGAGATGCTGCACATCGATGTCCGAGAGCAAAGTGCTCCTGCAGTGCACAGAGACCTCCTGACATTGGCACGGAGGATTTACAGCCTCTCCTCCCAAATCCATGGATCCCGAGCCACAAAAATTCCACAGCAACCTGGCTACCTCTTCAAAGCTATAGTAGCACCAAATAAAAAATTCATGAACAAGCTCATTTCTTGCATAGTCTTCAAATACTACTTAAGAATAAAATAAAAATATAATCCTGGAGTGGYTTATAGCTAAATACAGAGCCGCAGCTTTATTTTTATCATCGTTTTCCTTCCTTCCTCCAGAACCATGCGCCGCTAAAAAAGCGCGGTGCCATCAGCATATGGAAACCTCAACACCCCTTCCACTCGAGCTACGGCTCCATCTCCATCTCTCCCGCAGCCACCGGGAGGGGAACACGGCCCTGGGGATGCTGAGCTGRRACWGAGCTGTGTGTGAWCCAAACCAGAYCCCCCTGATGKTCTTTGTTCCCCTTAAATCACAGTSAGMRCCCCGAGCAGCAAAYGCAGAGCGCCGGAGCTGCACCAGCCTGGGGCTCCTTTCCTGTTCCTCCCTCCTGATTCCACCTGGGATGTGCAGGGAAGCAGCCCCAAGGCTGGAAATGTTGGAACAAAGGCAGTGAGAGCCCCCAGAGCTCCTCAGCTCCCCAGACCCAAGGGGCAGCTTTGGCTCAGAGGAAAATCCACGGGCTGGGAGCTGATTGGGATGTCTGATCAATGTGATGGTTGTGATGCTTTATCAATCAGGATAGTCTGAAACAGAGGCCAGACAAACTTAAGAGAATGAGAATAAAAACTTTAATCCAGGCCTAACAGGCCCCCTGGTACATCAGGGAAGACAAAACCTCCTCCTGAGGCTACACCCAAAATGGGCATTGAGTCACGAGATCTTCATGTTTTATAAGTTCTGCCTTATTAACATATTAGGCCTTAATTCTCCAATGATCTTTTCAGGTGATGATGCCACCCACCCCAAACTTGCTCTCCCAATTCTCCATTGTTTCCATATTTTGGGGCTCTGAGGCAGCGAGGTGTCCTTGGATTCAGGCTCAGAGAGGAATTGTTTTGTCTAAAGGTGGGAGAACGGTAGTTTTAGTGCTGTACTAGAGCAATACAAGAATACAGACACATGAAAATATAGAAACTGAAAATCCTAAGGCATCAGTTGTAACGAATATCAGGATTCCCATCATTATTTTTAACTTCATGTGTCAAAGAAGAGGAAGGACAAAACCCAAGTTCCTCCTCTGCTTCCTTGCATGCCCGCACCACAAAAACCACAGAGCATCCTCCTGCTTCCCACCACAAACCAACCCCAAACCACCCGGGGTCACCACAGGTCCCACACAGCGCTGTGGGATTGCCTGTGGGGTATAACTGCCCCAAGCCCAAAGCCCTCAGGGACAGCTCTGCTCTGTCAGCACCAAAAGCCATCCCAGAACTCCCTCTCCTCCTCCCTAGAGCTGGGGTGTGCAAAGGAGCAGCTGAAGCGATATTTGGGGTGAGTTCTTGCACAACTCTCCTCTCCCACTCGGAGCTGTAAGAGGAGCCAGAGGCACAAGGGGCTGCTCCAACACCGTCCTTGCCCAGGAGGGCTTCCAGGGGTTCTGGATGTGCAGCCAGGAATGCAAGGACCTCGTGTCCAGCATCACCATCCCCACTGCCCTTCAGCTCTGGGCAYCCTGCAGCCCCCCAGAGCTGCTGCTGTGCCTCTGTCCCCTCTGATTGTCACGGGTGACGGTGTCAGGATTTCACTTGAGGGATGGGACACCTCCCCAGAGGGTCCTTGGGCCAGGCTGTGCCACGTCCTGTCCTCCCTGAGCCAGCATTTCACCAGCCACTGGTCCAGTCCATCCCAGTTCGTCCCAATCCATCCCAGTTCACTCTAATCCATTCCCAGTCCATCCCAGTCCATCTCAGTTTGTCCCAGTTTGTCCCAGTTCACTCTAATCCATTCCCAGTCCATCCCAGGTCATCCCAGCCCATCCCAGTTTGATCCCAGTCCATCCCAGTCCACCTCAGTCCACCCCAGTCCATCCCAGTTTGATCCCAGTCCACCCCAGCCACTGCCAGGCTCCCCGAGCCTCCATAGGGAACCAAACCCGCGCAGGAAATTCTGCCCTTTCCTTCCCTACAGTTATTTAAATCTATACAATCATCTCGTGTTTGTTTCTCCTCCCACAGCTCTTCTGGTTACCAGGTTACACTTGTTCTCCCCTCTCCTTTGGGTTTGGGGTTTTTTCTTTTCCCCTCCGAGTGACATCCCTGTGGGGTCTGTGTGTGGGGACACAGATTTGGGCTGGAAAGAAGCACCTTCCTCCATGCCAGGGATTGCAGCAGGGCTAGAACTGCTGCTGGCATGGAGGGGAGGGAGAGCTGGCATGGCACAGCCCTGGGGAGGGCATGGGATGGGCAGGGAGGGCATGGGATGGGCAGAGAAGGAGAGCACAGTGACAGGCCCCACAACACGTGTGTGTCACACCCAGCTCAGTCTCCACCCTGCCCTGGCACTGCCCATCCCGCAGGGACAGCTCAGGGGAGGATCAGGGCTCATTTTGGAGCTGTTCCCTTCCTCTCTCTGCCAGCAGCAGCCTGGTTTATCCTGGTTTATCCAACCCCACTGTCCCCTGTCCATCCCCAGAGTGTCACAGCGACTCACGGACACCATTGAGCCACCATCACCCATAGGATGGGCGTGGATCTGATGATTTTTAATCCAAACAGTTCAAAGAGCTCCAAGAGGTGTGAACAGGCCTATCTCTGCCAGCAGCAGCCTGGTCACTGCTGCTTTGTCCTGGTTTATCCAACCCCACTGCCCCCTGTCCATTACCAGAGTGTCACAGCGACTCACGGACACCATTGAGCCACCATCACCCATAGGATGGGCGTGGATCTGATGATTTTTAATCCAAAAAGCACAAAGAACTCCAAGAGATGTGAACAGGCCCATCCCAACACCCAACTCATTATTCCCACCCAGCCTGAGCAGCTTTGGGCCAGGTGCTGTTTTTGGGTTCAGCTGCAGAGCACGGACCTCATAAATACACATACACCCCATAAATACACAAAAAACCCATAAATATACACACACACCCCATAAATACACACACACCCCGTAAATTCACACAACCCCAATGGATGAAACTCAGCACCCCAGATGAAATCCCTGCACCCCAATCCCCCTCCCCACACACAGCCAGACCATCCACACCAGGAGCTGCTGCTGCTGCTGCTCAGAACTCGCCCAGAACCCCGAGCCTTGTGACAAATCCATCCATCGCCTCCTTTCCAACAAGCCCAGGCAATTTAGCACCACAGGCCTCACGGGGAAATTAGCATTTTGTGTGTTTCACGTGGAAAATGAACAGGAAGAGTGAGTCAGTGCAAAGCTCCACAAGCCTTTCCCCCGCTGGCAAAWGCTGTTTTTCTGGAAGATAAAAGTAGAAATTGTACCTTGCTGGTCCAGTTGCTTTTCCCATTAGACAGCCCTGGATTGGGAATTSAGCCCCACTTGTCCCTGTCCCCTCCTGGCCTGGTCACACCAAAGGGGGACAGGGCARAGCTCACAGGAGACAAAGCTCACCTGAGCCACCTGGGCTCTGGAAAGTTCCCTGTCCATCAAGAAAATGGGTGATATTTAAAGTTCCCTTCCAGCCCAAATCCTTCTGTGATTCTATGACTSGCAACTAGTTTATTCCATTGTGTAAAAATGCAAATAAAATGGAAATGAGCTCAGCTGATGGCTGCACAGCAGCTCTGCTTCTCTCRGGACACAGCTCTGCTCTATCCCAAYGTCCTTGGGTTAAGGGTTCCTCATCCTCAGAGAAGGGGCAAACCCAAACCAAGCTCAGCCTGCAGAGCCCAAGGTCACCAGCCCTGCCRGGAAATTCCTGACTCAGCCATCTCCAGGGCTATTTATGGATCCCATCAGGGCTGTCGCTGCTCTAGGAGCAGATTCCCAGAGTGTCCAGCCCCTTCCCAGCAAAGCCATYCCCCTTTTCCTGCCTGTCCCAGAGCTGGGTTGGTAGGGTGGCCTGGGAGCACAAGGCAGATCCTTTTAAAAGCTCAAAAAACCCCAAGAAAGGGAGCAGCCAGGACTCACTGCTGGAGAAAAAAAAAAAAAAAAAAAAAAAAAAAAAA
>NW_026623413.1:1475843-1479852 GCF_030028575.1 Malurus melanocephalus | reverse complement strand
TCCTGTCAGCATTCCCAAAGGAACCAGAGCACCTGAGCTCAGAGCTCTCCTGGCTCCAGGCCTGGCTCTATTCATGAGAAGGATGAATGAGATGTTCCTCATCCAGCCCAGCCTGGCAGGGATGCAAGAGAAACCTTCACGGGCTCCAAAACAAATCGCGTGCAGAGCTCAGGAATCAGGCGTGGGGGTCAGGGAGAGGCCGCTGGGGACGYTGGGGACGATTCAAATGGATGCTGTAAATATTTTTGCAGAGCAGAGAGCCCTGAGCACAGGCAATGACCTACTTTGCTGCTCTCCAGTGAAGGGTGACACGGCCGTGCCAYGGCCCAAGGGCASCTCCTSAGGAGGACRTTCAGCACTYTGGGGCTGKTTTTTGAGCAGAATAKTGGGGAARGGCCCCAAAAYCTCTTCCACYTRAGCCAGKKSTGSTGGKKGSYSYCCTSCWGCAGTCCAGAGCCTCACACTTCCCTTTCCTAACCATCTGAAGAAAAAAAGTTATCTTTGCTTCAGAAACACTCAGAAAACTCAGGATATCGGGCCCTGTTGTTCATGGCTCCTACTGCAATTTCTCCTGGAACAGCAAGGCCCAGATGCCCATGGGCAGCCAAAGCAACTGTTGTTGCAGTGCACAAGGCTGATTTTCTGGAAGCTGATAAACGTCCAAGCCTGTGATCTCGCCTGGAGGAAYGATTATTAATCAGCTCCAGGGTCTGGCTGGGTGCAAGCTCTGCCAAAGAAGCATCTTCTCATTCATTTCCAGAAAAATAAAAAACTTCAGAAACAACAACAAGCTGTCAACTGCAGGGACCATCCTCGTGCTAAAGTGAGACAGTTCCTTGGATATATCTAAAGACTATCAGGAGAGGCCATGAGAGAACCATGGGTGAGTGCTCACAATTAGCAAGAATCCCGTTTAATCAGTATTTTTTTCCCTTTTTTTCTGAGGCAGAGGCTTTAACCAGAGTGGCAGAAGGTGCCCTGGGGGCATTCTGAACCCGGCTGCCCCTGCTCCAAATCCWGCTGTGATTTTTAGGGCCACGAGCCCTGTCCTGGTGGGTGGCACTGAGGACAGACCCCACTGCAGCACAGCCCCTGCCAAACGGAGCCCCCAGATCTGACATTCCCCAGGCACACCCCGAGCTTGGCTGGCGCTGCTCTCCAGCCTCAGCCGCTCTCCTCTCAYCCTGGAGCAGCTGGGAYCCRCATTCCCTCCCCATCCCGCTCCCAMCCCCKKGCACAGCACCCAAATYCCTGCCCAGCTCAGCCWTGGGCYGTTCCCTCGGACACAGCAGCCCCAAAAGCGCCGCTCAGAGCAGATCCACGTACGTCTAACGCAAAGCCACGACCTCCAGGTGCCCGGCGAGCGACGCCTCCTTCCAGCTTCTCCTTCCTAAACGAGCCATGGGAACGTGGGGCAGGAAAATCCGAGCCTCCTCCCGCCCATCCCTGCCTCTCCCGCCGGCCCCCTGACTCGGGCAGGATATTTTTGTGTGAGTCCTTCCATCTGGCTGCTCATCCATCACTCGTGCCCGCGGTGCCCTTACATGGGCAAGGCGGAGGAAGCGGAGCCCGTGGCCGGAGGAAATCCTGAGATCCCCAAAGCGACGGGCTGGATCCTTGAGCAAACATTTACCCAGATTTCCCACGAGGGAGGAAAGTAAAATTTAGGCTGTTTGTACCCTCAGGGTGCCAGAAATGTGTGTTTACTCTTCAAACAGACTGTCTCAAGTGCTTTTACAATTAACCCCTCGCTTTCCACCTGGGAGGGACTTTCGGGGCCRTTATCCCCTCATAAAGAGGGCCAGGAGGAAGCTCACAGACATTTACACKCTCATCTCCACATTCAGGCAACGGAGAAGATGGAATTTATCTTAAACAGCTTTTAAGCCACCTGTAGATTTGCTAAGTGAGGGGATAATTGAGCTCTCCATTATTTCAGCGGGGCCAGCCCGGCTGAATTCCCTTGAACATTCAGCACAAGGTTCAGTGTTCTACATCTTCCCTGCCCTGATGTTTCCGGGCTCTCACATCCCTCACACAGCTCTGGTGACAGCTCTGCTCACAGASAGGGGACAGAGATGCCGTGGGGCASAGATCCCTGTGCACAAACCCCACAGCAGAGCCCCAGMCAGAGGAAATCACAGAGCAGATTGCGCCCCTGGGATCGCCTAATGGCGCTCATCGCCTGCTCCTGCCCTTTCTCCTCAGCACCTTCACCCCATCAGCTCCGAAAAAGCGCATTAAAGACCAGTCTGCTCCGAGCTGGGGAAATGCCGGGGCCKGAGGGCTCCGAGCAGCGCGTTTGGTGTCTCCAGAAGGGCAGCAAAGGGCTGAGAGGGAGGGCGGGCGAGACAAACCATGGAAAACAGCGGCGTTCGAGCTCTCCGGAGCCCGCGGGGGATAACAGCAATTAGGAAAGGAAGCTACTCCACTCAGATTGAAGGAGACAGGATCCTTAGGCCGGGATTTTGTCGTGCATTAAATGAGGATAAATGACCCCGGGCAGGGCTGCAGTGCCGGTAATGAGGAGYAACTCCTCATCTTCCCAGACTGCTGGGGTTGGAAACCTCCAGGAACTGCCGACTCCGGCCCGATCTCTGCTCTTCACACGCACAGACTCGTTCAGCAGCCGCCTCAAGGGTGGCATTTCTGCAGACACTCSGAGCACAGCTGCAAAATGAGGCAGTTTTGGGTTTGGGGAAAGAGCTGTGCTCTGCAGCCACCCCGGTGTGCCCAAAGCAACCAGGTGGTGTTATCCAGAGTCTGGGGATCCTGAGGAACCTGACGGAGAGGACAGCGAGGGGTAATGATGAGGGACTTAACCTCACAACCCAAGATTCAGTGATTTTACTGATTACCAGTCAGTGGCAACGTACTGAGAGTTAAAGAACAGATTGTTCTTCTTTAATTTAGATTTTTAGGAATTAAAGATTGCTTCCTTAAATCATGGCGAGCAGATGAAGACGTAGAAAACCCCAGCTGGGCAGCCCAGGGCACAAACGCAGACTAAGGTCCTTGTCTGCCAAGCGTGAATTGATACACACAACTCATTCGCCCATTTCAGCTGGCATTTGGTGAGTGTGACAGTCAGAAGAGCCACACCAGTAAATTTAATCAGAACTACGACAGTAAACAGCATTTATCAGGAAAAACCGGGATACTTCAGCAAGGAGCACTTGTGAGAAACAGCTGCTGCTGCCAGGCACAAGGGGACAGTGGCACCGAGTCCCCCCGGTCTCCTCCAGCTCCTTGCCCTCCCTCAGCCTGGGCATTGTAACTTTGGAATAAACCCGGAGCTGGAGCAGGGGCCGAGCAGCGCCCACGGCACTGTGGGTTTTCACCCGTGTGTGTTTTAACCCCCTGGCTTTGGGGTGGCTCCAGGGCTCAGCCGAACACCACCTCACCCTCAGAGCCTCGGCCCGGGCTGGGCTCGACGGAGGGACAGCATCGACCCTGTTCCCGTGAAGGACCGACTGCTCGGGGGTGTCCCAGCACCCCTTCCCCTCCCAGCTGTGCCCAAAGGGGCATTCGCAGAGACCCCAGCCAGGCCTGGAAGCGCCGCAGAAACTTTCCTCCATGCTCGGGGCATGGGATAGCGGTGGCGATGGGGGACGGGGGTCCTGCCGGCYGCGCCCGGCTCCCCCCGGGAGGGGAAGAGGCTCCCCCGGTTTCACCGGGAGCTCAGCACTCCCGCAGCCCCGCGATTCCCCACGACRGCAGCCCCGGGGACCCTCCCCAGCCCGGCACCCCCGGTACCTGTGGGCGCTGCCATCGTCGTCGACGAAGGAGCGGTTGGTGTAGCACTCGGAGCAGAGCGGCCGCCCCTCCGCCGGCCCCGCCGGTTTGTAGATCCCCTGCAGGCTCCGCTCCTCGCCCGAGAACGGCATCGGCGAAGCGGCGCGGGGGCCCGGAGCGGCGAGGCGGGGCAGAGCATGGGCGCCCCGCGCTGCCGGGGGCTCGGGCCGGGGGCTGCCGGCCGCGGGCAGAGCCAGCGCCGCCGTCCCGGTGC
>NW_026623413.1:1458232-1475713 GCF_030028575.1 Malurus melanocephalus | reverse complement strand
GCGGGGATGGGCGGAACCGGGCGGGGATGGGCCGGACCGGGCGGGACCGGGCTCCGCCCAACGCGCACCGGCGGCCCCGCTCGCCTCCTCCCCCGGCGCTGCCCCCGCCCCGCGACCCCCGGGCTGGGGCAGCAGCCCGTGATTCCTCCACCCGGTCCGCGCCCCTTCGCCTCTGTCTGCCCGACCCTTGGGTGGCTTGGCTTTATTTTCCTTTTTTCTTTCCCTTTTCCTCTCCTTTTGCCCTATCTTTTCCCTTTCATTTCCCCTTCCCCTTTCCTTTCTTCTTTCCCTTTCCTTTCCCCTTTCCTTTTCCCTTTCCTTTTCCCTTTCCTTTTTCTTTCCCTTTCCCTTTCCCTTTCCCTTTCCTCTTTTCCTTTTCTATTTTGTTTCTTTTCTTTTTTTTAATTTCCTTTTCTTTATTATTTGAGGTTTTGTTTTTTTTTTTTCTTACTACCCACACAAATATTTGTGTTGAGCGCTGCTGCGCCTCGGGGTTGTGCCGATAGCAAGCAGCGCGGCCAAGCCCCGGGAATTCCTGTGCCGTGCTGCGCGGCCGGGCCGGGAGCGTTGATCTTCTCGGGGGGGCCCTGCTGCAATAACACGGCCCCGCTGGGGGATGGCCCCGAGCCCAGGGACAGCGTGGGCAGCCTGGAAAGCTGCCGGCTGCCTCCGGGAAAGGGTTAACGGGATGGGCTCCAAGGCGCTTTCCCTCCCCTCCATGCGCCAGGAGTCAGGCGCTGCCGTCCCGAATGATGCGGCCGAGTAYGAGGTGTTTGGGGGGCTCGCACACTGCCGGGGGGCAGCGGAGCCCAGCTCGGGAACACTCCTGTCCTTTTTGCCTCTGTTTTCATTTCTCTTTCAGAGCCCAGGCCACTGGGAGTTCTTTGTGGGGCCGTTTCGGGGAGCCCGGAGCTGGCACGGATGAGCCGATACCCCAATAAAGGAATTGCTCGCACAGAAATGCAGCGGGCAGACAGCTCCTGCGCCTTGTGCAGCGCGCCTCTGYCACCTGTGTCACCTCTGTCACCCAGGACAGCAAAGGCCGCTTCAGTCACACCAGGGGAAGGTGACACCACCGCGCTGGGGTCCCGCTGTCCCAGAGTTTGTCCCCAGCCCCGCTGACCCCGGGTACCCCACCCTGGCACTGCTCATCCGCCGCTCCCGGATCCGCGGGCACTCGGAGGAYGCCGCAGCCCCCGCTGTGCCACCGCCCCCGGATCCGGAGGGAAATGCCCCCGCTCGGATGCGCTGCGCTTTACGCTCCTCGCCGAGACTGGAGACTTTGTTTCTCTCGCAGCATCCCTTCCTCCTCCTCTCTCTCCATATGGACTCTCCTACACTGGGAGTCGCTGGAGAGAAAAGCAATTAATACTCCCCGTGTGATGCCTCCCAGCCCATCCCGCTTTTAAGTGGGAAGGTTATTCTCCATTCACTAATTGCCTCACATTATCTGGTGCAAAACGTTAACGTGCGGCTCCGGGAGGAGAGGGGTGGGTGGCACAGCAGCGATTGACATGCTGGGTGATAACGCGGCTGTGGGGGAGGAATTCTTTAAAACAGTTAAAGGCTGAGAGAAATGAGAAATGAAAGAGAAAGAGCCAGAAGAAGAGAACATCACATCACCATCCGAACGCTGGAGCTTGAGTGGCAGAGAAGGGCACCGGTGCCACCCCAGTCCTCAGCAGCTGCTGAGCAGTCTGGTGGCATTCTGTCCGAGGAAAGAGTCCTTGTCCTGGGGCCTGCTCCCAGCTCCAGCACGGAGCAATTCCCTGCAGCCCCGAGGCCAAGAGGGGAGGCAGAGGAAGGCAGGGCAGTGCTCTCAGCAAAGGCATCTTCAGGGTTTTGGGGCAGGGATCTGGCTGAGCTGCTCCTCCCTGTCTCCACTGCAGCATTCCCCAAAATGTCATCGATGCTACTACGAGTCCTCGTTTCCCAGCAGTCATTAACACAAAATGCAATTAATCAGGATTTCATGTACCTCCTATAAAGGGCTCCTTCAGCCCCCCGACATTCCTGCTGCACCCCAGAGCAGGAGAGCACCCATTGCAGGGGCTGTTCTGYGCCTGGGCAGGGAATGAGCACACCCCGAGATGCCGAGTGCCATTTCCACAGCCAGGAGCTGTGTGTGAGCAGCGATCCAGAGCAGAGCCAGGCTCGGGGAGCTGCTTGTGTAGGGCTCCTGGGAAAGGCAAMCCCCCATTCTGACACCCCGCAGGGATCAGTGCGGGGGAAAGGCCCCGCTGCTCYGACAGATCCCAGCCCAACTGCCCGRGGAGGGCCCTGGCAGGGCAGGGAGACTCAACTCTGCCGTTTCTGTGTCTGGGAGAACAATAAATAAATCTGTGGGAGGCAACAGTGGGATGAGTCAGAGGCGAGAGCGAGAGCAAGTCATCTTCTGCGGAGCACATCATSCAGGTCCAGCAACCCACAGGGCTCCAGGGATTCGTGTCACAGGGGTCCCTGTCCAGCTCTGCTTCCCTGAGAACCCCCTCGGAGGAGGGAGATGGTGCAGGAGCCTTGGGCATGGCTGGGGGACCGCAGCCCCTCCCAGCCCTGGGGAATCCCTCAATTCTGCATCCAGCTCCTGTTCCCCCCACGATTTCAGGCAAGATTTGCATTTTTGGGTACATCACRAAGACACACAGAGCAAGGAGAGCCCTGGAGAAATGCTCCAGGCACTGCCCAGTGCTGCAGAGCAGCCACGGAGTTGGGGACAGCAACATCAGATCTGCTCCCAGCTGGAAATATTGTCAGAGTGTGGATGGAATTCAATCAAAGTCGAGACTCTGACACTGCGGATGCTGCGCGTGTCAAATGAATTTCATGTGAATCCCCATTTGCCAGGCACAAACACAGCCTGGGGAATGAAAGGGCAAGGCAAAAAGCACCAAAAAAAGCATCAGAAAAGCAACTCACAGGGCACGCTCTGAGAATCAATAACAACGGGGAAACTTCTGCTCCACTGAAAAATAAGCAACTTTTCTGTTGAGGGAAAACTCGGCAGGGAGACCACTCAGGGAACCCACTCGGCCCTGTGGCCTCACAGTTCAACATTTCACACAAATTGAACTCAGTGCTGCTGAGGCTGAGTGCAGCTCTCGCAGAACACACAGGGGGTGAGGCTGTCGTTAACCAGGAATCCAGAGGAGCTGTCAAAGCTGTCATTAATCTCAAGAAGGAGTAATCAAACACACCATAAAAAAGGAGAGAGCTCTATAACTCCGAGACTGATGTAGGAAAAGAAAAAGAAGAATGCAGAAAACCTGGCTGTAAAAATATGTTTTTAGCCTCATCAACTGAGCCATTAAATCAGAAGCAAAGACACCTTCATCTGCACAGCAGAGCTGTTTGTCTGCTCTGTCAGTGCTCCGGTTTGTTGGCTGCATTTTCACTTTTCCACTTATATTTAATGCCCAAAGGGACATTAAATACAAAATAACAAGTGAAACACACACTGTAGAACTCTCACAAATCCTCTTCTTCCATCATTTCCCAAACTCCACAGAGAATGTAAGGTGAAGAACTGCCTGCAAGAGCTGAATCATGTCTTTGAGCACAAACATTGCTATTAGGTGACTAAGACCCAAACAGCCATCTCTATTTATTGCAACTGATGCTGTTATTAAAAGCCAGACAGGTCCCTTCGCAGCCCCTCAGCTCTGTGTGTGCTGGTGGAACACTGCAAAAGGYAATTTGGAATAAAGGGGATTCTTTGTGTAGCATCCAAAACACTTTGGAGACCTGGGAGTGCTTTTTGTTCCCAGAGAATCTCGGCTGGGGGCTGGTGGGGTGACAAGGGACAATTCTGAACCTTAGGATAGGACAAGAGAATCCATGAGGGCACAGGAAAGGGGCRTTGTGGCAGTTGGGTTCCATGGAGGGGCTCTGACCTGGCTCTGGAACAGGAAGCAGCAAGTTTTATATTTATCTATTTCTCTATTTATATATTATTTATATATTCATATTTATTTATATATATATATATATATTTATATATTTATCTATATATCAATATCTATATATCAATATTTATATATATATTTATATGTTTCTATAGAATATATTTTTATATTTATATATTTATTTATGTATATTTTATATATTTATATATATTTCAATTTGAAAACCTGGCTGTGGGAATCAAGCTGGCTTTTGGGAAGAGCTGAGAGCAGGGGCACCGTGGTGGGCATGGAGAGGGATGCCCACCCTGCAGAGATCTGGGGCAGGCTGATCTGAAGCTTTTACATTTGAACAGATTAATGCTGGAAAAACCCAATTTTCACTGGATTTTCCCATCCATCCTCCCTCTCCTGCACCATCTCCTGAGCACGGTGCGTCATCCAAAGCCTTCGCATTTTCACCAAGTGAAGTTGAGCAGAACTGAGGGAAGCCAGGCTCTGCTCCCCCTTCCAAATGTTCCCAGCACTGGGAGGAAAGCCAGGAGGCTTTAGGAGATGTTTGAAGGATTTRCAGGTTCAGCTGCTCCCCTGCAGCACCCACTGCTCACAGCATCTCCCACCACCCTCCTGGCAGCTCTGCTTTGATCTTTGGGTATCACAGGGGMTTGTCCTCTCCAAAAACCAAACCCAAAYMTCCTTCAGTCTGAGCAYTCACAGCCTTAGGACAGGTCCAGGTRCCCGCAGCTTTACATCCCTGCTCCWGTAACRAGGTTTGCTTGGGCATAAAATTAAAGGAAAATGTGAAAACAACTCACAGAAAGCAAATTCCAGCCCTGTGGCTCAGGAAAATCTGCTTTCCTGGTTGATTGTTTAATTTTAATCCCCAGGATTGTGCAGGGTCTCAGTACAGTGTTCGTACCCCACTGACCTGACTCCAGCCATTCCAGAATTCACTCTTCTCCAGGAAACTCTTGGATCTTCCTGAGAGCAATGATTTCCACAAAGGAGCTTCACTTTGCCTTTCTGAAAGGTGAGATAAAGTCACACATGAGCTGCTGGGCCTTGTGATTGCCTGAAACCTGGACAGGATATGGAGGGATCATCCCAGACAAATTCCCTGCAGATGAAGGACTCAGTTCTGCTCTCCTTCAGCAGCCTTTTCCCTGCTGTTCCTCAGCTCTTTCCCAGTGGGAATCCAGAGGGCTCTGTGGATAAACAAAACCCCACATCTGAGAGCTGCCCATGCTCTGGCTGGGGTTGGGGAGTGTTACTTTTTTAAGTTTGGTCTCAAAGTTGCTGCTGCCACCACAGAGCTACAGAAATTACTTCAGCAGYGCTGCCAGCACCATGCTGGGCCTAATTGCACCAGGGATGATACACATCTGGGGCTTATTATTATTATTATTTTATTATCCTAAAGATATTCAATGTTTAATGTAAGAGGTTTCAAACACTGGTACTTACTTGCTGATTAAATGGTTTAGCTGGAGACGGAGTATCTTCAAAGGACTTTTTTTTTTCCCCAGAATGGGTATCTGGAGTTGCAGTTATTGCACATGGGAAGTATTTCCTTATTAGCCTTTTATTTCAGGGCACACATTTAAATGACATTTCCCGTGCTGACAGCTCACCCAGCTTCAAAGCATCACTTCTGGGAGGATTGCAGGGTGTGAGGCTGGGGGGATGAAGCTGTGTCCCAGCTGACACACAAGCTCTGGGGAAGGAGTTTTCYCTCTTTTTGGACAGTCTAAAGCACAAGTCCAACTGGGATTTGCACTGGGTTTTTTTTTCCCCGAGAAGCAGGATGCATTTCCAAGCTGTGAGGAGATTTTGGGAACCTGCTTTCTTCTGTAATTCCTCTGTTCCTCTATCAACACAGCTGGGAGAGCAGAGCAGCTCAGCCAGAGCTGGGGATTAACCCTGGACCCCWCCAGGCAACAATCAAAGCTCTTCTCCATCTCCCTGGGACACRGGGCTAATCCAGGCTGCCCTAAGGATGCTCCAGGGAGCCTTGCAACAGTCCAGCCAAGACAAACCACAGCAGCGCTGTGTTCTCCTTTCACCCAAGGATGCAGAACAGAAACGCAYCCTGACCTCTGAGAAACCTCAAAATTAAAAAGAAATCACGATCTCACTGCTGATCCCATCTTGTGCAGATGAAGGCTGGCACCTCCCACCCCAATCTACCCCTCAAAGAGCAGCGCTGCCATCACCCACCCCTGCCCTGCCCCCCTGGCACTGCTGGGACCCACAAACCCCTCTCCTCTCCGTGCTCCACAGCCCCGCTACACAAACCCCTCTCCTCTCCCGCTCCACTGCCAAACCCAACTGTCCCCCCTGCTGACACCTCCATCCTGTTTGTGGTGTCTTTGGCACTTCCCCCTCCAGCATTTCCAGGCTCCTGTGGCTCCCCAGCGCCGTCAGCTCCGGCACAGCCGTGGCTGAGCCAACAGCAACACGCAGCGGCTCCGGAGCAGCCCAAGGTGGGGGCAGAGCCCTGGGGTGCCCTGCACCACCCCAAACAYRGMAAACCCATAAATGCACAGCCCAAAGCTCCAGTTCAGGGGAGGCAGAGCCACTGCACCACCCCAAACACAGCAAACCCATAAATGCACAGCCCAAAGCTCCAGTTCAGGGGAGGCAGAGCCACTGCACCACCCCAAACACAGCAAACCCATAAATGCACAGCCCAAAGCTCCAGCTCAGGGGAGGCAGAGCCCCAGCCTGGCCCAGCAGCACCCACAAACCTGGGGTGCCCTGCACCACCCCACACATGGCAAACCCACAAATGCACAGACCAAAGCTCCAGCTCAAACCTGGGGTGCCCTGCACCACCCCAAACACAGCAAACCCACAAATGCACAGCCCAAAGCTCCAGCTCAGGGGATGCTCAGCACAGAGGTCGATGGGTCTGGATGGGGGAACCAACACCACAATGGCACAGCTACAAAAAGCACCACCCCCATGGCCAGCAGCAAACTGGGATTCCTTTTACCAAGCCCCAGCATTTCCCTCACTGTCAGAAATTAATAAAGGGAACAACCAGGGWTTCTCTGGCTCCGTGTTTTACGTGGCTGCAACACGATCAGCCCCAGGATCATCTTTCCTCTGCCCAGGCAGGTGAGGTGGCAGGCACAGGCTGCAGGGAGCGGGCAGTAACAGGATCCTGCAGACCCAGATACAGCCAGTGCCACGGAGAAACTGCCCCAGAGCCCCTCTGCAGCGACAGCYCCCAGCACCATGCAGGTAAGTGCTTCAGCTTCTCACAGCTTTCACAGCATTGGCTTGGAAGGGACCTTCCATACAACACAATAACATCCTTATCATTTTGGGATCTCACTGTGCACAGCGAGATTCCTTCAGTTCCTAGGAGAAAAAGAGCCTCACATTAATAGAGACCATGGTCTAAAAGGTGTGATTGCTTGACATGGATATATTGTAAAACAAAGGAAAGCCTTTTGGTTTGAGTGARCAGAGAATTCAGTGTCCATGTCTTCTCTTCCCCAGCTGACGCTCTGCAGGCTCCGCACACACCAGTGGTGCTTCATCCTCTTTAATGTCTTGCTTTTCCACGTGCTGCTTTTTGGGGCAGATTTACTGGAGCAGTACTTCCTGCGTTCCCTGCCTCTCTCCTACACCGACGCCAAGACCCTGGAGATCAGGGAGAGGGCCAGGAAGCTGGATTTGGATCTCCTGAAGGCCAACCTCTCTTACACTGGCAGCAGTGCAGTGACATGCTCCAATCAAGAGRTATTTTTGCTCATTGTTGTGTGCAGCAGCCCAGAGAACAGGACAAGGCGCGATGCCATCAGGCAGACCTGGGGTAACACGACGGGCTCCAGAGGTTACAGTGTCCTCACCGTGTTTGCTGTAGGAAAAGCAGCCTCACTGAGCACCCAGCTGGAGATCAATGAAGAGGCTCAGAAGCACCAAGACATTATTGAAGGCAGTTTCATCGATTCCCCCGAGACACAGACACACAAGATGTTGATGAGCGTGGAGTGGACAGTGACTTTCTGTCCACAGGCCAGGTACATCCTTCAAACAGCCCAGGACGTGTTTGTGGGCGTTCCCAGCCTGGCTGTGTACCTGCAGAGCCTAACGCAGCCAGAGGACATCTACCTGGGCAGGGTGGTTCATCAGGGAGTGCCTGACAGGGACCCCCAGAGCCCTGCCTTTGTCCCCACTCACCAATACCCCGAGCAGTTCTACCCGGATTTCTGCCACGGCAGCGCTTTCCTCATGTCCCAGGACGTGGCTCGCAAGGTTTACGTGGCTGCCAGGGAGGTGCCCCTGGTGCTGCCTCCCGCTGCTTTCGTGGGGATCTGTGCTAAAAAAGCTGGAATCACTGCCAGGCACAGCTCCCGCTTTTCTGGGGAAAAGCACATCAGCTACAATCGATGCTGCTATAAATTCATTTTCACCTCTTCCGACATGAGAGAGGACGAGCTATTTAAAGACTGGAAGGAAACAAACGATGGGGAAGATTGTTCCTTGTTGGAAACCTACTACAGCCTGGTGTCCTGCAAGGTTCTGACCTACATTGACAAGTTCAAACAGTTCAACTTGGATARAATAAAAAATGAGGTCCTTCATTTTGTCAATTAATTTCTGCAGAGAAAATCTGAATTTTTTCATCAGCTGTGTTACCCTGTTAACATCCACTGCTAAGGATCCCTCCCAAAGTTTGCTCTCCTCCCTTYAACAATGAATTTCTGCTGCAGTGTATGACAGAGCAGAACTGGATGTACTGTATCTCTGTGAGTACCTACAAATGCATGCATGAAAGTAAAACAGAGTATTCCATGAGACTTTGTCTGCATCCAGGGTTTTACAGACTTCTGAGTCTTCAAAACTTCTTTTTTATCTGAGTGAGGCATCACCGATTTCCAAAGAAATCTGTAACAAAGGGAAGCTTCGACCCACAAAAGGAGCTGCTTCTGAGCAGGCTGAGAGGAACAGACACTGAGCTATCATGGAAATTGCTCAAGTTATGCTGCTTGTTAACATCCATCAAATGGCAAGGTTTGGTTTGGGGTTTCTTGGTTTTTAAACCAAATGTTCAGCCTGTTAGTTCAATTCTCCAGCATTCCATTTCTGGTTTCTCCTCAATTATCTCCACCTGTTACTTTAACRGGGGATGACAAAAACAACACACTTCAATTGTGTCATTTATATCAGAAACAGCAGCAGCATGTAATCCATATGGCAATGTACAGCATGGGCAGGGAACTGCATGTGAGTAATCAGGGGAAAGTGATCAATTAATCAATCAACGTTGAGCTCAAAGCTCAATAAAATAAAGCATATGTGCATACATAAAAAAATCCCCTTGTTTGGCATCTCTGCACATTCTAAAAT
Source organism: Malurus melanocephalus (assembly GCF_030028575.1). NCBI lineage: Eukaryota > Metazoa > Chordata > Aves > Passeriformes > Maluridae > Malurus > Malurus melanocephalus. The sequence goes on along the minus strand of NW_026623413.1, from coordinate 1,466,453 downwards.
ATTGTCCTTGGCAAATGTACCAYGCAAAGCAGATGCTAAACACTCAGCACACAGAGTAGCCTTCAAAAGCACCAGCTGAAAACACACATGGAAGAGACTCATGAATTGCAGAGAAGGTTTATATATTGATTTCTTTTACTGACATTTCAGCATATGGCTCRTACAGAGCTACCAGCACACAAAGCCACCTAAAACAACAGAGCTGRACTGCCCAGAACAAGTGCAAACTAAGGACTTCTACACTCCTTTCACTTCCTTTTTAGTGCTTTGATGTGTTTGCTGGATGCAGGATTCATGAAGCTCCTGTGCTCTCTCCATTCACGAGACACTGCAGTGCATTTCTCACTGGCAGAGGGTTATTGGGCACATTGAGGGTGAAAGCAGCAGCACTGGGATGTGGGATGACAATTCTGGTACCTCTTGGGTGGTGAAAAAGGCACACCAGCTCCATTTGGACATCTTATCAAACACTAAGGGATCTTCCCCAGCCCCTCTGAGCTCAAGGGGACTCCTGGGAGCAGTTTCTGGCAGGCAATGCCAACTGCACCCCTACCTAACACAGGGACATGGGGGTAGCTCTATCCACAGTTAGACCTGACTGACACATTATTAAAATTAGCCCCAAAGGAGTCACTTCATGTTTTATTCTGCTCCCCCAGCTACTCCTCAGATTTGTTTCTCAACAAAAATAATAAGAGCCTTTGATATAAAGTACACTGTGATCTCTGTTTATGGACAAAGACAGCTCACACATCACTGGAGTGCCCAGCCAGTCCTGATTTTCTCCCACAACTCTGACATCTTCAAAAAAAGATTCCAACTTCCTAAGATGCCACATTACCCTACTCCATTCACTCCCTTCGACACAAAAGCTTCATGTTCTAACCCATTTTAGCCTAACTCGGGTAACTAAATTACTACATTTCTTTAAATAATCCTTAAAAAAATCCACCTCTGTTAAAAATAGTGTAAACAATTCAATTTTTGGTTCTGAAGTAGCTCCAGCCACTAAACTGAGCTGCCACCCCACAGCACAGCCACCAGGGAGACAAAGCTCCCAYTTGGGTTTGATCCACTACAGAGTGCACTGATTTGTTTTCAAAAGGGCTAAAAGCTTTTTTTTTTTAATCCTCAGCATAAAATGTAAACAATATTTAGGATTATTTATTCCAGCAAGACTCATATCCAGCAGGAAAACAAAGAGAGTCCAGTCCATACTCCCTCATGTGAACAGCATCACTGGCTTATTCAATTCAGCAACAGGATTGTGACAGAATAAAGAACAGAGTTCCATGCAAGTGCCAACTTTGGCAGGTAAAAAAAAAATAATTAAAAAAGAATAGAAATTATGGCAGCATCTGAGGTTACAAACCTTAAGGTGTTTTGGTGGGTTTTTTTTTTAACTGAACTGTAACCTCCTAAGAAAACACAACAGAAACACCAAACCCAGGAACAATTTAACCAAAGACTGATAAATTCTGCCAAATAAAACCCAGTCAGTAGCTGGTAAGTGCTCACCTGGATTACCTGCCTCATGAAGCACACAGACAACTTCTGCCATGACATTTTATGGGGAAATACCAAATAGGCTTTAATTTGCTCTCCTGACTCATTTCAAATAGAGTCAAAATATCYTCCCATTCCTTTAAAGAGACAATCTCCAGTGTGGAGAGTGTTTGCACCTTGTACCTCAACACCTGTTCCAGGAACATGTTCTGCCAGAGGGGGACCCCAGAACYGAGGGAATTATTCTGCTCCTTCCACTGCTGTAGTAGAAACTGCCTTCACATAATAGGGGCCCTCATGCAGGTAAGCCCTGAGCCTCAGGTAATACTGATTCCCAAAGATCTCTGCAATGGTTTTGGAGTTCACCAGGGCYTTCACCAGTTCGTATTTAGCATCCTTTGAAGCTTTGTCAGGCTCCACGGATCTGTCCACAACGTACTCCACAAAGCCTGGGCTGTCCAGCATCAGCTTCTGGGCCCATGGTTGATTTGCAATGGCCTGAACAGGAAGACAGAAGATGTGGGAGGAGTGAAATACCTCATTTTTTTTTAAAAAAAAAAGCAGTTACACAGTAGGGTTTTTGTTAGATAGACAAGCAACAGGAAAAATGAAGTGAGATATTCATTCCACACAGTGGTGACACAACCAGCACTTGAATCAAGCAGCAGGGTTTAACACAAGAGAACAAGTACAGCTCAGTGCTTATCTTTAAAGTTTTAAGGGAATTATCACAGCAGTGCCTCTGGTATAGAAGCAGCATCTTAGAGCACAGCTGTTGCCTTCCTTTTCCCCTCTCCAATTTATGAGAAAATCAGCATTTCAGACATGACATGTCTGCTGCATTACTGTAACGGGGAATGCAAGTGTGGCACAAGGAAAAAGGCCTTTTTCTGACCACTTCAGGGCTTTAACAAGAAGTCTGTGGCATTCACTTCAAAGAAATAAATAAATCTGAGACTGGATGGCTACACAAATCTTTAAAACCAAAAAGCACTCACAGTGAACACCCGTAAAGCCCCGCAGTGGAGGTCAGGGAATGGCTGAGTACTGATGCTYCTGAAGAGTTCCAGGGGCTGGCTGGACAAGGATGTGAACCAGGATTCAGTCATTCTTAAGAGGTCTTCTGTCTGCTGCTCTGGCTACAGAGATGCCACACAAAAATGAAAGAGTTTGATTAGGATTATGAAAAGCTTTCAAGTTTCAGGATGCATTCAAATGTTTCACCCACTCAGTTAGAGCTACACTGTCAACCCAGATCTCTGGATTCAAAGAACACCACAGGAATTGGAGCATTTTACCCCATCCCTTTAAACACAAGGATATGAACCTGTTTATTCTCATTCCCTTGTCAATAAAGCCTTGAATTCATATTTTATTAATATTTCAGAACACCTGGCTCCTTACAAACCAACCCAAACCTTTAAACAAATCAAAACTTCAAATCAGTAAATCAATGACTCAGAACACTGAAAGTACCACTGCTACCCAATCTAGAGGCTGCAAAACATCTTCTCACAAATACTCARGTGTGTGATSATTTCATTCTTGGAGACTTAAAGRAAAAACAAAACCAAAAACCCCCAACTTACAGGCAAGTAAAGCAGAGAAGAAATCGCATCCAAGCACCGCAGCCGTAACTCAGTGGGGGCATTCTTGGCCTTGTGCCCTATTTTGCTTAAGAGATTTTGAAATCTGCTTCCTTTCAAAACAAAAACAAAGTGCTTTTAATTAATTCAATCAGATCTCTACAGGAACAGAGAGTTACAAATCAGTCACATTATAAATGTATTCATTAGACAAATTAATACATTTTTCAATTACTTTCTGCATCCCCCCAAACCAATTCACTCCTGTATTATAAAGTTTTATTAAAGAGAAAGAAAAGATACTAACTAGTTTTCTGTAAAACCTGTTTGCCTTCCACATTTGATCCCAGGATTCCCAGTGTGTCCACAGCCACTCCAATCATGGTTGGATCCTGACTTTCTGCCATTTCAAACACTTTTTCCATAAAGACAGGGTATCGCTCACAGATCTGCTGGGGACTGTCCACAATAGCCAGATTCCCAAAAAATTTAACAAATCCTAAGAAAACAAGACAAAAAAAAAAGCACTGAGTGGAAGAACAGCAACTTCAGCAAAGTCAAAAATAAATGTATATTAATGTGAGACTGATTTGTTCCTGAACTTGTGTTAAGTCTGAACGGTGTTGGTAAAAAGCTCAAAATAAAGACAGAACCAAGCAACAAGCCAAATATTTTGACTGTTGCTTAATTCATGATGTTTGTATTCCTAAAAAAGGCTACAATAACACAAACTTTAAAGCTACAGTCTGTCCAGATCTTACCACTATTACTGAGGAACATTATTCACGTGTCAGACTGAATATACAAATATCAGCTATTTAAAAAATGCTGAAGGACAATCTAATATTCAAAWTTTCCCCTGAGCTTTCAAAAGAGAACAGTCCTCTTAATTTAACTCATTAACAAAGCCACTGGCAAACCYTGGAAAGAAGGAATGCTTGGTGTCACCTGGCAAATAGAAGCTGGAGAAAGGATCAGACTCTGCCCCMAGGATGATGTTGGAGATTTTGTCGATGACTCCTTGCTGAGCAAGGTACTGCCGCCCATGGGGGGTGTGGGCCAGCGAGGTCACCATCTCTATGCACGTGGCTCTGCAACACACAAAGTTATCCAGGCTTAGTTCAGATGGTTTTGAAGTACTCAGAATTAAGAAAAAACCCCATTGCCATAAGRCAAAATCATAACAAAAAGCCAACAAATGAACCCAACTGTCTGAGCCCCTCCAAGCTCATTCAGCTCTTCTTCAGGTTTTGGGAAGAATTCAAAATGTTTCTATTGCAGCCAAACATTACAATTATCATCTCACACTGGGAAACTACCTCTTGGTCCTCAAATTAAAGTATTTTACAATGAAGGCAGCTTAAGAAACGGCAGATAAAGGGTTTTCCTGAAAAGGGTTTTGTGTAAAACACAAATGTGTTTATTTTATCACAATATCAAAGTTTTAACAGTGGTGGAAATCTCCTTGGCAAACTCACCAACATACCTGACCAGCACATCATCTCCAGTCAGCTCTCCAATTAACTCAGGGATTAATCCACTGCTTGCACAGTAATTCAGTGACTCTGCTGACACTGATGAAATCTCCACAATTAACTGCAGAAAAGCACAAAGAAAGGACGGTTTATAAAAGCATTGTAATGATTCATAATAACAGCCTAATACATCTTATAGTGCTGATTAATCCTTTATATATTAAATGTAGAATTCAATCACATTTTTATCATTGCCTGAAGCAAGTTCATCAGGAGTTCCAAGTTTACAGCACATGCACTTGATTTGCACTCACAATCAGCTTGTCCACATGAAACTCTACAATGGCTATATTTCATTAATTCTCCTTTACCAAACATCTCTAGACTGACAGGTGGCATCTCTCCAGAACTCTCAGCAGCACTTCACATCCAAAGGTTAAGAGACTACAGTAACTATTTCACTTTTATTTTCAGAGAAACAAACACTTCATGGTGTCTCCAGTAACTCTGTGTAGCCCTTCCCATCCCTTAAGCACTGCAAGTTAGAAAATAAAAGATGCAAACAGTAATTCACACTTTTGCACTAGAAAAAGGTTATGACACCATGAGGGCCTACTCTGCTGAACTCCTTCTACTCCTCTCTAGCCTTGGCAAAAAACAGACACAAAGTGTGCAAAGCAGTGAGAAACATTAATTTAAAAGCCATGAGAACCCCCTCACCTCATAGACCCTGTAGCGAACAACGTCACTCGTGGCCATGACGTTCCTCAGGGCACCCAACAAACTGCTCCCAAACAAAGCCTCCAGGCCCTCCTGGCTCTGGGCTATTCCTGACAGAGATTTGATAGCCTGTGAGCAAAACAAGGAGCTTGTTATTCAAAACAAATCAACAAAACCACCTAGAGAAGAAAATCCAAGGCTCCGTTCCAACGCTCCTCGTTAATTTATTAACTATAGTTATACATTTAATTATAATTCAGTTTTCACTGATGAAGGCTAGTTATGATTATTGTCATCCAACTGCATCAGTTTGCAGAGGAATGGGACAATAAAGCAATGYTTACCTCTTTAGCCACTGCTATTTTCTCTCCACCAATGCAGTTTATGATTTGCTGTAACAGCTCGGGGCTGTGGAGAATTTCKGTGACAGCATCTGAGTCTTCAACAATCCTCCCAACCTGGCCACAGAATTACAGAATAACATTAAAACAATTTTTTTTTCACTGTAAGGACATTCAAGGACTGGAAAAGCTGCAGAGAAAGCCAGAATCAACATTTTTTGAGGCCTTTGGATCAAAACTCAACTGGCCTACACCTGAGCAGCTGCTCTGAGCTGAATTTCTAGAAATTCATCCCAAACCACAAYGTCCCATCATCCCATTCTTTTAAATTAATGCAACAAGTGTCGAGTACCCACAGAGTGTTTGGTGTTCCCACAATAACGTTTAAAGCATCCTGAATATCAAACTGCTGCTGCTTTTAATTCTTACAGCACCTGTTGCCAGTGCTGGCTGGAAAATTTCAACCAGAACACGTGGCAGAAATTTTATTAATGAGTTGTTTTTGTCAGGACAATTTTGTACATTAAAACTGACATCTCATAAAGCATTACACACACACTGCACGGTAATTATCCCAAATGACACGAACGTGGAAGGAAAAACTCCTGATTTTGTCACAAACTGGAGTAAGAAAGAGCAGATGGGGACTAATCCAGAGCTCACCACAGAGCTCTGGCCCCTCCTCCTGGAGGAAACCCTGTACCTGAGACATGGTGAGGATTTTCACGGAGTCATCGGGGTGCAAAAGGCCCTTCTGCAGCTCTTCCCTGAGGTTCTGGATCACGTAAAGGGGGTCCAGGGCCTGCAGGAGCCTTTCCAGGATAGAAACACACGTGGACACCTGTTCCCTGGGCGGGACGGAGAGAAAAACGAGCTCTTTGAGAAGGGGGATACCGTTATCCCGCACGCCCGAATAAACCGGGGAGGCGACAGGAACCCCCCGTTCCGTATGAACAGCAGCGGGGACGCAGCGGGGCCGGTCAGGCCGGCGGCACCGCGCCGGAGCTCACCGGTCACTGACGCCGAGGAGGCCGAAAAGCGCCGCCAGGTGGTGCTCGCCGAGGCGGGCGCGGAGAGCTGCGGGCGGCACGGCCTGCAGGGCAACCCGCAGAGCCCGCAGTTCCTCCAGCGCCGCGTCTCGCCGGGCCGCCCGCTCCAGCAGCTCCGCCGCCGCCTCCGCCATCTTGGCCGCCTCCGCCATCTCCCGGCAATCTCGCGAGAACTCGGGTCGCCTGCAGCAACCGCCGTGCTTAAGTATCGCGAGAGCTGAGGCCTCCCTTAACAACCGCCGCGCCGTCGCTAAGGGCTTCCTTTGCGTCCGCTTAAATGTAAACAAGATGGTCGCGGCCACGCCCCCTCTCACCCCATTGGGTGAGCGCGGTGGGGGCGTGGTCCCGGTAACTGAAGGGGCGTGTCCAGGTGCCGGTAACCGGAGGGGCGTGGTCYCGGTTGGGGCGGGGTCCCGGTAACGGGAGGGGCGTGGTCCCGGTGCCGGTTACGGGAGGGGCGTGGTCCAGGTGCAGGGCGGGGCCTGGTCCCTGTAGGGGGCGTGGTCTGACCGAGTGGGCGGGGCTTGCATCCCTGAGGGGCGGGCGGAGTGTCCCACACCGCTGTCCCGCATCCCACACCGCTGTCCCTTGTCCCACACCGCTATCCCGTGTCCCACACCGCTGTCCCTTGTCCCACACCGCTGTCCCGCATCCCACACCGCTGTCCCTTGTCCCACACCGCTGTCCCGTGTCCCACACCGCTGTCCCTTGTCCCACACCGCTGTCCCGCATCCCACACCGCTGTCCCGTGTCCCACACCGCTGTCCCTTGTCCCACACCGCTGTCCCGCATCCCACACCGCTATCCCGTGTCCCACACCGCTGTCCCGCATCCCACACCGCTATCCCGCATCCCACACCGCTGTCCCGTGTCCCACACCACTGTCCCGTGTCCCACATCGCTGTCCCGTGTCCCACACCGCTGTTCCGTGTCCCACACCGCTGTCCCGTGTCCATCGCCACTGTCCCGTGTCCCACACCGCTATCCCGTGTCCCACACCGCTATCCCGTGTCCCACACCGCCTGTCCCGTGTCCCACACCGCTGTCCCGTATCCCACACCGCTATCCCGTGTCCCACACCGCTATCCCGTATCCCACACCGCTGTCCCGCATCCCACACCGCTATTCCCTGTCCCACACCGATTTTCCGTGTCCCACACCTCTGTCCCTTGTCCCACACCGCTGTCCCTTGTTCCACACCGCTGTCCCCCGTCCCCCGCTTCTGTCCCCTGTCGCTGCTGTTCTTGTCCCACACCGCTGTCCCCTGCCCCACACTCTGTCCCCCGTCCCGCACCGCTGTCGCACACCGCTATCCCTGTCCCACACTGCTGTCCCTGTCCCACACCGCTGTCTCACTGTCCCACGCCTCTGTCCCCCATCCCACGCCTCTGACCCCTGTCGCTGCTGTTCTTGTCCCACACCGCTGTCCCTGTCCCACACTCTGTCCCCCGTCCCACACCGTGTCCCCGCGGCAGGCGGGCACCAGCCGGGGAGGAAGAGGACGAAGAGGAGGAGAAGGAGGAGGAGTCAGAGGAGTGAGTGCC
>NW_026623413.1:1444212-1457622 GCF_030028575.1 Malurus melanocephalus | reverse complement strand
GGGATCGGGATGCGGGACAAAGGTCATTCTCTGTGGAGCACAACAAACACCGTGGAAATACCTGTCTGWACCTCTGTTAGAAAACTTCTCCCCAAAACCATCGTGCGGGAGGGGTGGACTCCCTGTATCTGCTGGGAGAGATGCAAATTTCCAAGTTTTTTTACACTCAGCRTTGCCACAAGTTTTGGTGGTGTTGTTTGRTTGGGTTTTTTGTTAACAGAATCTCATAAAAAATAGACAAAAAGTCCTCGCATGGTGATTCTACACCTAAAGCTGGTTTTAGTTCACCAAAGCCAAAAGAAGTGTTGCAGAAATCTGAGTCTCTCTGCACTAAAGTGTTGTGTTGTTGCTCGGGGCTTTTCCGTGAAGTGCTTAAAACCTCACAGGGGTCATTTCAGTCTTGTTCACTTCAGTATTTTGACAATCATGAGTTTAATTGGTTTATCAGGCAGGAGCCCTGAGATTTCACTCCTTCCCTTTCACACCATCCCTTGGCAAATACAATTATTCTGAGATAAAAAAAAAAAAAAAAAAAAAAAAAAAAAAAAAAAAAAAAAAAAAAAAAAAAAAAAAAAAAAAAGGGAGTAATCTTCCTGTTCAGAAAAAAAGGGGGAAAACACCAGGAAAAAACCCCATGTTTATTCTAATATTCAGTCACAAATAGTCCTGGGGATTTCCTCATCACATGTCCGTACATCTTCCAAGAAGATTAATGATCACCAGGCTGAACAGGTTGAATGGTTTTTTTGTTTTTTGGTTTTTTTTTTTCCTGGGCAAGGAGCATGATTACATTTTAATCTGGAAAAATAGGTACAGCAGCACATCTSTGTTTGGCTTGTAACTCGCTGAGTAGCTTCTGGGATTTGTTGTATAATATTTGCTAAATGGCTTAATGGGAAAAAGAGAGTGCAGGAGGAGCTCTAAAAATTATTATAAGTCTTGTGGTAACAAATAATATTTCCTCAAATGGATTGGGAAAGAGGAGACAAGCAATACCGTACATCAGTCATTTTCCAGATGGGAAGGAGCTCCTGGTTTTGCGGTGGCAAGAGAAATTTTTAATTCAATTAAAAAAAAAAAAAATCTACATTAGTGCTATGATGACAGGTTTTTCTGAGCACAAAAGAGGATGGAAATAAGGGGGGAAAATGAATATATTCTCAGTCTTCTAAGCACTTTTTAATCACTGTAGCTGAAACAGGGCCAGATGCTGTTTATGTCAAAAGCAAAACAAAAGACAAAGGGAAGGCGCTGCAGCCCAGAATGGCACCGTCCTTCAGCGGGTCCTCAGCACTGCAAATTACCCTTCCCATCCCTCAGCATCCCCGCTGGGATAATGATATATTTTCGGGAGGCTGTTTTGGGCGAGCAGCAGCCAAGGGGCTTGCCAGGAACAACAGCTCCTGCTCAGCAAATCCCACTTGTTGCTGCTGCTGTGCTGTGGGCAGCGGGGATTTGTGCCACCCTGCAGACCTGGGCCGTGCCCATGGGGATTTCTGCACCCCAAAGGCTTCCACAGCYCCTTTAGTATCAGATAATGAAGATGAAATTAATTTAAATCCTGCCTCAAAGCCGGGCTGTGAGCGTGGTCTGGGTGGGCTGCACGGAGCTGTGGCAGAGGAGAATAATCTGACATTGTTATGGAATGGATGGAAATTCGCCAGGCCCTGGCACAGTCTGGGGCTGTGGCCCAAATCCCTGACACACTTCTCTTCTCCTGCCAGCATGCCCAGGGTGGCAGAGGGTGCTGTGCCCCCGTGTCCCAGAGGGATGGACACTCCTGACCCTAAAGGATGGCTGCAGTGTGTCCTGAGCAGGGAGATGTGTTCAGGAGCCATTCCCTTCTTGCTCTTTTTTTGCACTGGAAACCRAGAAATCCCATATGGTACCTTCTTATTTTTCTTCAGAAAACCAGTCCTGGATTTGGGTCTATAACCCCAAAGAATCCCCCTAGCAGCGGTTTCTCACCTTTATTAAATTTACCCAATCCCAGCAATGCTGAGAGAAGCCCGGCAATATCCCTCCATCCTCAGGCACTGTAAATGCTGCTTTCCCAATGTAAATCTCACTTTCCCTTGCCCCGTTCTCTCCGAGGTGCTGACACTCTCAGTGCTCATGCACCCCCTACTCAGGGGATGTGCTGSSRSTKGGAGCCATTCCCTTCTTGCTCTTTYTWGCACTGGAAAYSGAGAAATCCCATGTTCTTACCTCCTCATTCTTTTTCAGAAAAYCAGTCCTGGCTACWGGGGTCTGTAACCCCAAAGAATCYCCCTAGCAGCAGGYTCTCACYTTKATTAAATTTACCTGATCCCAGCAATGTCCCTCCATCCTCAGGCACTGTAAATGCCGCATTCCCAAGGGCAGTATCTCACTTTCCCCCTTCTCTCCCAGGTGCTGACACTCTCGGTTCTCATGAACCCCCTGCTCAGGGGATGTGCTGCRAGTTGGAGCCATTCCCTTCTTGCTCTTTCTTGCACTAAAAACCGAGAAATCCCATGTTCTTACTTTCTTATTCTTCTTCAGAAAACCAGTCCTGACTGCCGTGCTCGGGGGCTGGGGTCTGTAACCCCAAAGAATCTCCCTAGGAGCAGGTTCTCACCTTTAWTAAATTTACCTGATCTCAGCAATGTCYCTCCATCCTCAGGCACTGTAAATGCCGCATTCCCAAGGGCAGTATCTCACTTTCCCTGTTCTCTCCGAGGTGCTGACGCTCTCGGTGCTCATGTACCCCCTGCTCAGGGGTCTGGCCCTGCACCTGCACTCGGCTCTGACTGGCAGCTACATCCCAGGGACTCATTCCATCGCCTTGGTCAACTGCCTCAACGAGCAGATCGCCAAGGACATCGCCAGGTACGCACACGYTCCCTTTGCTTGGCAGTTTGAATGGCTCCAAAGCTGGGATAAAGCTGAATATTCCCTTTTCTTTCTGTACTTTGCATTTCCAGGGGTTGAGGCCCTGGCACAGTGTGCTCAGAGAAGCTGTGGCTGCCCCTGGATCCCTGGAAATGTTCAAAGGGAGGGTGAACAGGGCACCCTGGGACAGTGGGAGGTGTCCCTGTCCTTGGCAGGGGTGACATGGGATGAGATTTAAGATCCCTCCCAGCCCAGTCCATTCGGGGTTACCCGAGGACTTCTCACTGTCCCTGTGTCCCTGTGTCCCCCTCACCAGAGCTGTCCCAAGGAAAGCTGACATTTGCCTCTGAATCCAATTCCATGATAACATCACGCATTTCTCAGTTTATTCCACTGCCTTGTGTTTTCAAGAGCCATTTTCAAGCCATGAAACCTGAATTTCTGGGTCCTCAGATGGCTTAAACCCCAGCCTGATGTTCTCTGCTCTGCCACAACCTTTATTTCTCTAGAACAACACAGAGGGGTTTGTAGAGAGGGACAAAGCACTGTGCTCTGACATGAAAATTTAAAAAATAGGAAAGTCACAGCAAAGCAAACAGTTGTGAGGCACCACTCTGCTCACCAGGCAAACCTCAGGGAATGAGGGCTTTTCCTCAATTTTTTCTTCTTCTATTTTAATCCATGAGATGCTTTGCATGATATTTTGCATGCAGAGTTTTTTTTCCCCCATCTGTCAGTTCCTGAGTCAATGGATGGTCTGTTCAAAGTACTGAACCCGTGTTGACTGGGGAAGTGTTTATGATGGACCGTGAAGTTTCCTGCAACACCTCCTGCGCTGTTTTCCTGCTGCCCTTCTGCTGCCAAAACCCCTCCATCTCCAGCAAAGTGCTCCCAAACATGTTCTGGAACTGACAGGCTACTGAAAGGGAGTTTGTGTCACCTTAAATACTGCAACTGTGCTGAGAAATTCAAGTAGAATGATGTCTGCACTGCTTGATGTTTCCTAAAAAAAAAAAAGGAGCAACTGTACCTGGTGAAAAGAGCCTCAGTTCCTGAAAATGCCTCATCTGAGCAGCTTTGAAAATGCTTTCCACTCTTTGTTCCTCATCTTACAGGGAAAGGAGAGGAAATAAATCCCTCCCCTGGCTGAGATCGATGTACTTTGGTTGTGGTTTTACTGCTGGAGTAACGATTCCTTTGTTCTGGAGTTTGGAGCGGCGAGCCCTGGCTGTAGGGGATGACACAGGGATTCCACACTCATTTTTCCTGGTCATGTTTGTTCTTCCTGCTTGGTGGAGCACTCTCTGGGCTGCAGGGAGATTTTCCAAAGGTTTTAAGGAAAAGGGGTTCAAGCCTTGTGGAAGCAGAACAGCTGCAGRTAGAACTGAGCAGCTCAAGACCCTCTGGCCTGTCCCCCATGGCTGCTGGGAGGAGCTGACCCCCTTGGCTGGGTGCTGTGACCACTGCCCCTCACCCAACTCACCCAACACCCACTGCTGCCTTGGATTTGTGCTCCTCATTTCCCTTGCTTTTCAGTTTATTAATATTTAATCTGTCTCAATTCAGGGCCTGTTGTGAGGCACAGACAAATGAACACACATTAAGTGCCCAACCCAAAGCCATCATGTATTATGCAGACGTTTTCCACAGATCACATTCAGCTTCTGATAATGCTCCCCATTCCCCTGGTGGCCTCTCGATGCTGCTCAGCTGCTGGGTCAAAGTTTAGGATCTCAGTTTTTTGGGACAGAGCATCCAAACCAAAAGGTTTCTGTGCTGAAGTGCCGTGTGAGTTGGTTTCAGGCAGCACATCTGGAGTGATTTGTGCCACGTGTGACATGACAGTCACAGCAGGGATGGCTCTGCCTGTGCTGCTGCACTTTGTTGGCCTAAAGATTAACTCAAGATGTTCCACAAGYATTAAATGCCTGGAGCTGCCTACACATGGGGAGAATAAACATCCCTGAGCCTCCTTGGACACTTCTCCTCTCTGGCCATGGTCCCCCAATGAAAACAAAAGGTGAAGTCACTGCTGCCCCCTCTGAAATGACAGCTGCCACCTCTGTGAGAGGGGCCAGACACTGCTGTGGTCACAAAACACAACATTTGCGCCCTTTCTTCTAAAAATCCACCCCGAGATTGCTCCTGCACCCTGTAATCACTGAGGTGTCGCTTCTGCTGGCAGCTCTGCAGTAACAAACCACAGCTCACGGAGCCGCAGGGAAGGAATTTATTTGGGCTTCAGATTTTCTAGGACATTTTGGGCTGAAAACCTTTGATGTTGTTAATTTAACAAGATGCACATTTGGGCTGCTCTGTGAGGAAGAGGCTCAGTTTAACAAACCTCTTCCTGTCCATCCCAGCCCTGGTTTTTGCAATGCTGTGGTTCAGCCCCTGCCTCGGTGACCCCACGGCCAGGGGGGCACAGGGCTGGCACTGGGCAGGGTCCCTGCCCCAYCCAGGCCAGGAACAACACCCAAACTCCCTCCTCAGCACAGGGAGGCTCYCAGAGCTCTGCCAGGAGGGCCTGATCTGGAGCAGCTCCAGCCAAAGGTCACCTTTGCCTCTGTTTTCTCAGGGTAATAAGTAACCCAAAATTCCATGTCTCCAACATCAAAGCCGCTGCTGGCAGTCCTGGGCAGCACCAGGGAGTGTCACCATGGGTGGGGTGAGCCCTGGGCTGGGCTGGCACTGACTCCTCTCCTGTCTCCCCCAGGGCCATCATGGATAAGAAACTGGCTGCCTACGTGAACATCCTGCCCAAGAGCTCGGCCCTGTGAGTTGGGCTGGATATTCCCCGAGGGAGGAGGCAAACCTGGGCTCTGCAGGGAGGGAGGGAGGGCATGGACACAGCCTTCAGTGTCCAGGAGGCTGCTGGGTCTGTTTGTTGTTGCTGATCCTGGGGATGAGTCTCACTGGTGCTTTTTAAGGAGCGCAGATGCTCCAAATGCCCCATGGGACCATTTATTTATCGGTTCCTTGGCTACACAGTGGACATGAGGCAATTTGGGGTTTATGGCCCTGACGACCTGGTGCCTGCTATTAGAGGCTCTGAAAAGCAGTCCAGACAGGGACCAGAAAAGGCTTTACAAGATTAAGCAGCATTTTGAGGCAGGAAGAGCAGCATCTCTGAGCTTGGCCCAGGACCAGCCGTGCTCTGCAGGTGTCCCCAGCTGTCCACAAAAAGGGCCTGCACTTGTTGCAGAGCTTAAAGCTCCAAAAACAGCTTTTGCTCCCAGAAACAGCAGAGAGGAGCAGATCCCACTGCAAGATCAGGAGGAGTCCCCAGGGTGCACCCCTAGAACCCACTGGAGGCTGCTGACAGACAGCAAACCCTTCTTCCCTCATCCAGCATTTCCTACAAACCCAAAGGGCCGGAGCAGAGCTGCTCCTGCTGGGTTCTGCTCTGAGCCCTGCTCAGGAGACACCGTGACGCCTCTGAGCAGGAGCCCAGCAGGCAGATGAGCTCAGAACGGGCTCTTGGCAGCGGCAATGTTTTCAAAGGTCAYGTCTGACTCATGACAAGTGCAGCTCCTCTCCTGCAGGGAAAGAGAGGAAGAAAGCTCGGCCTGGCAATCCCTGCAGGCTCTGTCCCCTGCTCAGAGCCACAGCCCCCATGGGCACCCCAGTCCCAGCAGATTTTCTCTCCTATTTCCCCTGGGCACATTCTCTGGAGGAAGCTCTGATCCATAAATTTGGGGTGCTCAGCAGTTTTGGGGCCAGCAACGCTTCTTGAGCCGCTTTGTAAAGAAAAGCACCGAGCAGGGAAATGTAACCGGAGGGTTGGCACGGCTGCAGCCAGGGCTCGGTTTGCTGATGTTGCTTTTCTTTTAAATCCAGGTATTTCTGGAAAGGGGAGCTGGAAGAATCCACTGAAATACTRCTGGTAAGTGATCAAAAATCCCCATTGCAAAGGGTCCCAGCTAAAGGGGCTGCAGGGACATTTTGGGAGGGTTTGGGGACATCCCTGAGGGAAGAGCCAGGATGGGCTCCTGTTACAGCCCTGCATGTGCTGGGTGGCTGTGGGGGAACTGCAGGTCAGGGTTACTCCATCCCTTCTCATCCCCCATGGGTTTTTTTTTGGGTCAGGATCACTCCATCCCTTCAGATCCCCCTTGGGGTTTGTTTGGGTCGGGGTCACTCCATCCCTTCACATCCCTCTTGGGGTTTATTTGGGTCAGGATCACTCCATCCCTTCAGATCCCCCTTGGGGTTTGTTTGGGTCGGGGTCACTCCATCCCTTCTCAACCCCCATGGGGTTTTTTTTGGGTTTTTTACTCTCCACAGCTGGTGAAAACAAGGACGTCCAAAATAGGGGAATTGTCCAACTATGTCAGGTAAGGCTCTGGCTGTGCAGGAGCACTGGGTGTCCCATCCAAGGTAGGCTGTCACCTCCTGCTCAGGCTTTGGGAGCTCCTTCAGCCCCTTCCCACTCAGGGCAGGTTAAGGGCTCCTGCTGTATTTCATGAGCCAGAAAATCCCAGAGATGGTACCAGCAAAAAGGAAAAGGTGGCAGAAATATCAACAGCTGGGCTTTCCCCACCCTCCAGGCTGGGTTTGAGGAGGGATTCTCCTTCTGACAGCCTCCTGACAGGATTTCCTGCATTTCCCGAGGGGAAAGCACGCTCAGCTTTGGGCCAGGCCCCCGGCAGTCTGCGGTAGACCCAAAGCAGAATTCCCACGTGGCAGAAAGAAGATGCGGGAGCTTTGAAGCCKGGGAGGGCTCGGGGCAGGGCTGGGAGGGCTGGGGCTGACTCTGCTCCTCCAATCCTGGTTCCCCTTCAGATCCATCCATCCCTTTGAAATGCCCGAGATCATCAGCCTGCCTATCGACCAGGGCAACCCTGTGTACCTCAAATGGATAGAGCAGAACGTCCCTCGGGACTGACAGCGCCTCGTTTTTGGAAACCGGGTCCCTGCCGAGCCGCGCGGGAGGCAGCTGCGGTTTTCTCGGGTTTGCTGAACGCAGGAGCTCAGATTGGGAAATGTCCCCTCCTCGGCCTGTCCGGACAGCGCTGAGCAGCGCTGGGGAAGAGCCGCCCGCACCGGGGGCTGCTGCGGGTGAGGAATCGCGGAAATGTTCCCGTCAGGACACTCGGGGGCTGCCTCGGGCTGCCAGCAGCGCATTCCAGCCGGGACCTCCCCCAGTGCCGTGTGTCCCCAAAGGCAGCCCCGAACCCCGCCTGCCCCCGGCATCCCGCCCCGCTCCGCCCGCAGGATGCAGGATGTGGCCGCGCACCCGCGCCGTGCCGGCTCCTGCCCTCCTGCCGGCAGCCAGCGTGCTGCTGGAGCCCCGCAGAGACGAGGAAGAGGCGAATTCCAGCAGATGCCGCAGGGATTCAGCGACAGCAGCGCGCAGATTCTGCCTTGCAATGAGCCGGGATGAGCTGGGATGAGCTGAGTGACACCCAAGTGCCAGCAGGACCAGGACACTGCCCTGGCTCCCATCCTTACCCCACCTGAGCAGTGGCTTTCTGCCTGGGCCAAGTTTAACCCTGTAAAAAGATCCTTTTGTCACGGGATATAATTTATGGGACATTTTCGAGTTATTTATGTGACCGGGAATGGAATAAACAGGAGTGTTTCTTACCTGGGCAGGCTCTTGGGGCTGCAGCTGGGCAGGAGGAAGGGCCCATCCCGGYCTTGCAGTGACCCTGTCCAGGTCATCCCGGTGGATGTTCCCACCTGGCTCCTCTTGGGTTCCTGGGTGTTTTGCAGGCCCTGGGATCTGTGCCCACCACAGCTTTGTGTGTCCCCATCAGCCCTCAGAGGCAGCACAGGACAGGCTCACAGGGGCTCGAAAGAAAAACCAGGAGGGACAATGGTCTGAGCTCCGAGAGCTCAGAGGGAATTTTCAATGCAAACAAATAATACCAGCAAGGCCCCTGGTCTGGCAAAAAGGAATGAAGCACATGCAGARCAGCACACCCAAAGCTGAGCTTTGYTCAGCYCTGCCAGGGCTACSTGTGCCCTGTGCCAGTTTTAGGCTCAGATCAAGAGGATTTGGGCTGTTTGGCAGCTCAGCAGGRCAGCCCCTCTCTACAAAACCCATCAAGCCAAGGGCTGGCCGTATCCCCCCCATTCCCACACCCCCACCCACCTCTTCCATCCTTCTGCCACTGCTGTGCTCCCCAGYAGCACCCCAAGGTGAGGACACCCTCACCTGGCACTGGGCATCCCAACTCAATAACTCTCACATTTCCAAAAAAAACACTTTTTAATTGTACATCAGACAGATTAATTACAACCTGGCTATAACGAGAGTTGCTTACAAGCAGCAACCTGGACTCAGAAAYAAAAGGTGCACAGAGTTGTTATAATCTCTATCACAGCGAATGCAAAATATACTCTGCAACAAAAATACTTTTGAAAGGCTCCRCATTCAATTCTCTGCCAGAAGCCAGGAGAGGAGGAGAGGGAAGGGAGAGGGAGCAGGGAGGAGCCAGGGCCACATCCTGTGGGTGCTCCCGTGAATGCAATGTCTACTGGCACATCCCACTGGACAGCCCTGCTCAGCCCTGGCACAGCTCCTGGCAGCTCCACAGGCACTCAAGAACGGGAAATGGTGTAAATGGTCCTTGGGGGACAAAGCTAAGGCAGGACAGGGCTGCTGGAGCCCGCCCTGCCAGGGGTGGGGGGTGCTGGCCGCTCCTCTCCCTAAAGGACAGGGACACTCTGCCCTGGCTGAGCCGAGACCCCACAAACACAGGAGGACAGGACAGGAGCTGCTGATGGAGCAGGATCCCACAGCCCCCAGCACAGCCCCCACAGGACACAGAGGGATGGGGGAGAGACGAGGAGGACAACATTAAAAATATATCTCTGTCTTTTTTACGGAAAAAAACCAAACACGTCTGATATGAGGATCTTTTTTAAAAAAAACTGTTCTGCTCCTGCCCAAGCTGGCAGTATTGCTTTGCTGAAGGAGGGGGCTGCTCCTTCTCTCCTGCAGACAAATCAAACCCACAAAGGCCACCACTACACTGCCCCTGAAAGAGCCACAGCCACGAGGTCACAGGGGTGGGCACAGGGGTGGGCACAGAGGTGGCCATAAGGGTGGGCACAGGGATGGGCACAGGGATGGGCACAGGGATGGGCACAGGGACCCTGACACAGCCCCCTCCCCCTGTTCCCGCTGTCCTCTTCAGCCTCTTTTGGTTTGTCTGCTGGTTTGGCACATTTGGGATGAGGATTCCTGTAGAAACGAAGGCCTTGGGCTGCAGTCTGTGAAGTGCCCGTGGTGGTTTTAAGGCAAAGGAGGATTTTTTTTTGGATGATCTCTTCCAAGATCATGATTGTCAGAACGGGGAAACGACGCTGGTGCAGCATCACACACAGGGCAGGTTGTGGGGCGGGAGCTCATCTGCCCCATGGCCACGACAGGCACAGTGGGCTGGGTTTGGGGCGTTTTCCTCTCACGGAGAACAGTCCACATTCCTTTAATGAACGGATCCAGGATGAGGTGGAGAACCCCGAGCTGTCCCCAGTTTGCCACGAGCACAGGGATGAGCTCAAGGATGAGGAGGGGTTTGTGCTGCGGCAGCAGGACCTGCTCGAGGCTGCTCAGTCTGGTTGGGATATGGGACAGGCACGGGGTGAACAGGGTGTGGGGTGTGGGGTGTCCCTGCTCCAGCTGTGCCAGGGAGACCCTTCCGGAAGGGCCAGACCCCCTCCCTGCTCTGCCCAGCCCCGGACGGTGCCTCGGGCTCGGCCAAAGGCTCCATCRGGAGAAACAGCCGAGAGACTGAAATGGTTATCGTTCAAAAAGCGCTGTCAGGGCTGCAKCTTTCACTGCCGGGCAGCACCGCCGGCCTGGGTGAGCCTGTCCTGTGCCTCACAAGGGCTCCCCCGGCCTGCTCTCCTCTGCTCCGGCTCCGGGAGAGGCTCCGGGGCTGGCGGGGCTCAGTACGGGGTKGTGCCTTCCCACTCCACCAGGTACTGCACCTTCCCCTCCAGCGTCACCCTCCGCGCCAGCACCTGGTACTTCTCCCCGCACACCAGGCGGCCCGCGGCGCCGAAATAGCTGCTGATGGAGGATTTGAGGTGYGACAGCGACGAGTCGTCCTCGCTGATGCTCTCGAAGGTGTGGCTGTCGATGCCGTCGTCGGGGCGGTCATTTACGGCCGCAGCCTCGCTGCCCTCGGGGGTGGCCGGGGCCGGGCGCCCTCCCAGCTCGCCGCCTCTCCTCTTGGCCCCCGAGGCGTAGGCTGGCACCGACAGTTTGCGCTTGCGGCTGCCCACGGTCCTGCGGCTGCCAGGGGGGGACAGGGCACGAGTGAGGGTGACCCCCAAAGGTGCCCCCGGGATGGCTACCGCCGGGAATTTGGGGGAGCCCGGCAAGGACCGACAGCTCCGATTCTGCACAGCCAGCAAGGGTCACCTCGGGATCCTCAGACTGTTCTGGGACACAGGGTGGAGCATGAACGGGGCAGATGCAGCCCTGAGCCCCCCGGCCATGCCCCCTCTGGAAGGAGCTCGGGGCACAGTCCTCACCTGGACTCRTAGGAGAGGCTCGTGGTGGCCGAGCCTGAGGTGCTGGTGGCATCYGTGGAGTCCAGGTCCGACAGGAAAGTCTGTCCTGAGCTGGCACTGGGGACRGGATGGGGCGGGATGGGATAATCTGGCATGCAGCATCGGCCCCAGCCTGGCACAAGCAGCACCCCTGGCCCCCCACACCCTGCTCCGGCTGCACACACCTTTTCAGGCTCTGGATCTCATCCAGAGTGAAGTCGAAGATGCTGGCCAGGTGGTGGTTGGTGCTCCAGGCSGAGGTGAAGTCGCTCTGTGGCACAAAAACAGCTCACTCCTCACTGCCCGGCACGGGGCTGCTGCCCACACGGGCACCGGCACCCCAGAGCCTGTGGGGACGGGCTGAGGGACACCGAGGGACACTGAGGGACAGTGGGGGACAGTGAGGGACACTGAGGGACATCGAGGGACACTGCGGGACATGAGGGACACCGAGGGACATTGAGGGACACTGAGGGACACTGCGGGACACTGAGGGACACCGAGGGACACCGAGGGACACCAAGGGACACCAAGGGACATTGAGGGACACTGAGGGACAGTGAGGGACACTGAGGGACACCGAGGGACATTGAGGGACACTGAGGAACACCAAGGGACATTGAGGGACACTGAGGGACACTGAGGGACACCGAGAGACAGCCCTCCCTGCCCGTCCAAGCCCGGAGAAGCTGCGGGGACTGCCCGGCTCAGGATCCAGGAGGGGGCGAAGGACTCACGCTGGGAATGGCATCCTCCAGCAGGAACTTGGCCCTCTTGCGCCGCGCTCGCCGCTTGTGCTGCTGCAGCTGCCGCGGCAGGAGGCTGCGAACAGAGCGTGATGGGGGCGAGGGCAGCGGCTGCTGCTGCGGGAACACCCGGGGGACGGCCGCTCACCTGTCCTTATCGGGGAATTTGCTCTTTCCTTTCTTTTTCAGCTCGCAGGAGCTGCCCTCGCCCTCGCCGGGGCTYTTCTCCGGCAGCACTTTGCTGGGGGGGTTCGGGGGCACGCGGATCCGCAGGCGGAAGATGCATTTCTTCTTTTTTATCTCCTTCCCGCACAGAAACCTGGGCGGCCGAGCGGAGGGAGCAGCGCTCAGCCAGGAGCATCCTGCAGCCCTCCCTGTGCCCATCCTTCAGCCAGGAGCATCCTGCACCCTCCCCATGCCCATCCCTCAGCCAGGGTGTCACAGGAGTGTCCTGCACCCCTCCCCATGCCCATTCTCAGCCAGACCCACCTGCTCTTGTAGCTGTTGAGGGCGTTGAGGAGGTGGGGGCCGCGCTCCGAGATGGGGGTGCCCGTGAGCTGCAGGACAGGGGGTCAGGCAGGGCTCGGTGCCCGCTGTGGTTTTGCAAAATCCAARCAGACAGAGGAACCCAAACCCCAGTTTTCGGCTCCTGCCCAAAGTCAGGGAGGGAAGGAGCCAAGGCCCAGCCAGAGCCACCCACAGCTGGCACTGCCACCCTCGGGGAGCCACCCTGTCCTGCCCTGGGGACAGATTTGCTTGGGGTGAGTGCACCCAGCTCCAGCTCCCACGGTGAAAAGGGGTCAGGTCTGCCCCTCCAGCAAGGGAAAACCCACTCAGAGGAAAGGGATCAAGCTCATGTGGGGCAGGAGCTGCCCATGCCAGGAGCTGCCCAGGCTGGGGTTACATTTCCCATCCCATGGCTGCTTTCCAGCACCAGCCCGGGGTGGGTTTGTACCTTCCCGAGCTGCAGCGGGTCCCAGTGGTGGTTCACAAAGGCCAAGATCTCCTCGAAGTCRAAGTATTTCTTCTTGCTCTGCACACCCAGGTTGTAGAGGGCGAGGTGGACGATGTCCACCCTGCAGCAAAGSGGGGCACAGGGTCAGCAGTGCCAGCTGCACAGTGCCAGCACCGTGCCCTGCTCTGCCAGTGCCACTGCAGCTCCCAGGTGCTCCCAAAATCCACCACTGGAACCTCCCCACGCCTCACAGGGGAAGCTGAGCTTTATCCCAGCAGGTGCCAAAGCCAGGACAGCATCCCTTGAGCTCTGGGGAGAGGTGGAACACTGCTGCAGCTGGGGGAA
>NW_026623413.1:1438431-1443823 GCF_030028575.1 Malurus melanocephalus | reverse complement strand
TGTCCCAGATTCCAGGGGAGGCAGAGCCCGTTCCGTACCATCTCAAGGGCAGACGCTTGATGTATTCGGGTCCCTGGTTGCACACGGAGCAGAAAAACACATAGAACCTGGAAAACACCGGGAAGGGAGAGCGCTAGGTGAGTATCATGGGATCCTACAGCCAGGCAGGGCCAAAGGGTGGGGCAGGGTGGGACCACGCTCTGAGTGACAGCAGTGACAGGGACTCAGCAAAGGCAGGAGGGACGTACCGGTCTCCAAACATCATGGGGTCRCTGAGGCACTGGGTGCACGCTTCGTGGAACCACTGCCGGCAGCGGTAGCACTGCAGCATTTTCAGGTACCACCTGGGCAGGGACAGCAGCGAGATGACAGTCAGCGGGTGGCAGCCACCACGCCAGAGGGCTCCCAGGCACCGACCCCCTCCAGTTAGTGAAAGTCTGTCCCTGACTGGTGTTTCTGGTGCAAACAGGAGCAAGTGGAGACCCTGATGGAGGCGGTGTGGGGAGCAGAGCCACGGGTCCCAGGACAGTGCCCTACAAGCCTGGCATCAAATATCCCCACCCTAAGCCCATCCCCAACCCAAGCTCATCTCCATCCTGAGCCCATCCTCACCCTGAGCCCATCCCCAGCCTGAGCCCAACCCCATCCCGAGCCCAACACCATCCCGAGCCCATTCCCATCCCAAGCCCATCCCCAGCCTGAGCCCATTCCCATCCCGAACCCATCCCCAGCCCGAGCCCATCCCCAGCCTGAGCCCATCCCCAACCCGAGCTCATCTCCATCCTGAGCCCATCCCCAGCTCAACCCCAGCCTGAGCCCATCCCCCTTTCCCCACAAAGCCGATGGTGGCCCCCAGGCAGCCCCTTACTCTCCGGGGCCCCCGCAGTAGCAGTAGCACTGCTGTTGGTTGGTGCGGTGCGGGGAGTCCCACTCGAGCAGCTCGGGGTTGTAGGACAGCACCATCTTCACGGCCTGCAGCGTCCTGGCAATGGCTCCCTTCTTCAGGGCACCCCCTTTCTGCGGGGAGGCAGCGGCGGGGTCAGCAGAGCCACCCGGGGTCACATCGTGCCGAGGACGGGGCCGGGAGCCCCGGGCAGCCCCACTCACCCGCACGGCCAGGGCGAAAATGCAGCGGCGGCAGAACCACGGCGTCCCCAGCGGGCCCTCGGCGCCGCTCGCCACCGGGATGTGGCACTGCTGGTGATAACCTGCCGGGGGCTCGGCATCAGCGCCRCGGGGCTGGCACCAGCCCGGCCGGGAGGGGACAGGCACAGCCCGGGGGACACGGCCACACTCACCCAGCCCGCACTTSCCACAGATGAGGATTTCGTTCCTGGGGCCCGATGTTTGCCCCAGGCAGATGCTGCACTTGGGTTCCTCCCCCGGGACGCCGGCTGTGGGGCGGGGGTGACACGGGTGACACGGGTGACACGGGTGACACAGGTGACATGGGTGACACAGGATGAGGCACAGGCACGTCCCCGTGCTGCTGGGCAGGGTCCAGCACGACGCTGGAAAAGGAGGCTGGGGCAACACTCACCATGCTGGATGTCCTTCCAGAGCACCCAGTACTTGGAGTTGTCCTCGAACGTGACGAGGCAGCTCTGCTTGGAGCCRCTCACCTGGCAGGACAGAGCACAAGAGCAGTTGTGTGTCAGCTCCCAGCCGCAGCCCTGCCCTGCTGTCCCTGGTGCCCGATCCTGTCCCTCAGRGTGAGGGAAGCCAGGTTTGGAGCAGGATGACAATCTGAAGTRCCCTGCTGACCAGAAACACACTGCAGCCCCTCAAACCACAATCACTGAGCCAGGGAATGGCACTGGCACCACTCGGGGTGCTCCCGTCCCCCCGGGGGTGCCCACRTTACCCTCTTGATCTTGCCGAGGTAGTAGAGGCCGTCGGTCCAGCGGCACAGCACGTACTGCCCCTCGGTCAGCCTGACCATCAGCTCCCGGCAGCCGCTGCCCCTCCGCGCCGAGCCCTGCTGGACACGGCCGGCGGCCGCGTACACATCCCGGATCAGCGGGCTCAGCTTGCTGGGCTCCATCAGCACAGCCTGGAGRGGACACACACGCTGTCACCTGTCCTCTGACATGCCACAATGCGTCCCCTGGGGTTTTGCCTGGAAGGACCGAGSCTGGAGGTGGCTCAGCCCCACCAGCAGGGGCTCAGGACACTGCACAACAAGTGCCGAAGAGGCGGTTCCTTTCCACGAAATCCAGGGAGCAGCCAAAATCTTTGCTTCTGCTGAGCAAGAGGGAATTAACCCTCGATGGGATCCCACAGCACCGGGACACGCCGCGGGTCCACACGGTTCAGTTTTGGGAGGGGGCATGCAAGAAATAAAAGCTTTACATTTACTGTGATTTTTAAATCACCATTTTCGCGCGGCTTTGCGGGCTCCCAAACCACCGGGGCTGCTGCAGGAGCGGGGATGTGCCAGCGCCACCCACAGCGAGAGAACCCAGGCGGCCAAATGTCACCGCCACGAGGTTTGGGGTGCAGGAAGCAAAGAAACCATCCAGGGCACAGCTGCGACCCCAAAGGACACCACGGAAACGACTTGAAAGGGACTTTTCTCCCCTTGGCGCTSCCGTCACCGCCACACATGTGGCCTCATGGCAGCACGCGTGTCCTGGCGCCGCGGATCGGGCGCCCTCTGCCATCCATGAGGACTCTCCCGCCCCCCGAGAGCCCCGGCACGGGCAGAGGGATCGCACTCACAAAGTGCAAAGCACGGGCAAAGCCCGGCGCTCACGAGTGGTGACACATCCCGGCAGCGGCACCCGCCGGGTCCCCGCGTGGGAGCGCGTCCGAGCGCGGCGGTGGCTCCGCTCCGCGCCCGCGGGGTTCCCGCAGAGCTCCGCGCTTCCCTCCGCTCCCCCGCGCTTCCCTCCGCTCCCTCCCGCGGGCTCCCGCAACTCCGCGCCCCCGGGGCTCCCGCTCTGTCCCGGAGCCCCACGGCGCTGCCGTGCCGGGCAGCGGGACCGCGCGGTGACGGGAGTGTCCCCGTGTCCCGGTGGCACCTGCCGGGGTGGCCGCGGGCAGTCCCGAGCGGCGGCCGCGGCCCCGCCGCCATTGGCTCATTCAAAGGCGGCCGCGGCGCCGTCTGTTCGCCCGTCCCGCCCGTCCCGCCCGGTGCCCGCTCCGCCCTTACCGCTGTGCCCGGCGCGCTCAGCGGCCGCTCGGGGCGCGGTTTCGGGGGGCTGCGGGGCGCGGCGGGGGCCGGGCGCGGGGCGCCATCTTCCCGCGCTTCCCCCGCGCTCCCGCCGGCATTGACGTCCCGGTTATGCAATTAGCGGAGCCGCCCCCGCCGCCTCCCACGGGTCCGGTCCCACGGCAGCGCAGCGCAGAGCAGCGCAGCGCATCCCCGCGGCACCCACCGGCACCGCACGGCACGGACCGGCACGGCACGGACCGGCACCGACCGAACCGGACCGGGCTGACACCGACAGACTGGCACGGCACGGACCGGCGGCGAGCGGGCTGGCACCGACCGGCACGGGCTGGCATCGATAGGAACCGAGCGGAGCGGCAGGGCACATCCCAGCTTGTCACGGAACGGCTCAGCTCGGCTCGGCCCGGTGCCCCGGCGGGCACAGGAGGCATCCCCGGGGCCTGGACGGGACATTCAGGGTCGGCCACGCACCCACCGCCCGTGGAGAGGCACCGTCACCCTCTGCCACACGCGGGACCTCCCCGCCTGTCGCACTCCGAGCCGTGGCACAGCCAGGGAAGGGCATTCCCGGTCCCCGGGATGGGGGCGGGCAGGGGGTGGGATGCGGGAGGGGTGGGATGCGGGCACTGCCTTGTCCCGAGAGGGAACGACCTGTGCTCGCCGGGATTCCTGGAAGCGGGAGCAGCCTTTCAGCCTTTCTCTGAATCTCACAGAGAAAACCAATCACTGTAAAAATGCTTCGCTCCGTGCCAAGAAGAAATCTGAA
Source organism: Malurus melanocephalus (assembly GCF_030028575.1). NCBI lineage: Eukaryota > Metazoa > Chordata > Aves > Passeriformes > Maluridae > Malurus > Malurus melanocephalus. The sequence goes on along the minus strand of NW_026623413.1, from coordinate 1,439,882 downwards.
GGATTTGCTGTTTGTTGGAAAGCGATCCTGAAAAAGCAATGTTTTCCAGGCTGCTGGGGCCATAGGAGAGCTGATTCCTGCTGCGGGGTCCGGGCCAAGTGCGAGCAGAGTCCGTGCGGCTTTTCCTGCCCGTGATGGATGAGCTCCGGCAGCACCGGGAGCTGGGGCTCAGAACACCGGTGTAACAAAGCYTGAACTGCAAGGGAGCAGCTCCCGGGCTCCGGGATGAGCGGCACGGCACGGGCTGAGCCGCCCCTCCAGCTCCGGRGCTGGGTCAGCTCAGCAATCAGATTTTCAATCAACCTTTCCCGTAAAATATCAGTGTCCGAGCGCTCCTCGGGACGCTGCACCTGCGGAGGGGACGGGAAAGGTGAATCCCTGAGAGATGCCACTCTGCTGCAGATCCCTGTGCAGGGCTGTGGGAGGAAATCCGTGCTGTGCCGTGTGTGCCGTGTGTGCCATGCCATGTGTGCCAAACCATGTGTGCCTTGTGTGCCATACCATGTATGCCATGTGTGCCATGCTATATGTGCCAAACCATGTGTGCCATGTGTGCCATGCGTGTCATACCATGTGTGCCATGTGTGCCATACCGCGTGTGCCATGTGTGCCATACCATGTGTGACGTGTGTGCCATGTGTGCCAAACCACGTGTGCCGTGTGTGCCAAACCATGTGTGCCAAACCATGTGTGCCATGTGTGCCGTGTGTGCCAAACCATGTGTGTCATGTGTGCCATGTGTGCCATGTGTGTCACTGTACCATGCCGTGCCGCGCTCTCCCCAGCGCCGGCCCCAAGCTCCCCGTGAGTCACCCCGGGCTCAGTGTGAGTCACCTCAGGACTAAAATAACCCCTGCATCACCACCCCCGCTCCCCACTCGGTGCCTCGGGGCTGCTGGCTTTGCCCCAAATCCCCTGCCGGGACAGCGCTCCTGTCCCAGCCTGTCCCCGAGGGGCCGGGGCAGCGCCGCTCCCCTCCCCACTCCCTGGTCCATGCTTGCAGAGTGTTGGTTGCTCGCCACAGGAATGCGGGCGGTGTGACACGGAAATCAAACACCGGATCCAGTTCACCGGGGGGGTACGCGGGGAGAACCTGACTGAAAACCTTCCACACACTGAGGGAATCCCAAACTTCCACCTGCCAGCAGAAAGAGCATGGGAACATTATCCTGGGGCGGAAATCCCGAATAGAAATGGAAAAAAACCCCAAAACCCTAGAATTTGAGATGTATCCTCTGTTTCCTAACCTGGACTGATGCGACATAATCACGTTTAACTCTGGTTTCTTTGCAAGTGCTCCTGCCACAGCATCCAGCCAGCCTGGCCTCAGACCCACTGCAGTGAGCTGCTGGGTGCTCCTCTTCCTCTTCCTCTTCCTCTTCCTCTTCCTCTTCCTCTTCCTCTTCCTCTTCCTCTTCCTCTTCCTCTTCCTCTTCCTCTTCCTCTTCCTC
>NW_026623413.1:1393798-1437956 GCF_030028575.1 Malurus melanocephalus | reverse complement strand
GCTGGAGCACGAGGTCGTGAAAAGGGAACAGAAATGGGTGGCAGCCCCCAAAATGGTGCAAACTGAGGGCAGCAATCCCCCACCCTCCTCAGCCAGGGCCAGCACAGGTTCCAGGGCAGGACTCCCTGCTCCTTCCCCACCAAGGAATTCCTGAACAAAAACAGCTTTTGCAGAAGGATTTGAATGAAGTCTCACTCCAAAACTCCTATTTTTGCCTTAAAAACTTACAACTGCTCCCCCGTGCCCTGCACTTGCCGAGGTGGGGAGGATAGAGCAGCCCAGGCTGGATCAGAGCCCACAGAGCGTGCAGGGAGAGCAGCTCCCAGCGCTGCCTCWGTGCTTTGAAAAGTGCCCAGAAATCGTTGCAGCCTCTTTTCACAGTGTTTTTCTTTCTTTGAAAACAGCAGCGGGAGGAGGAGGGGTTGGATGTTGGCGTGTAGCCTTGGAGACCGAAGCGCAGGGATATTGAATGGAAACCCAAACACGAGGCTGCCTGTGAGYTCCAGGCCTGACTGGAGATCAGAGCTGCAGGAACAGCTCCCAGTTTCCCATTCCAGGTTCCACAGGACACATCCCTGAAAAGAGAAGCAGCTCCCACAAGTTGCTCTTTCCCGTTCTCATCCCTCTGTTCTGAGGGTCTCAACCACCTGAAATCATCTGACTGAACAACATCACCAATTTAAGCCACTTTGTGCAAGGTTTGAGTTCTCTTCCTATCCCGATCAAGGGTTTAGGAGCCTAAAATTTGCCTCCATTTAAAATAAATATAGTTTTCCCCCCCAAAACTTATCCTTGATCATTTCAGTCCATCGCAGCTGCAGGAACATTTTCACTTCTTGCCAACCTGACCATTAAACACGGAGCAAATGATGCTGATTTAACTCGCTAAAATTCTCCTTGATTTTTTTATTTATTTATTTATTTATTTTTAATCGTGTTATTTGATCTGGGGAAAAAAAAATAAAAAAAAAAAAAAAATTAAAAAATAAAGAAAACCCCAAGCAGAAGTGATTTGCTGGATCAGAGAGCGCTTGATATGCCTCCAATTCCATCTGTCCGCTGTGCCTTTCAATGGAGAAGCACCGGCACTGGGTTTTGTGTCTGTTTGTTTATTTATCATGGGTTTGATCCATATCTGTCATTTTTTTTAATTGAGCTGTCTGTGTGTAGAGCCTGTAAGTGCTCTCCCAGCAGGGCAGGTTGGAGGGAATGGACACTGAGATGTTTTGGGCATTTCTGCAGCTCCTGAATGCGGCTCCAAAGGGACCTTTCTTCCCCAGAAAAAAAGAAAAAAGCAAAGAACGAAAGTGTCGCAGCACAGCTCAGCTGTTTCTGTAACAAAATCCCATCATCACATCTCCAAACTCAGTCCCCTACTTGACAGTGAACACCCAAAGTTTTCTTAAGTTAGCAAGCTTTATTTAGGAAATAAATAAAATTGTAAGAAAATATGATTGATTGTAATAAATACAGCATTTCTCAAAATGATACAGCCAGGAAAAGCATAATATATTCAGGTAAATTACTCCAGTGTGGTGACAGTGGTTGGAAAAATAACTTTCTGATCCTGAAAGGGCATTTGAAAGATGGAATAGAGGAAAAGACACAAAGAATATCCAGTTTCTTTCCCAACAAGCTTTGATAAATATTTGTTTAGGGGACGGGTGCTTTTGAAATTTGAAGCTTTATCACAACTAATTATTTTAAAGGCTGTTGCCAAGATAAAAGCGAGAGATTTTGCACACATGCAGACAGTCCCAAGCCTGTCTTGGTTTTAAAAAAATTGTTCATTCCTTACCTCTATTAGAAAAATCAAAAAGAACAAAACAATTTCTAGCAATTATTTTTATCTTAGCGTGATGAAAAAACTTAAACATCAGAGCACACAGAAGGAATTCAGCAAGAAGAAAATCAATAATTTTGAATAAATCACCAGCCTTGAAGGTTCAGGAAGTGACCAAAGCAAATTAGTAAGGGGTTCTAACCCTGCCTGGGGCAGAGCTCTGACCTTCCCAGGGCTCTGTTTTTGCAATGGGAAAATCCAGCAGCTCCTTTWTTTATATTTATATTTATTTAGGAAATCCAAGAGGTGATTCCCACGAGGAACAGCCTAACCTGGTCCCTGTCTGCTGCTGCAGTTCAACATCTCCTGACAAAGCACAAAAATAGAAATCTGAAATAAAGAGTGAAAAGAAATCCCTGGGGGAAGGGAGTGAGGCTGCCAGCGCCGGCCACGGCTCCCAAGGTCATGGGAAGCWCAGGCAGACACCTGATCCGGGCTCGGGGTGAGGAATCTGTCCTTGTTGATGCTGGGGAGCGGCCAAAATCCCAGCGAGGGCTGCGGGAAATCAGTCCCAGTGCTGGGGAGGGGAGCTGAACTCACTGCAGGGCTGTCCGAGGGTGGGGAAAAGCCTCAACTGCATCCCAAAAACCTGCACATTCCAGGGACGGGAATTCAGCCTCAATTGGCATCCCATAAACCTGACTGTCCAGGGAAGGGAATTCAGCCTCATTCCCTGAGACCCTGCACATCCAGTGAAGGGAATTGAGCATCACCTGGCACCCCAAAAACCTGCACATCCCAGAGAGAGGAATTCAGCCTCATTCCTTGTGAATATATCCATCTCAGGGTAGAGAATTCAGCCTCATTCCCCACAAACCTGCCCACCCAGGGAAGGGAATTCAGCCTCTGGCACCCCATAAACCTGCACATTCCAGGGACGGGAATTCAGCCTTATTCCCTGCAAACCTATACACCCCAGAATAGGGAATTCAGCCTCATTCCCTAAACCTGCCCACCCCAGGGAAGGGAATTCAGCCTCATTCCCCACAGATCTGCACACTCCAGAGAAGGGAATTCAGCCTCATTCCCCACAAACCTGCACATCCCAGAACAGGGAATTCGGCCTCACCTGGCACCCCATAAACCTGCCCACCCCAGGGCAGTGAATTCATCCTCATTCCCTTCCAGCACACCCACACCCGGGGCCAGTGCGAGGAAGAACAGCCCTTCCCCATCATTGTGGGGTGGGGGGTGACTGGGATCCACCCCTCGAAAACGAGAATTGTCTGTTTTGGTGAAATCATCCCATTCCAGCAGCTGCACAGGAGCATCTCCAGGCGATGGGGTGGACTCAGGGGTGCAGGCTCAACCTCTGCAGATTTTTGGGGCACACAAAAACTAACACAAACTCTCAAACTGATGCTTTTTTTTCCTCATAAACTCTTGGCGTTCAGCAGGTGGCTTCCCACACAACGGTATTTCAGGATTTGCTAATTKGTTTCTATGATGCATTTAAGGAAAAGCGTGTCCTCTTTCACGTAGGCGTGTTTGGGGGACTGCAATTTGGCCAAGGGGAGGAACATGGGGCAGCCACTGGCCACGTTCATGTCATTCACCGGCCTCTGGAACGAAGCAGAAGTCAGGTCTGGACGAAAAGCATCAATTATGTGTTCCCTGTTATTTTGGTCAAGCAACATAAACGTCACCTGAAAAACAGAACGTGGCAATGAGGAATTACTGGAGTGAAAAATAAACCAAGCAGGGACAGAAGTGCTGCAAAAGCAGCTGGATGCTCCACTGGAAATTAAATCCAACTGTAACAAATGTTTCCGACCTGCAGGGTCAGTTCATGCAAACTCCCAGATGAAGTTTTTAAAACTTTGCTCCCTTAAAACAAAATTAAATTAAATCAAGTAAAGAATTATTTATTGGTAGAGAACTGTACAATCCAAAGACTTTTTCTCCTCTCTCTCCTGACAGCCTGAACAGCCCCCAGGTCTGGTTAAAGTCGTTACATTTATTCTGTTATTGTGGTTTGGAATCAGAAGAAATTGCTCAGCTGCCCTGCACAAATATGTAAAAGACACAACTTAAATATTAGTATAGAATCTCCCCACCTCATTACCCACTTTATTAACTCACTGTTCTTTAGCTTGAAAAATGAAATGTCTGTAACAATCTTTTAATACAGAGAGGATCAGGAGCTTTGATTTCTACTTTTTTTGGCTGCAAACTGGTGGTAAAGCTATTTATAGGAAAAGCTCACGGAATTATTGCCCCACAAAGGCAAGTGCCAGAGCAGAGATCAGGCCCTGCCATGGTTTCACTGCTTTTCTAATCATTATTGCCATTATCAGACCACACTGAGGAGAGAAAATAAAACCAGGATTACATCAGTGGCACTTTTGTAAGTGAAACTCTCACCTCACCTTTTGATGCCTTCAGGCAGCAAATCATAATTTCCTCATAAATTGATATTATCTATGTTTAGCAAGAGCCAGGAGAAAAAATGTGTGTCTGGAATAACCCAAACATCACATTCTGGTGTCTGAAAATCCTKCCTGGCAAAGCAGGGAATGATCAGTGAGGGACTCCAGGCACAGACAAACCCTGAGCCAGGATTACAGGATGGCTCCTCACCTTGGGAGAGAGACATGGGAAAACTCCAACAGCCACAAAACTGCAGGGAAAATATCACCTGGTGTTGAATTTAGGCTGGGATCAGACACARATCAGATCCTTTCTTACCTTGTGCCTGAAAGGCCACGGCAGCAAAGCGTCGTAGTCTCCTTTCATGACAACGAAGAACAGGGACATGTGTGTCCCTTTGCCCGTGCCATCCCCGTTCAGGTACACCCTCAGACACACCTTGTAGCCATATTTGGCAGTGTAGAAAGCTGAAAATCAGAGCTTTTCATTAGTAGAGCCTCCTTTTGGGGAAAAAAATTTATATAATTCTGGCATAATGGGAAAAGGTAATGTGAGATGGGGTTTGCTGTCACAGAGAGGAGAACAGACAAACCTGACCCCCCTGGAGATTACAAGGAATGAAAATCCAGTGGCTGGAATCCTTTTAATGCCTCAAACTTTGTGCAAATGACCTGTTATTAGCCACACAAGCATTATTTTTCCTAATCCAATTACTTCCCACATGGGAACTGTCCGAGCTGGAGCTGTGGGTGAGGAGGGCTGGGTGAACAAATCCCAGAGCAGAGCAGAACTCTGGAAAAGCACAGCTTACAGCTCTCTGCATTAAAAGCACTGGAAAAAGCTGTTTTGAAGTCCCTCCTGCTGGCACGAGCAGAAAGCAGCAGAGTTCTGGGGCAATGAGCTCCGTTCTGAAGGATTTGGGATGGTGAAAACACCTCCATCCCGTGCTTTACCTGGGGAGTACAGCCCCACTGTCCTGCCAGTGACCGARTCCTGCAGTTTCCTGCCCACATCAGTGATTTTCCAGAGGAAGATGCCATCGTAGGAGGCTTGCTCCGAGAACAGCAGGCTCTTGTGCAGGCTGCTCAGCCCTGCATCCTTCTGGGTCAGGCAGCGGTGCAGCTCTGCAATCTGCAACAAAACCAAAACCATCCCTCAGTCAGCCCTGCCCAGCCAGGCTGTGCTGCAGGACAGGCTCCATCCTTCTGGAATTCCATGCTCTAGGAGTTCTCCTTTGATTTTTTTCTGAGTGACATCTGCGTGTCAAAACAACAGAGATGTTGTTTGTGCCTCCAGGCAAAACTCCAGGCAATTCTCCTGCTTGCTCAGAGTCTGAGCATGGAGAGCTCTGAAGAGTCACAACTCTCAGGAGTTGAAAGCTCTGAAAAGTCACAACTCTCAGGAGTTTCTCACTGCCTAAATGTGGGTTTAGAAAGCAAATATTAGAGATCCCCAGTTGAAAGTGAGTCAAAGCAACAAAAGGATCCTGAAGATGTGTCCAGAACGGAGCAGTTCACAGCTCCAACTCGCAGTCCTGATCCCTGCCCTGTCATTATTTGTTATCTGTAAAAAAATCACCCACAAATTCTGGCTGTAACTCCTCACCTTCAGCTCAAGGCCTCGGATCATGTTCTGATCCAGCTCGCTCTGTCTCCTGAAGGCCAGGATTTCCATGTTGGAGCTCTCCACCTCCTTGTTGAGCACTGCCACAATGTTCTCAAACACGTGCAGTTTATTTTCCAGCTCAGCAATCACTTTCTCCCTCACGAGCTGGTGCAGGACAGGCTCATCTTCAGGCACAGAAGATCCAGGATAAGAGTCCAGCTCTGGGTYTGTGCTGATTTCCAGCCCTGCTGGGATCTGCAGCTCAGAGATGCTTTTCCCTGGCTGGTTCAAGTCCAGCTCTGGTTTTGGGGTGAAGCCACGAGCAGCAGAGCACAAAGTTCCCTTCAGCTGCCTCATGTGCTGCAGCAGGAGCAGCATGTGGGTCCCCAGTGCTGATTTTTCRTGCTCCTTTATCTTCTCTTGGCTTCCCTGGAAGGAGACAGCACTGTCAACGTCCCCTCTGTCCCCAGATCAGTCAGCTGGGSCCAAACCCAGCAATTCTGCAGCTCGTGGGATGGAAAAACTGCCAGGAGCTGATTCTGTTTTAAGAGACACTGCCCTGAAGTGAATATCCATCCCAGAGTGGAACATTCCCCTGTTTACTCACCCTAAATGAACAGCCAACTTCAGAAAAACGACATCCATCCTTGCTGGCTGAGGATGTAGAGTGGCTCTGTTGAAAAAATAAAAAATGCAGAGGAAATAATCAAACACCAATTGAAAGGGATTCTTTTATTTCCCTGCAAACACTCAAGCCACAAACCCAGCAGCTGTAAATCAGATTAATTCAAATCAAGATCTCTCCACAGTTTCTGGTGTCCAACCAGCTCTGGAAATTGATGGTAAATCAATTAAGAGTGTGGTTAATTGCAATTTTCCTGCACACAGCCTGGCAGTGAAGTGTCCATCTAAGAGACCCCATAATGACAGAACAGAATTTAACAGACCACAGGGATCACAAAGTGAGAAATTCTCATAAATAAAACACTTTAAATACACTGCTGTACAGCACACTGCTCTTGCTCATGTGGCTCTCATTACACGAGATTAAACAAATATTTGCCAATTTTACAGGATTAATTGAGAAGATAACTTAATGAAGGTAATTGTGGGAGCAGGGAAGAGAAGGCTGTCAGCAGAACTTCATTGGGATGTAAAGAGCACCCAGACCCAACTGCTGGATCTGAAGATATTCTCAGGCATCCATTTAATCTAAACAAGTGATAATTTTATTAATTAAAATAAAGCATTGCACTCACTCATCTTTCACCCACCTTTTCTTTCAATGCTGTTTCTGTTGGTGCAGGTTTTTGTTCCTTACCCAAACTGCCTCCACATGAATGTTCCTGCCATTAAAACAAGAAAGAAAAAATTCAGTTCCTCATTTCATTATACCCTGGGATTTTGGATGAAGGATTGGCAATGTGTGAGTGTTGCCAGATGAAAACCAAAATTATGTGCAAACTCAGAAAAATGTGCACTCACATGTATGTACACTCACATGTATGTATATTCACATGCATGGACACTCACATATATGTATATTCACACGTTTGAACACACACATACATGCACACCCACATACATGTACATTCACATATATGCAATGACAAGCAGGTTTGTTACAGGACAGGAAGCAAYGATGACCAGCAGAGCAGGAAATTTAAATATATACACAGATATATATGAATATAAACAGGTTRCAGCACAGGAAACTCCAACATAAATTCAAATTTAAATATAATTATAATATAAACTCCTCTAGCACTGACTCCATGCAGTTTGCTCAGTGTGCAGACCCTCCTTGCATCCTGCTTTGTGAATATTTTGGAGGCTGGAATCCAAATTTTCCATCACCATGTGCTAATGCAAAATGCACCAGCACTCCCAGGAGGCTTCCTGCCATTTCTGCCTCCAGGAAKGGTAAAGTGATCCCCCTGCCACTGAAATATCTGTATTTAACRCAGCAACTGTCAGCTTTCCATTCACACTCTTCAGAGGGGGTGGCTTTAATCTTTATAAACTCCTTTGCATATCASTTCTGAGGTTTCCCTTTCGATTCTCAGAAAAGCAGCCAGGGGTTTTTCCTCACTCTCTAACCCAGTTTTTAACACTTTCTTGCCATCGAACAAAATATGCCTTTACCTTACTCATTTCTGCTCTTTTACTCCTTCAGATCACCAATTCCTTGAGGGGGAGAGGGACTGGAGAGGAGTTTATTTAAAAATAGAGAAACGCAAAATCACAAGACCTGTAAGTGAATGAATAAGATGAAGAGAGGAAGAGAGAGCAGAGCTCAAAACTCARATCCTGGGAACACCGGGCTGGGGAGATGTGCCTGCCTCCAGATTCTTCTCTGCCACATTCAGGGGAAGATCTTCCCATTCTATGGACACTGCTGATGATTTGGAGATTTATCCCAGAAATAATATCTGATAGAACCTTGCCTTACACATTTGTGGGTGGTTTTACTTTGAATAAACTCCAGTCATTTTCAGRATCCCTTCCCTGCCATTTCTGTGCTTTTTTGCTTCTCTTTTATCTCATATTGGGAAAAGCTCTGCCCCAGCTCAGGGCAGCTTTGTCACATCCCCAGCAGATTGTCACATCCACCTTTCCCTCCAACACACGGGTGGAAAAACGATCAAACTCAGGAAAATTTAATATTCTCCGAGCTCAATGAAACCAGGATGGAAAAAATGGCATCACAGCTGATTGAAACCATGAACACAAATCCTTWATTTGAGAGAGGAATGTTCTTACCTGGTACTCAGAGCTGGCCAAGCTGCACTGGCACWGCTGACACACGGTCACGTTGTTGACACATCCATTTTCCAAGTGATCTGCCAGCTTCCTCCTCATCACCACATGTCCACAGCCCGTGTGACACGGGATCAAAGCAAATTCACACAAACTCTGGTGCTCCTGGAAGTCAAAAGTTATAAAGTAAGCTGTAAAAGTGCTGATTCACGTTTGTCTATAAATAATCTGTGTTTGGTAGCTCAGAGCTCTGACCTGCATTTCTTCTAAGCTTGGGTAAAGTCCCACTGCTCAAAGTTACTGAGATTAGTGGTGAAAAAATCACCAGTTTAACTGGGATTTTTTTTTTTTTTCGTTAATTATTAATTTAGAAAAATCCCAAAACCAAACAGCTTTTGGTAAATTCAAACATGAGGCATCTGCCCAATATTCCTGGTTCCATTCTCTCTCTGACCCACTCCAGTAAGGAGTTAAATCCACATTAATCTGAATAAATTCTCTCTAAACATACTTCAAAATCTTTCATGATACCAGACCAGCTGCATCCAAGGGTCACACAGTGCACTCGGAGCTCAGAAATTTCTTTATTAATGGCAGCATCACCAAAAGCCTGGAAAGAAAACACAGTAAAGAAAAAAAATTTGGTGAGAAAGTACTGGAGCATGCATCCTTGGAATAGGAAAAGGGTGGCAGCAATCCACATCTTGATAAATTCTTTATTTTTTTTAAATTTACTGTGTACGACTCTGTGACCTGGCAGTTAATCTTAGCGTGATAGAAGTCCAAATAATTATKAAATCATGTATTTCTTAGCATTCAAAAATAATCTGATGTGACATTAATTCACTGAAAATAAACTACAGCTCTTATTTCACATTTCTTTTCACAGAAATATTTCACATGCAGCGAATGTGCTGACAGGACCCTGACTGTGGGGTCCCTTAATGAATGCATTTCATTATCGAGGTCATTAACACCTCCTAAAGTGCTGCAGAGAGGATTTGGGAGTGTTCTGCATCCACTGCTCACTCAGATCTGGGCTGTTTCCATTTAACAGACACYGAGTGCTAAAAAAATATCAACCAGATGGAAGAGGGCTTTGGGTTTTGCTCTATGTAGATTTTTGTATTATGYTAAACATGAAGAATTGCACAATTATTATTTAATTATTAAATTCTGCACACTTAAATATTATATTTTGCATTAAAATAGCTACCCTGACATGAGAAGCAGCCATGCCAAGTGAAGGCATTTTTTGGGATACTCTGGAGGTGAGTGAAGTGCAGAGAAATGCAGATTTCCCATGGAATAACACAGAGCAAAAACTGGGAGGGGAAAGCTTTACAAAGGGGAGGAAAGTATTTATAAACGATGCCCAAAATTCAATAAAGTTCCTGAAAATCTACCCAGCATTTGTTGGAAATGATCTACAGAGGCAGATCCTCCTCCCTTTCTGGACACCCAGGAGGAAAAAGAATCTGCCAGGCACAGCAGAGTTTGGGGTCTGTTTACAGCCAATTTACAGAAATTCACAGAAATTCCCAGCAAACTCGGGGAGAATCCCACAGCAGAGAAATCCCAAATTGAGAGGGATTTCTGCCCATACAGAGAAATCCCAAATTGAGAGGAATTTCTGCCCACAGCAGAGAAATCCCAAACTGAGAGGGATTTCTGCCCACAGCAGAGAAATCCCAAACTGAGAGGGATTTCTGCCCACAGCAGAGNCTGCCCATACAGAGAAATCCAAAATTGAGAGGGAATTCTGCCCACAGCAGAGAAATCCCAAACTGAGAGGGATTTCTGCCCACAGCAGAGAAATCCAAACTGAGAGGGATTTCTGCCCACAGCAGAGAAATCCTAAACTGACAGTCAAAGCAGAATGAGTTCATAAGGGTTCAGCTGCACCTACTTGTGAATGAAATCTGTTATTGGGAAATTTATTGCAGAATTGAGGATTTTTTTTCTGGGATATTCCCAAGTTCAGCATTAACAGCAGATCTATTATTTTGCTGCAGCCACTTYCTAAATTTTGGCTTTTATGCCACTSTCAGCTGCMTRATTGTTTCCATTTTTCCCTAAAAWATTTAGACAAATGGTGTGTCTGTTGATATCCCTGCATGTGATCAGAGAGGAGGGGAAAAGACAATCTGGGACAGGGCTTTATGGCCCWGTTTGTATTTGGGATGGAGAACAGCACAGCAATTTGCCTGGAAAATCACACMAGAAGAKATTTTCTTCTTTGCACCATTAAATTCCTGATGAAACCTTTGCCAGTGCATMATTTCTATCAATGGTTATGTTCAGCTTCATGTTTGAAGTGTACAAGAAACCATGAGGTTGGAAAATCCATTTAAATATTTCCTAAGGGTAGTAAGTAACAGTTGAGACATATCATTACAAGTAGGAGAGCAGCAGTTACTTTGAGACAATAAAAAGTTAATCAYATGGAAGAATTTGGGATTTTGCATTGCAGAACCTGGTTTGGAAAGTCCTCAGGCTGCCATTACGCTTTTTAAAATCAAAAACTCTGGGAAATCCAAGTTATTAAAGCCCAAGCTAAAATGTGTAACTATATTGCATTTTATATTATTCCCTTCTGAACTCTGGTCCAGTGATGACTGCAGAGAATGGTTTGTGATAAATTAATGACCCGTGAACTATAACTTACCCTTTCTTCTGCCAATAGGCTTTCCTCACTTAAAGTGTTGGGATCTTCCTCTTTACATTTCTGGCAAATTGCATTTTTATTGTTTCTGGCAAAGAGAAAGAAGAATTAAATAACAATCCATTGGTGTATTGCAGTTTAGGAGGTCTTTGTGTAGGTACAGACACAAATAAAATCACAGAAATTGTAATTTCTACTCAGAATCCACTGCCCTTGTTCATGAAAGAGCCAATTCTTGAACACACTGATGTCAAAAAAGCTTTGCTCTTCTGTTTTTGAGGACCAGGACTATTGCCATTAATCTTATCTGTATTTCAGTAAAATAAATGCAGCCTGGGCCATAAATAGGAATAAAGATGGAAAGCTGTTTATCTCATGAATTATGCCAAAACTCCAAGTAAGAAAGATAATGTGAAAACTAAACTATTTTAAAGCACAGAGAACGCCCATTTTGCCCAGACAGATTTGGRCATATAAGATATAATGTTCACTAAAATCCTGTACCATCCCTTATCAAARGACAGTAAAGTCCCATGGAAGAATTAAATGAGCCTTGGACCATTTTTTCAAGGTTAAATCAGAATTATTACATCCCAGATAAAAAAAACCTGAATCTGTCAGGCCCCATAGACTTCCATGGTGGAAACAAGGAGGAGGCAGAGAACATCCTGCATCCACCACAGCAAATCCTTCCAGACAGGAAAATGCCAGCGGGCCAGAGAGCCACAGACTGTCACTGCTGGCCAAACAGCGACATAAAATAATAGATAAAAAACACACAAAAAGTGGGTGAAAAAAAAAAAAAAGAAAGAAGGAAGAACTTTATTGCGGGACAAGCTTCTTTTATCCACTTTAGCAACCAGAGCATACATTTGTGTCAAACATATATTGGTTAAGAGACAGCTGTTTAATTAGGAATCAGAACATAATTGGTGAGTTTGCAAAAGCTACAGTATTAGTAATGTTTATAATTTCCAGCCACCTGCGTTATCAATTCTACATTCCAATCTCCTTTTCTCAACAGTAGCCAAGGATGTGGCATTCCTGTTAACACTCCCTTTCTCTTCCTAAGACTCAGTCATACACAATAATTGGCTGAGTTGCAGAATCAGGGCTTGTGTGGCCACTTTTTTCCCCACAACAGACCGGTCCCTGAGCTCAGCAGCACAGCCCAACTTTCAGAATTGCTGCAGCCAAGGGCTCAGCAATCAAATGCCCCGAGCACAATCTGAGCAGGATATACTCAGCCCTACAAATTCCCCGAGCACAGTCTGAGCAGGACAATCTGAGCAGGACGTACTCAGCCCTACAAATTCCCTGAGCACAATCTGAGCAGGACAATCTGAGCAGGATGTACTCAGCCCTACAAATACCCCGAGCACAGTCTGAGCAGGATGTACTCAGCCCTATAAATGCCCCGAGCACAATCTGAGCAGGACGTACCGAACAATCCAGGCCAGGCAGGCAGAGCAGTACCGATGCCCACACAGAGTTTGCAGCGCTTTCTTCAGGATGTTGTTGCAGTTGCTGCACAGGAATTTCTGACCAGGCACATCGTCGCAAATGTTGGTGGGGTATCCGAAAGGGAACTCGTTTTCACCGGGAGAGGAGCTGGGAGGGTCCTGCAGGCTCCTGGGGGTGTTGTCAGCCATCTGYTATCAGGAAGGAGGAAAAATCCAAGGCACACACTGATTTTGATGTCAGAGGTGTCTCAAAACCCTAGAGCAGCTCTGAACTCTGAGCTGAGTTTAACTCGGTCTGCGGTGACAGGCGTGACCAAATGTCACAGGGGGTCTGACCTGGCACCAGCAGGAAATTACTGTGCACCTTGAAAATTTCCCTCAAACACAACACAAAAATAGACAGTGTTCTCAAATGGGGGGTTTGGGGTTTTCTTTTGAGAGTTTTTAGCTTGTAGGAAGATGAGCTACAGGCCCRTCAGTCCCCAACCACAGTCATTTCTCAGCAGCCAAAATTCATGATTTTACTTCATAGACACAGAATCTGAGCAGCTGGTGTGTTGACAGTGATTTTCCTGAAGTCATGAAACTTGTAGTGAAATAACAAAGGAAATCCCAAATCCACAAGTCCTTAATGCTGTGCTTTTTCCAGGCACACCTAGAGCCACACGAGCCAAGGTGTCATGCACAGTCAGTTTGGTTAACAGGAGATGTGCAGTGGGATATTTTTGGAAATGCAGCCAAAACAGATTCTGGTGTCTTTTGCAAAGATCAGGGAAGGTTTTTATCCAGGGACCTGATGCTGTTTGATCATAATAATGCCTTTATAAATAACAATGCTGACACACCATAACCTWGCTCAGTACCACCAATAGTCACACTGACTAAGAAATCTGAAAGTAAATGAACGGAGGCTGCCGTGGGCAGGCCGGGCTGGCGCTGTGACTGCCGAAGGGTGGGCAGGGCACATTCTGGGAACGAGCAGCGTTTCCATGGCCTGCCCCAGCCAATTCCCYCTGCGAGCATCCGAGCGGGAGCGCAGCGATGACCGCGGGGACCGCCCGAACAGCCAGAGCCTTCAGCTCACCCCGGCCCCACAAACGCGATGGGATCGGGCCGGAGGAGGGGCGGGTGGGTGCCGAAGGGGTCGGGACAGATGATCCGCCCCCGCTCCCATCGCCCCCGGCCCCGCTGGCCCAGCCCAGGCTCCCGCTGGCCACAGCCCCGGCCCGGCCTCGGGGATCCCTGCTCCCCATCCCGGCTCAGCGGGGCGGAGAGTGCCCAGGACCCCCGGGAGAACCCCCTGCCCTCCGGGTGCTGCAGGGAGCGGTTCGGGCAGCGGGCCCGTGGGTTTGGGGGCCGCGGGCGGTTCGGTTCCCGGCAGCGGGAGGAGGGAGGCTGCGGCGGTGATTGCTCCCCTCCATCCCTCCATCCCTCCATCCCTCCATCCATCCATTCCTCCCTCCATCCATTCCTCCTTCCATCCATCCCTCCGTCCATCCCCGCCTCTCCGGTACCTGAGCCCGGGCGGGCGCTCACCGCGGGTACCGGAGCTGCAGTTCTGGGCTGGATTTTGGCGATGCTGCCTCGCTCCGGCCGGGAGGAGCGGGGAGCCCGAACCGCGCCCCGGGGCCGGCGGCAGCGGGGCTTCCCCTGCCCGGGGGACCGGCGCTGTCTCGGGAATCGACTGAGGAAAGACCCCGCGGAGCAAATTCCCCCGGGCCAGCTGAAATGGAGAATCTGGCGGCCGGTTCCTGAAAGCGGCGTGATGCGGTGGATGACATGGTGACCCGGGCATTCAGACAGAAAGTCCTGCCTGCCCGGAGCGCGGGCACAGCGCCAAGTTCCCCTGCACTCCCCCCGGCCCCAAATCCCGKACAGGAGCCCCGACTGCCCCCGGAACCTCCGGGAAACCTGGCGGGGGCAGCCCCGCTGTGCCTCACCCTCCAACGCAGCTCGGAGGTTGCACAAGAGGGTAACACAGGAGTTCAGTAATGTCTGCAAAGCCTTCTTAGAGTGCACAAAAGATTCTACAAAGGGAAGTTTCACTATCAGCARAAAGCCCTCTGAACCCATGACACAGCTCACTTTGTTGCCAGTCTAGGCTCTGACAGAGSATCCAGTCAGAAAAAGAGTTGTGCATGCAAATCAGTTCACTCTTCCTCGTGGGGAATATCCCTGGGGGCGAGTCCCTGCTCAGAATTCACAATAAAAAGTGTTTCTCTCGGTGTTTCAGCGGGTTGTTGGTTGCTGCACTGGCCGGAKCCAGCAGCTGCAGGTACCTGTGAGGGTGTGGAAGGTGTTCTGGGGGCCACGGTTCTCGCCTGAAATCTGGCACCTTCCTGTTCCAGACACCACACACGCTTCAGTTCCACTTTTCTCCTCCCTGTGCTGGTCTGCAGCACAWCCCTGGGGCTGATCTGATGGAGTTCAGAGCCATCGTAATCAGTCTGTGATGGAAGTGTGATCCAACCCAGTCAGTCCTCAACCTGAGCCATTTCATTTGGGTTGGTAAAATCCATCACCAGTCTCTTCCAGGATGTAAGCTGATTTCTGAAAGAGATTTTAAAAGGTATTTTTATGCAATTTTTTTAAAACTTTGGGGATATAAAGAGTTGTAAGATGTTAATTTTAGAATGTGTTACACAGGGGCAGGTTTAGGGATGAAGTGGCAGCTCCACCTCTTCCCCGTGCCCTTAACTCACTCCTTTTCTCGTGTTTTGAGAYTTGAAAGCCTCTGTGCTTCTATTACACCTCTGTCTTCAAAGGTGCTGGATTACACAAAGAAACTAAAGATAAGGTTTTGGTACTTTCCAAAGTAGAGAGATTTCCTGTGGCAGATTTCCCCCATATGAGATCAGTTAACTGAAAACAGGATGTGGCTCAGAGAGAGATTAAAACTTAAAGCTTTATTTTACTGTAGAGYCATTCCACCAGCACTCAGCATTGCAGGGCACTGTGTTACTATTTAAGGGGAATAACCATTTTACTTCTCAGGGAAAAAGTGCATAAGGGAATATATTAATATCTTTAATATTACCTTTATTTAATATTACCTTTTAAAAATAAGCCAAGGTCTTGAGACTTTTAATGCAACAGATTTCATAGGACATTTAAAATGGAATTTAGGCTCAGATGCTGTGGGTTTTACAGACTGTACTCAAAATGAGAACTGTATTTCAGAGATGTGTTTAAGATAGGGATGGCTCATTCTATGAAAACATAATTTTCAATTAGTATAAATGAACTGAAAATGTGCACTTTTTCTAGGATAACCTGAAAATTGGGTAAAACAGAGGAAGGAAAATTTGCTAGTAAAAGCAAATCCAGTCCTCAGGAGATTCAGTGCTTCTAGGAACTGGAGCTGAGTGTTTCAAGTCAAGATTCCTGCCTGTTCAGAGCTCTGATATGAAGGARTTCTGTTCTACACCATGACTTATTTTCTGAATCAGAGTGTCTGTGAGATTTCATCAGTTCAAGATTAAAAAAAGAACCATTACATTTGATGCATTGTTATCCTCAGCAAACTTGACAGCTTTGCCACAATTCAATGTCTCGTCTCTAATAAAATCTTCTTACACATTTCAGTTTGTTTTTTGTTTTTCAGCTGACTACCAGTTGTAGCTGTGCTTTGTTATGGTGATACCCTGAGGACCAGCCCAGCTCTCATGACAAGAGAAGGAATGCTTCTCACTAAGTTGCATAAGAGCTGGACTGGAATCCTCAAAGACACATCAGGAATCAATTTGATTTTCTTCATCCCTGCTCGGCCTCCAGATTTTTCCCAGATCATATTCTCTGTAAGACAGTATTATCCTCAGCTTCCTAGGAATCTTTTCCCTCAAAGAACAGATGCTCTGGAGCACCTCTTCAGCTTTTGACAGGAGAAAAGCACCCATAAATAGACACTAGATAAATAAATTTATGTATATCTGTGTATTATTTCAGCAGTTTCCACAAGCCAAGCCAAGGCATCACCCTGAAGAGGAGAGAGAAAATGAAAGTGTTTTTCTCTGTCACAGTGGCCCTGATGGCTTCCTAAAAGCAAGAGTATTTCAGAGTAAATCATGAAGAGGTTTCTGAGGCTGCCAGAGTTTAGGAAACCACGCAGATCTTTACATTGAAAAGTTTTCTGGTGGTCTCCAGCCTCATTCATTGTCCCCCCACCCCAGAACAAACGTGGGATGCAATTTGTGAGCCCAGCATGGACCAGTCCGTGCCAGTTTGCCCAGTTAAARCTCAGCTCTCTGCTGCAGCCCGGCCACATGAAAGGTTTTGCTGTACTTGTGGTTGTGCTTCTGCTTCTCTTAACTGAGCCTGAGCTAAACTGGAAAATTCTGAGCTGCTTATTTCCATTCTTAATGCTTGGGAGAGAACTCTGGGAATGGGAGCTGTGCCCATGGGGAAGCCTGCCAAAACACTCTTCCAAAGCTCTGGATGTGACATGAAAAAACAAGTTCAGATCCAGTATCTTTTGACTCTAAACCAGCTGGGAAAATGTGGATTTTCTATTGATTGACTGGGACTAATTAGTGGCAACAGAAAAAGGAAACATCAAATATATTTAATGTCTTTGTTAATATCATAAATGACAAGAACTGAGGAGAGGGAGTGAAGGTTATGGTAAATCTCCATTAACCCTTTCAACAATTGCTCATTTTGCTAATAACAGTAAAAATAAAAAGATTTTTGGAAGATGTTTTCCACGTGACAGAAACAGGAGACTGATTCTGCACTAACCAGCATCTCTTTTCCACCAAGACCATAATTCCTTTTGCTGTTGTAGGATGAGTAACAGCATCAGGCTCAGCTTACCAATAGCATTTTCAGCGTGAGTCACAATCCTGAGTAATTTCCACCCCACCACTGACATGTCTATTTGTACCTGTGTTTTATGGGCAACACACCCAGGGAATACAGAAATTCCAAGTGTTAGCTGAGATTTCACAAAAAGGAAACAAAATTCTCTTTATCAGGGTTGTAAAAAAAAAAAAGTCCTCACCAAAATATTGGTATGATAAGAAGGAAAATTCCTGAATGTTCACAAATGAAGATGTTTTTAAGGAGGAATTTGAAGGAGAAAGGAAAATAAAATTTAAGCATAGGAAGAGCCTGAATGAAAAAATAAAGTTGGAAGTGGGGAAAGCAGATATAAAGAGTAACAGGACTGTTCTGAGCAGAGGAAAGCAGGTAAGGATTCAAATTCCTGAATAAAAAAGTCCTCTTGTGAGGCCAAAGCTCTTGGCAGCTGTGGCAGTGATGGGACTCCAAAAGCTCAGCATCCCAGACATGTTCTCAGCAGCGTCCTTGGGATTCGGCCAAGGAAACAAAACTTGTAGCTCCACGTCCAACATCTGAATCATAATCTRGGTGTTGAAAGGCCAGAGCTGGTGAAGGAGGCACAGAGTGCTGGGGAAGGGGATGCTCCATCTGCTCAGGGTCAGGAACAGAGGGAGTGTGAAGGATTCTCACCCCAGTGGTTGTGGAGGACAGCGGTCCCAAATCGTGGAAAGACTTCACAAGCCTTGGGTTTTCTTGGGGCAAGACACAGACTGGAAGGAAACTCAGCATTTCTTAAATGTGATTCTCTAAAATCACATCTATCACTTTTTTCTTCTCATGAATATCTTGTTTCAAAGCCCAAGGAAGTGTYTCTGGGCTGGGACCAACCCCAGCTCAGAACTGGCATGATCACCACAAACAAAGGAACAGACACACAGCTCATGGAGTTTTAGATACACCAATTTCTGCTATAAATTAATGGAATCCTGCTRAATTATGTCACAGATTAATTCAATCCCTCATGGTTCCATAGGAAGCTTTTGATCCTACTTCGTTTTCCTGACCAAAACAGAAGTTTAGAAAAGAACCMACCTTTTAATATTACATAGATGGATGACTGTAAACTTTTGGARCTRCTCTAGTGCTGGAAATGAATACCTRTTTCTACCTCCCTGTCAGAGCCTGGGGATGAATAGTCTCCAGGACCTTATGGCAGAAGGTTTTAATGGAAAATCTTATGATTTAGGCAGTGAAAATGACTTTTTTCTGGCATATTGCTTTTCTATAAATAATGAAGGGAACCTGGCTAATCAGAGCCTGGCAGAAACASGAGTCCTTTAAACTGGCACCAGTGGGGCTGCTGCTGTTTAGAGAAAATAGAATTTCCACTGTAAACCCCAATTTTTGGTTTTAATATCTCAGCCGATTCAAAGTGCGCCAAATAAAACTTTTTGTTTACTTTACTTGTAAAAGAAATTGTCTTTCCAGTTGTCAAGTAGCAAATAAACAAAGGAACTATAGTCTGAACCACAGTACCTTAGGAATAATCTGCATTTCGTGACTTCTAGCTATGAATGTGGGTAAATATAACTACTTTATAAATAAMCCCTTGCGTGTAAGAAATATTTCCTGGGATAGAAAAGAAAGGGTTGAATATAGCAAGCTTTACTCAGATTTCTCTGCTATTGTTTTCTAGACTTGGATGTTCTTTTTATAAGAGTTGTGGTGTTTAATTCAGTTTAGTATTTTCCAGGAAATCGGTTGCTGCTTAAACATGWATCCAAATTCCAAGTTCATTCAGAACTTGAAAAGCAAAATTTAACACAAGGACTGGAATTTTGTAATGATCCAGTGATTGGCAAAACCAAACTTGCAGCTCCCAGGAGAATAAAAGAGTCAAACCCAGATATTTCTCCTAATTAGAGATGAAAACATTATTAAATATCCCAAAAATTGAAAGCATATGTAACTCCTATAAGGTGGGTGTTTTACTGGAAAATAACTGACAGCCATGCCAGATTTCTGTGTGTTCTGATGTCAGAATTGAGCAGATTAAGAACACATTTTGCAGGGAGACATGTCTAAACACTCACATTTACATGGACTGAAAATAAATCTCTCTAGGTAGGGTCAAGTGAGACAAGCCACAATGGATGAGCACCAAATTGGCAGCTCCCAGAGTGACTTTTTTTTAAATTAAAAAATAATTTAAGAGAAGAAATGGATTTCCTTACTATGTCTTCACTCATGTCTTCCACACCCCTTCTCTAGATGGACCTACAGACCCCTGTCAGATGATCCCACAACTCCAATGTTTGTGGAAATGGGTATTTGAGATCATTTATTATAAAAGATTTGAACTTGAAAGGAATGTTACTATGGATTCTTCACCTATTTACTCAGAAAAGAGACTGTCCCTACACTGAACATCCTCACTGCTATGCAAAGATAGAAAATAATTTTGTAGGATAACCTGGCTTTGCATTGCCCAAATGCACTGAACAAACTCGCTGGGATGAAGTGAATATTTCTCCTCTTCCAGATAATTTCAGATGAGAGTGCAGCATCATAAGAAAATAAAAATGCTGTGGTAACTTGGACTTGCATCCTCCCAGCTCATGGGAGCATTTTTATCTTCCACCTGGTATTTAACAGATGTGTTTGGGCCAGCCAAGAAAGAATTGTGACGGTCACTGTGGAGGTGTTTAAAAGTGATKATATTAATCTGCAATAGAGATTTATCATTCCTCTTCTAAAACTGTAGGGTGTTCCTAATTCAAAAGAATGCTCTTTTTCACAGAGCATTTTTCTGGTTAAGGCTACCTGGGGCTTGTAGCATGTCCTGAAAGGTTCTACACACAAAATCCCTTCTGCYCTGCTGGTGGAACAATGGCCAGAGAAAGGCACCCTTTGGCTGTGTCCCTGAATTATTCACAGCACTCTGGCACAGCCCAGCAGCTTTCAGCCCAGACCTGAGTGTGAGTTTTATGTGTCACTGTGCTCAACAGGGTGGAATTTGGGCTATTCAAGTCACTTACCAGCTTGGATCATTGAGATTAATTTCTGGTTGCAATGAAAAGAGAAATTAGTTCATTTTGTGAGGTTTAGCTATCTAAAACCAGCAAAATACAAATGGAAATGTACAGAAAAAGATATTTTTAAAGAGCTAAAGGATAACACAGTATTAACCCTTAGACTTGTTATAATTTCTGGAGTTTAACCAGGTCTCAGGTCTGCCAAGAGTATCCAGGGGGAATCACATTCGAATGGCATCTGCTGAGTTTTCTTATTCAGAGGGAAATAYATGAAAAAGGAACAGAAGTACAATGCCCAAACTTCTTTAATTGCCCTTGGTGGGTCCAGYTTTCAGAGATTATCCATGCAGGCAAGGTCAGTCATCCGTATTCTTGGAAAAAGGAGGATAAATGTGRGCTGGAGCACTCTGGGCCCTTCATTACCATGGAGGCAGAGCTTTCACCTCTCAGCAGAGGCTGCCTGGGCCTCGGGAGCACGGCAGGAAAATGCATTTTTTCTGGAAGCACCACAGCATTGGCTGGGAATTCAAAGGCTGGAACATTTGGAGCCTTGCACATCACACACATAAACAAGGAACAGAAAAACACAGTGTACAATTCAGATAGAAAAGCACCACTCTGATGGCCAGAATCCACAGCAAGCTTGGAAGGACAGAATGTGTTTTGGAATAATTTCCATTTCCTAATACAGATGAGTCACCTAAGCAGTGATTATTCCAAGAATTTCCATGTTTGCTGGGATTAACCYTGGGAGTTGTTCAGTGCCTCAGGAGTCACTAAGGCTAGCATGGCTCTGAGCTCTAAAATCTCAGTTAATAGTTAATTCTACATAGAAACAGAGACACAACAAATAAGATTAAAGATTCTTTTTTAAACTACAGACTGCAATTTGATATTTAAGAGCAGCATTTTTATATGTTATTTTTCAATCAGGTTYCTGGCCCTCAGGAGCCTTTTTGCACTCTGGCTCACAAAAAATTAATAGAACTTAAATGTCACAAGTCACCTGTGAAAACAAGACATGCTCCTTGCCATTGAAAAAGATAATTAGGTCTCATAACACACAGTTACCAGCTCAGAGTAGAAATGTTAACAGGTAGCCTGTCTAGACAACCTCACTGAGCATTTCTGTCTACTTCTCCCTGCAATTTGAATTTATACCCAGTTATTATTGGATACAGGGCAATCTTCTTGCACTTCTTAGAAAGTTTGGTAGATTAAAAAAAAAGTCAAATATTCACAGAGCCAAAATTAAAAATTGCATCATCTCTGACTATCTTCTTTCCACATCTTAAATGTTCTGGATTGTGATATTCCTAAGAGAGAGGAAAAACAGTAATTTTAAAGTTCTTGGACGGGCTGCTTTTGGGCAGCTCTTCAATATAAATAAAATCTGTGTGCAACTGTACTTTGTATCAAACTCTTTTCTCAGTTTTACTGAGAACCAAGCTGATTTGTGCCAGGAGCTGTGAGCAGGAAAATTGGCCCTTCATCTGCCACTTTCCTGGAGGCAAGGCAAGATTTTTAACTGTCAAATTCAGCCATCAAATGCAAAGAAACGTTTGTTTTAATCTACCTAAGTTACAGTGGATATTGATTCAGTTGACTGTGTCCTGAAACACAAATAATGAAAGGCACACATACGATTGAAGAATTTTGTTTGGTTGGTTTTTTTTTAAACAAGAAAGCAGAGCATAAAACCAGCATCATTTACTGTCAAGAACTGAAATACAGGAATTCAAAAAAGGAGTACAAAAGGAAAACCTAAGGAACAAAGTTTCTTTCAGAGAGCTTACAAAGTGCCTGCATATATTTATGTTCTGAGAAGACATGGGATTAAATGACAAGACAGTACTTTTCATGTTTGTTTTYACAGTCAATCCTCTTCTTCTGACTTCAATGTTCTGTGTTATTCTCTCATCCCAGCTTAAAAATTATATTTGAACATTACTCTGTTGTAGTAACATTGCTATAAAATACAAGCAAGGATTATTTTTCAGGGCAACCATTAATGAGTAATAATATTTACTAAACAGATGAGGTTTTTTCTTCTTTTCAATGAGATTTGACCTGGATTGTTAATTTGAAAAGTGTCCAAGTGAATCAACAGCCAYTGATGAGGAGATCTTCAGCAAAATCATCCATTGTTTTCAGAAACTCCTGACAAGATGTACAGGCTGCATCTGAAGGCCACCACTCAATCCAAGTGCTGGAGTCCAAAGGGTACTGAAATCTAAGAAGAGAACAGAAAATGTTCATTTGCTGCTAAGATTTGGGAAGGAAAATGTCAAACAAAAAAAAAAATTACAATATGGAAGTGCTTGCTTTGTGCTCATAATCCTGCTTTAAGTGCACACATCTGAYCACACATTGTGTGACTGTTGGTTGAATAATTTAACAATTAAATCAATTCTGTATCACACAAGAATTCCTACATACAAACTCTTCACTTTAAGAATAGATCTCAGCATATTCTGGTGGTAAATTACTTACTTGAAACTGTAACCAATGCTAATCCTTAAGGCTTCTTTTCCCATGATTAAATACTGCTCTCCTGGGTTCAATTCAACATCTGYACAGGTCTTCTTTTTAACAAAGGTTATTTCATTATCTTTTTGAGCAAAAGCCTCCCCTGAAGTAAAAAAAAATAAATCAAGAATTGGATAATTTCATTCAGGTTGGAAACACTGAAATGTTCTACAGTACTGCACAGCCAAGGGATTGCTTTGCCACTACTCTATAACATCAAAATTAATTGATATAAAATATGTCTCTTGTAAAAGACCTTTCAATTAAATCTGAATGGCAAATATGCCTTGTGCACATGAAATAATTTTATATTATAATAATTTTAAGGATCCATGGGATGCTTAAACTCTGAGGGAAAAGGAGTGAGTATCAGCTTCAGTTTCACAGGACCTACAAGCATCCACCTTTGCCACAGGGAAGACAGGGAGTGCCAAGAACATTCCAACATCMTCTCTCCCAGAAGCAGAAACACAGAACAGGACACTCACCCCTTTTATAGAGATCCASAAGAGTTGCAGAATATTTCACAAAGAACCCTTCTTCGGTGCTAGATAAGATGTTCACTTTATAAACTGCAGAACGACACAAACCAGAATCTGGTTATTCCTTGTTCCTGCAACACATCCTAACTATCTTACAGATGCTCAGAAGGAGAATATTCTGTACCTTTACAATACTAATTTCTGGGAATACAATGGTTAGAGAGGCAGGGAATACAATGGTTAGAGAGGCAAAATTCCACCCACACCAAATCTGATGGAAGCTGTGCGTAGAACTGACCTTTCTCTGCCCCAGTTCATCACCTTCATCACTCTGTGCCTTGCAATCACACTGAATTTCTAATCACTCCAGGGCTAAGCTGAACAAGGTGTTTTGCAGCAGCAGTGAACAAGCAAACAAACATTTCAGAGCAGGGCAAACAGGCAGAGAACTCCCCCTTACCATAGGCAGTGTCCCTGTGGCAGGCAGCCTCTCTGCGGCTCTCAGCAGTGACCGACTGGCCCAGCCTCTCCTGGACTTTACCACACTCAGCTGCATGGAGAAAGGGAAAGGCAGGGGTGAGAGGATGTCAGACATGTCTTCAGAGAAAAAATGGATTTTTAACAGTTTGGGATCACTAACTGGGCACCACCATAAGTATGGGATTGCATGCTGGAACAGTGAATATTTCAAATAGAAAATAACGCCCTCAAACACTTGACTTAATCCTGTCAGACATCCATGACCACACTGCACACTTGGGTTTTTTCTATTTTTTTTTTTAATATAACATTTGCAGTGGAAATAGTTGTGCTCTTATGAGGATTTTTTTCTTATGTTTAGTGTGGTTTTGTTCAAAGTGCCACACACAGCATTTCCCCACCAAGTGAAAGGAAAAATCGTGTTAAAACAAAGCTTACCTTCCATGCATTTGCATTCATCTCCTTCACACAATCTCACAAGTTTCTCATTTCCATAGGGGTTATAAAGGATAGTGCATTTTTTATCTAGAAGATCCAGAAAGAAATAACAAATACATGCAGAAAATCAAAGTCCAAGAAGTCAACATTGAAACTTGGCAAGTCAAAAGTCACCTGTGCTTAAAATAAGATGGATTAAAAAGCTGCTAAAGAAGAAAAAAAATATTTCTTCAGGAGGAATATAGAGTTGAAAGGCAAGCAAGGATGTGAAGAGCTGGACCACCAACCTGGTGCATGATATTCATACACAGTGAATGCAGCAGGATTTAGCATTCCAACCCGGAAAAGCTCGCTTACTCKGAAGCCAACACACAGGAACTGATTAGCTGGCACCTGTTTGAAAGACACATGAATTCAGGAGCTCTGAAGGAAGCAAAATTATTCCAAAGAGTAAAAGCAGTGCTTACGGGTAGGAAAAGGGTAACATACAGAGTCAATCTGCACGAGAACAYGCCCATCTTTTATCTCATATTCTGCTATCAACTGATCAACTCCATTGGCAAGCTGCAGGGCACAGAAAAAGATGGAAACAGTAAATATCACAGCTCTGATGTATAAAGGCAGTAAGAGAAAAGCAATCCTTGAATACTTGCAGTAGATAAATCCTCTCTRTTGGCTTCCATTCCACTGACCAGCCCTATGTCCATCACAGCATGAGCAGACCCCGAGCGGGGCTCCCTCGCACTGGGCCTGTACCTGAAAGAGATTAAAGCCAATTTTAGTTAATTACAACTGAAATGAAAGAGATAAATCCCAGAAAAACCTAAGGAAAATCGTCAACGTTTAGGCCATAGTAAACTCATAATGAAGCAAAATAGTCCCAATGAATAATTTCAAATTTACGCCAACATCATGCACAAAGAAGCTTTTAATACTTCTSTTCCAGGAGAACCCAAACATAACTTGAAGACTCCAGCCCAGAGAGATCATGACCTTTGGCTCTAATTCTGTTTACACACGTACATGGAAGTGGAGAAACAGAAAGAAAAGATCAGAAGATGTGGTGGAGTYATCAATAAGCTGACCCCTCAGCTGCACTCACTTTGCACAAGCCTCCAGGCGCCCCAGGGGCTCCCCATCTCCTCTGATGTGATCTGTTGGTATCAAAAAGGGCCAGAGAATTTCAGAACTCTCCAGAAGCAGCWGCCCAAAACTCACAAAGCATTTGTAGAACTGGAAAGTAATTCTTTCCATTGTCACGGGTGGTTATTTTTATAGGAATTCATTGTCTAGCCACAAACAAGTAACATTTACCTCTTTGATAATCCAGGTGAAAKGACAGCTTTAAAGTTTAATKTAGTTTATTGTGKGTTTATATTAAAACCATTTCATGGSARGAGCTCAGAATGTGGCTCCATACCCTGCAGTAACKGGACTAGAATGTTCAATACCTTACAGAATTTATTGTCACCATCCCATGCCCCACCATATTTCATTCTTCTTCTCACTCCCCCAACAGTAAAAACTCGTCCAAAAATTACTAAAAATGCGCCTAACAGAAATAAATTTAATATTAATTTTATTCACAAAAAGGCCATAGTTTCAAACAGGGCCAAAAAAAGCTTTTAGCAATTTATTTTCTGGTTTTTCATTTAGGAAGTGGCAGAACTTATTTCTTTTTTAATAAAAAACACTCATAGGAAAAGCAAGGATTTTTTTTCCCCTCCCTCCCTTGCACTGACCTGAGTAGCAACATTTAAAATTATATTAAYCCTTTACCAAGATCTCTTTTTGGAACAATCTTCAGTTCAAAGTTACAGGACTCTTCAGAAGTACCAATGGTGTTATACACTGTCCTCACCTGCACATGTACAAATAAATCAGACAAAACAGAAGCAGCATTAAACAAGCCTCAAARCTGGCATAAAACTGTAAAAACTCACACTGGGAAGAATATAAACAAGTCTGGTTCATTGGTAATATAAAAATATCAGCAAATAAATGGTCAGCACAGAAAGAAAATGGAGAGTTCTTGAGCAAAACCACAGCAATATTAAGAAAACTAGAAATTCCATTTAGGAAACCTGGCTGTATACTCACATTGACTGTAGCTATRCCAGTGCTGCTGCCAGTGCTTACAAACAGGTTATCATGCAAAGGTGCCTGAAGGATTGGTGAGAAACAAGAAGTTATGTATTAATTATTATTAATACATAATCAACATTATCAACAATTAGCAACAATTCATGTCAGATGATCTGTTCACATTGCAAATAAGTAACAGATTCTGTTGAAATATTAAATGTAAGTGAATGTTCAAATATATTAAATATAGCAGATAAACAAAGTCCTTAAACATTTTCTATACCAAATTAGGACCAATCTGTGATAAGAAAAGGCTACTTTAGCAGCTATTTCAAAGCTCAAATAATTATTTACCAAGATGCTAGGAATTCTGGTTTTCCTTTTAAAAGCAGTATTATTCACTCACTTCAATAACTCTTCCCACGAAATGGTCTTCTGTCAGTTTAAATAATTTTAAGGGTCCATTGTTTTTGTAGGATACTTTAACATCCATGTCCAAATGCAGTCGTTTGGCAAGAAGGGAATATTCAGTCAAGGCCTCAATGGCATTAATAGTGTCCTGTCAGAAATCAATTATAAAGAATTAACTCCAGAGATCCTATTATAAAATTTCTGTTCACAATAACTTAATGAAGGGAAGTCAGATTTTCCAAAGACCAAGAATATTGTGGAAATGGAGACACTTAATACTAATTCCAGGACACTGATGTTGGCAGTGTGGTCATTTAATTATATTATCCTCTTAAAATGTTTATATCACAGATCCATGGACTGGTTTTTGGTTGGTTAAAGCCCATCTCATTCCAACCCTGCTCTGGGCAGGGAAACCTTCCACTAGTCCAGGTCGCTCAGTTCCACCCAACCTGGCCTTGAACCTCCAGGGATGRGGCAAAATGTTTCAGATTTTGGTACTTGCAGAATAAAGACAAAATATCTAAGAGCCCACCTGYGTGGAATAAAATCCTCCCCCATGTCTTTGCTCTTCAGAGAGCCATTTGATCATGGGCGTGGCATAGTTTTCATCCCCTCTGAGCAAAGTAGTGAGCAGGGCATAGGCTGTGGTTTCAACCATCTGTGCAGTGCTAGGGCTGGGGCTTGGGTCATCTTCTGCTTTGAAAGCATCTTTCCAAAACCTGTAGATGGGAGGGTCACCTGCAGGAGGAGAAAAGGGCTCAGATGGAAGCACAGCAGCAGCTCTGCTACTCAGGGAGACTGCAGGAGCTCCTTCTGCACCCAACAGGGGATGGAAATCCACTTTTATGCTAAAAATGGGATGTTTAGGCTGTGAAGTGATGAGCAGATGTGATTCAGAGCAGCTGGTGGATGTGGGGACAGTGCTGGCACAGTACCTATGACATAGGCCTCCTTCTTGAGCGCTGAGAACGCCTCCCGTGCCGCCTGCTGGTCCAGGTCCACCAGGGCCAGGGCGTACGAGGTGATGGCCATGGTGAAGGGGCTCTGAGCCTGCTTCACGTTCTGTGCCAGATAATCACCTGCTCTGTTCTTGGCATCRTGGATTTTCTGCAAAGATGGACAGGTGACAGCTTACACCCATCACACCAACCTTTAGATAAAGACATCTTCCCTATCAAGACTGTAGAGATATATAATGTCTTCTACGATATCCTAAATCCAGAAATTCCGTGTTGTTCTTTTGGTGACTTTGAAGACAAAGATTAACAAAGCAAATAAATCTGTGAAACTGAAAAAAACCCTCTTGATTTCTTTAAACAAATGTTAAAGAAAGTGGAAGAAATTAGAAGCCCAGAACATGCCCACTGGTAGAAATAAAAATARTGTTTACCTGAGTAGGACATATTTTAATTGACCTGTCAATTCCAATAATACAAAATGCTGTGAGGTACAAAGATTTTTCTTTAGCTTCTCGGGGTAATGTACCCTACAAAAATMAAATATTGAAAAGAATTAAATAGGAATTAAAGTTGATTCAAATAAATAGAACTTTKGACTGTTTAGGTCTAAAAGCAAATAGAAATTCCTGTAAAAAATACCAGTTTAGTTGAACCTGAAAATACATTGACTGTTTGKAAGGTAATAGCTTATTTGTAAACAATGAGACCAAAATATAAAGTTATTGACAAGCCAGGACTATTATATTGTAAAATGAACCTAGATTTTTTTTTCTAAACACTGAGAAGTGGCTATGTGGGAAAACAGAAGGGTTTGCAAGATGGTGCTCTGCTTTAATCGAATAAAGAGAAAAGTTGTATTGTATGGGTATTTTGATGAAATTCAGCTTTAAATACCTTGCAGTATCTCTTGGTGCCTTCAGCTTTTGCTGTCTAAGCACAGAAAATGTTTGGGTTTCATACCTGTAGTTTCACTGGCTGGTAGGTGGAAAATTCATGGAATGACCCATCTGGCATCTGACAGCTATCAATCAGCCACAGAAGGGAATCACAAAGAGATAGTTGATCAATCTTGATGTATTGATGAACTTGTCCAAGAATCCTTAAAGCAAAAGCTGTCAACCTGCCAAGGAAAGCAAACAGATYCTGTTTGTTTAGATTGGCAGGGAGTCCCACACTGCAGAGGGCAGACACAAACTTGCACTCTTTAGGATTCTGTATCCTACACACTCCCACGGTTCCAAGAAATGATAGAGATTAAAATTATTTCAATAATTATTGCCCACTTGTGAAGTTAAATTTAAAATTAAACTAGGATCATAGGTACGAACTCATTACATCCCAA
This sequence comes from Malurus melanocephalus, assembly GCF_030028575.1. Lineage (NCBI taxonomy): Eukaryota > Metazoa > Chordata > Aves > Passeriformes > Maluridae > Malurus > Malurus melanocephalus. The sequence goes on along the minus strand of NW_026623413.1, from coordinate 1,408,707 downwards.
ACCCATCTTGGTTGTCATGGTGTGAATCATGGACATGGACAGAAGATTGGGCAAGTGAAAGCAAGGAATCAAAAGATATTATTTGGAGTTTTTATTATTCAGTAGACTGCTTAAATCTACCATCATGCTCATGACTGGTTCTTGCTAAAATTATGAAAGCAAAGGAGTGAAATAAGCTTTTTTTTCAACCAAAATCACCTTTTAACTCACCATGTACTCCCTTGTCCATCCTTCCACATGCTGTAGGAGCGGTCAGCATTCCTGAACGACAAGATGCTCACAATTCCTAAGGGATACATCGGGCCCAAAGTAAATGATGAGAATTATATTTGCTCTCTCAGATGTATCACCTTTCTCACTCAGCAGAATTTAAGCACCTCTAGAACCCTGAAGCAAGAGAAGCAGTAGATTTTTCTACCTTGTTTCATTTTCCTCCTCATCTGAGTTCTTGATTTCAAGGTCTCAGGGCCCAGGATGTGCCAGTTATCTGACTCCTCCAGGTAGCGGAACACRTAAAATACTGGGGCAATGCTCATGAACTCAGCCTCTGCACTGCCCCTGGGCAGATGGGTCAGCATCTGCAGGCCACTGGGACTCAGGACTGTGGCTATCACTTCACCCATAAGATATCCTGTGGAAAGAAAATTCAAGATTCAATKAAATAAGACAGCATGAAAGCGAATTCAAGGGCAGAATGTGACTGACTCTCATGAGCAACCATTCTTTACAAAGTGCTTAAATTTCTACAAAACAGGGACTTGCAAAGCCTTCTCTCAAAAGAAAAAGAARCTAAGAATAAATTAGATGAATTTAATACAAAATAGGAGGAAAAGGACATACATAAAGGAAGTATGTTTGCAGTGCACTGAAAGTTTCAATTTACCTTTTACACTGACACTTCTGTCAATTTCTGTTTTMGGGACCAGATTTAGTGGGACTTTATATCGAAATTCTTGTAGTCTCTTGAATGAACCTGTAATTGAAGATGTAGATATGTATATMCAGCATATTGCACAACTGAAATCAACAGATGATTCAGCTTAATTGCCAGATTTAAGGTTACATCTACCCAAGAATTCAGCAACCAAACCTTGAAAACCCAAACTATTCCCAAATGCACATGCAAACTACATAAAGCTTTGAAAATCAACAGGTGCAAACCATTTATTTTTCTTTCATTACCAAATAAATGTCTGATCTGGACCTAAACTTTGTGATTTCTTACTTTAAATGAGAACATGCTCTATTCCTATTAATAAAGCAGCTGCTGAGGAAAGTTTACTATCATACCACACTATAAGATGCATATAAAGCTTCTTGTAAGAAAATAACCCAAGTATTAATCCAYGTTTTATTAAACCAGGGGCAGGAAATCCTTGGGAAAGGAAATATTTACATTATCTCAGGAAGGAGAATTTCCACATTAGGAAAAACTTGATCATCACAAATCAAGAACACGAAAAAATATTAGGAAGACACATAATCAATTCCCTTACCATAAACACCCTGTGGATCCAAAGTGAAACCTTCATGAAGTTCTCTCTTAATGCCTTCTGGCTGGAATCATTACGATGTAAGAGGCAGAAAATGGAAACACTTTTACTTAATCAAATAAATCAAAAACCCACAGTGTATTTGCTTTCTACTTCTTTTTCTGTAGTTGAGTTGGACTTAACTGTTGTACAGCTGCCATACATGAATTTAAGTTAATGTTCTAGCTCACACAATTCTCGAGAAAATGTAACAAAATATTTAAATAAAACATTAGGAAAGGAAAAAATAGCCCAAAAATGTGTTTCTGTGATAATCAAAACCAAACTTAGAATATTTTCCTTGCTTACAAATCTATAATCCACCTTTTTATATAAATAATAATAAAGGCTTAAATGTGTGTGTTTGAATATTAATTCATTTTTCCACTGCACACACYTCAGTGAATTCAAGAACATCATGTGATAATATTAAAATAAAGCAAAATTTCTATACTGACTCAATTGAACCCAATTTGAAATTCAAAAATGCTAAAAACATTTCGATTCTTTACTTACCACAACACGCAAAGTTTTAACWACAATTTCACTGTTCCCAGGGGTCAGCAGTGTAAAATTGACAGTGTGAAGACCCAGTTCCAACGGGAGTATCTGGAATGTAATTGCTGAGGAAGAACCACCATCCAGCTTCTTAAATTTACAGCTCTGCGTCCTCGATCCAGCACTTGCAGAGTCTCCAAAAGTACAGATTCCATTTCCAGCTGCTATTTTAACACAGTACTGGAAGGCGGAAAGATTTTAATTTTACATTTTCATGGCAGATACAACATCAGAGAAATATCAAAGCCACTGAAATCCTGTARTGAGCTTTCTATTACTGTAATGTTTTCTGTTTGCAATACGTAACACCAGCTTAAGGACTGGAGAAATCTGATCCAAGGATCTGTTTATACTGGATACTCCCAGGAAAAATGCTGTTTTCCTATATTATGTTAATCCTTCCATAGAACTCATTAATACAAATTACCTGAATTGCAGAGGTTTGATGGTTATAAATGGATCCTTTTAACTCAATTTGCTCCCCTCGTACCACAGAATAAGGAACATAAATGCTCAGGAAGACATCCTTCACAACATGGATTTCCAGAGGTGTAGCAACACAAATACCTGCGAGAATTAAAACCATTAAAACCCAGTTCTGATAAATCTGAAAAGGTCTTGACATTTTTCAGGGTGTACTTTGAAATTGCCCAAGGGTTTTAAAAGAGTCCAGGCTTCTGCTTCTTGATCCAAGCTGTTCTCTCCCACTCCTCACAATCCCTGCTGACATACCAGATTCTCTGGGTTTCTTTTTCCCAAAGAAGTTCAATGCTTGGACTACCAAATCTGTTGGAAAATCTCCAGTCCCAGGGCTACAGGTAGCAGGACAATATAAAGTTGTGCCAGAGAAGAATTACTCAATGKTTCTTTCCTTTTTACTCACTCATAAGCCTCTGTCATACACAAGACAGGCTTTGCTTTCCCAGCCACTGACACTCATAACATGACATGAATAATTTACTTTCCCTAAAATACACATTTTTGTTTCCTTTTTCTGCCTCAAAACCAGAAAGTGAACATTTTTAGAACATAAGTGTCAAACTCCTGAGAGTCCACAAAGCTTCCTGGTTCTTTATCTCCAACCTACCTTGATCAGAAATGCCAACASCTTGTATTTCCCAGGTAGTCAGTGAATCAGGCAAGGTGACAGACAGAGTCTTGGACCTGTGTTAAAAGTGTTGTCACATTTACCAGYCACCATCTGTTAACAGCACATCTCACCACAGCAACTCCTGCATCCAAGAGACACTCGGGGAAGCTGAGAGAGTGGCCAGCAAAGAGGAATTCTAGATTTTCATTTGAATCAGCCTGGTTTTATCCGATTTCACTTWAGCAAGGTATGAAGTGAAAGGAGAAGTGACTCAACAATCAGGGCAACATAYAACGCACAGAACATGGAGGGAACATGGCAGAAATAGTTTGCTTGGGTAAGACTCCATTTCAGCACACACCTCAGCTGCAGCTAAGGTTAATTACCCTGTTTACTTCAGTTTTACCTTAAGACATTTCGCAGGGTTATATGAGGAACCACACGCTTTGGAGGAACTTCGTGAACTTCCCATAACCAGCTTTCAGGGAAGTAGCTACGAACTTGTGCCTCATCCAGGTCCAATACAGACTCAAAATCTGAAGAACATAAATAAGGCAAATAAAAAAAAAAATATAAGGAAAAAGGTATCTGAATATCCTCAGTCAAAGATCTGTGTTAATGCCACCTCATCCATTTGCACATGTGAAAACTTGTCCCATATCCTGACAGATTAACTTGTTAACAAGCAATTATAGGGAGATAATGGAAGACAAGGAATTAGACACTCCCACTGATCTTTCCTGAGATGTTGCCCATTGGCTGCTTTGGGCCTGGGCAAAGGATTCAAATTTACTCATAGCATTCAAATTTACTGTTAATACTATGTAATTGCTGCTCTGCTTGTTCTAAATGCAGGCGCATGGAATAGAGAGCTGAACAGAATAAAGAACTGCTCTCCTACCCCTCTTCAGGGATCCACAACCACAGTCTTGGAAGACKGGTAAACTTCTGTGTGGAATAACCCTGGTAGGCACAAGGAGGGGTTAATAGGCTCCATCACCTCTCTTTCCCCTGTTCAGGACACCCAGAGCTCTCATACTCACGCATTCTGGCCAACATGAGGAGTTTATGTGGCTCTTCCCGCCGCAGCGTGTTGGCAAATTCACAGCAATCTTCAAATGCAGAAATGCACTTTTGGCTCTTCGGAATTCTCTTAGCTCTGTCGTTGCAGGTCTCAGAGATTGGATATTCTTTAACTCCAGCCATGCAGCATTTCCGGACTTCTGGATCTCGGTATTTGAATACTGAAATAAAACCAAAATAATTCGCTTCCTTGAGATGATGTTTTTATTTCCAAATTCTCCTTGACTTGTATACAGGATTACAGTGAAGAATCATTTTTGAGGATGAACTTGTTATTTTTCAAAAGCTAGTGACACATGCTTAATAATTACTGTTCTGAATTAAAAATATAATTTAGCTCAAAAGAGTTGTATTACATTTTCAGATTTATCAGTCAAAGGCTCTTCTGACAAGCTTGCTCTGGCATTTGGTGACTGGGAAAGACTGCCATKGGATAGTTTTCAATTATATCTCTTCAGAAAATGAAAAGATCACAGAATCACAGATTTGAGTTGGAAGGGAGCTTAAAGATCATCTCATTCTCATTCCSCCTGCTCCCATGGGCAGGGACAGCTTCCACTAGCCCAGGTTGCTCAAATCTTAAATATGTGCTGTACTTTTAAGGTGCACTTCAATCCTGAAAGGCTTTAGAAATGGGGTTCTCACTAAAGTCATCTTCTGTATTTGTCAGTCTCTCTAAAATACATTAAAATTAGTAAGCAAACACTCAGATTCTTGATTTCTAATGGATGTGATTTTCGTTCATAATTATGTACTTTAAAATATTTTAGCACCTTTTTTCTGTATCTTTTCTCTGAAGTCAGACCGCTTGGTTCTTAACACTTCMTGGCAAGGTTCACCTGTCCAAAAAGTAAATAAATACAGACATGAACTTCCTTTGTAATAGCATTGTCSTCTTAAAAATAATTACATAAAATCACATTCTAAATGCACAAAACCTTTTCTGTTTGCTATTTTAATCACATAAAAGTATTTTCATTTCAATTACCGCAACTGATCCACAAGATGTTTTCCTCCTTGAAAAATCATGTTTATGCACTCCCTTGAGTTCYAGCATGATAACTGAGAATGACAACAGAGTATTTCTGAAAATAAACCCCACAATTCCATGGCTGAACCGAAGGAATGTACCTGCTTCATTGGAGTCATCAGCGTTTGCATTGGTCAGAAAGGTGAGCCCGGCCATTCGGAACACGGCGACGTTGTTCTGTCCTCCTCCRGCCCCACACCCAAGGTCACTCTTTTCCAACTGCAGCAGTATCTGAGGAAGAACACACATGCCATGCTACCAGAAAGCCTTCAAAACATAACCTGGGAAGGTTATGGGAAAAATAAAGAAGGAGATCATCATCTCCATGGCTCCTTGAGCAACCTGGTTTTGGCCAAGTCTGTGGAGTTCTGATAAGACAGTTCCAATCTGCCTTTAAAACCACAATTTACATCTACTGGCAATCAAAAGATAGTAAATTAATTCTTTTAACAGTTTTTCCTTCAATAATTTTGAASTGCAGATTTAAACCAACAGCTTTCATTCTGGCTTGAATTGTCTTCTGCCCATTTTCAGGCAGTGAGTGCATGGCACGTGCCAGTAACTGACTGTGAACATGAAACAAAGAGCCACTTGATTTTYTTTTATGGCTGCTACCTCACCTTGTCCATTGCTCTCTTCCTTCTTCCTGTGACTCCATATATTGCCTTGTCAAGAGATGACAAAGCAACAAAGGAGCTGAACTGGGTTGTCATGGTGAGTGATACAACCTCTGCTGGCTTCAGYGGCCTTTCCCCTGACTGCAGCTTAATCTATAAATTGAAAACAAATATCAATAATTTTTAAAGCACATTGATCTGAAATCAAACCAGCTGAAGGCAGACACTTATTACAAGTTAAGTGTTAAAGAACTTGTGTAAGTCCAAGATAAAACCTGGTCATAAAATGAAAGCACRCCCACAAATTTCAGGGCCTATTTTGCTACTCACATCAAGGCTATTCCCACATTTCTGTTCCACATTCAGCCAAACTGAATCAGCCACTAACTCTGCAGCTCCTTCTCCCATGACTATGTAGTAAACAATAAGACGTGCTGAAGGAACCATGTCTTGGGTTATCTGAAAAGTTACATGTTCGTATTCCAAATCCTTAATTCTCTTCTGCGTTCCAAAGCTTACTATCTTCCCTTTTGATGTGATCTATAGTAAAAATGATGGAGAATAAAAAAGTCAAATTTTATATTCAGTCTATTTTTCACATGTAATAATTATTTGAATTGATATCTTCCAGTAAAAAGAAATGCTGTCTGTGCACTTCTTTTCCTTCATCTACATTAAACCTTTTGAAGTAGCTCTTGAGACTAGCACTACTTGTTCTCAGTCCCAGTCAATGTCAGATAAGAGATCAAAAAAATGGACTTAATATATAATTTAAACATGAGACTTGGTTTTCTTCCTATAAAGCTGACAGATTGTATCTGAAGGGAAGCAATTTTTTGAGCTGCACATATTCTATGCTGAGGATAATTCTTGATTGTTGAGGTTTTCTAATCCATGACCATATATATGAAATTGCAATTCAATATTTTATGCAAAACCATCTGTTACTTACCAAGTAGCTGTAGTGATGTATTTTATCAATGTAGTGACTCTGGGGATAAACATTAACATGTATAACATCCCCTACTTCCAGGGTCTTGTGGTTTGAAGCCCAGTCAATATAGAGATAACTCTGACTCAGTGATGAATAAGCTCTTGCTTCATAGGTTTTACTTGCTTGGCTTTCATCTGAAAGATGTGGATCTRCAGTTTTTACCTGGAAAGGTAATAAAATGTCTGAAGGGTTTGAGCATGGAATTATACCTGAGTAAACACGAAATGACAATACTAAAATCATTCTGCAATATGTTGTTCAGAGGGAGTAATAAAACAAAAGCCAGCTCAAGAACGTACTCTCRAATAAATAATTATACCCTTGAAAAAATAATTTAACAAAACAATTTAACTCACTTGAAACTCCAACATTTTGCTGTTTCTTGGGATATTAGCAACAAACAAAGCAGTTCCATCACTGATGCTTGTTTCTCTTCTCCCATCCTCTGAATCCTCTGATATCAACTCAGACTCATCCATTTGCTCATCATATGATTTTGCAGTGACAAKTACAGGGACATTTCTTACAAATTGACCCATGGTGTCTTTCACCTGCACCTGTTCAGCAGAATAAAGAATGGGTGATATTTTAAAGGARGAAGTATCCAAGCTGCTCAGCTGCTTCTACAACAGTCAATGGAAATTGGAAGTGTGTTCAGACGTACAGTGACAGAGAGAGGAAATAACAAAGCTTGGATATTATGAGGCTGGAGTTGCAACCACCCCGCTCCTGGGAACTGACCTTAATGAAGTAGGGAAGTCCAGGCTTCACAAAGAGTGGAGTAGCAACCAAACTCAGCTTGTAAGGAGAGACAGCAAACCTGACTCCAGCAAACTCCACTTCACCACTGAGGCCACCTAACAAAACATGGTACCCCACGTAACAAATAGCCAAAAATAAGTTTAATCTCTAATGAAATTAGAGAATGGGCTTTTCTTCCTTACACATTTTTGGAAGAAGAACTTCTGAATATCACAGAAAGTTTGCTATTAGGAAAGTTATCCATGTAAATGTCTTTTCTAGYTCTGTTCACACTTGCAGAAGTGATAAGAAAAATTTYAATGAAAAAGCAACTTACCYGTAGACTCCAACACTGACGCCACAATATATAAATATGACCCATCCAATGCTTCCAGACTGTCAAACCCTATAGAACGTGCTGCTCTCTYACTGTTAAAATAGAACTCAGCAACTCCATTTTCCATCTGGAAATGAAATAGAAATCATCACTTTATAGTCAATAATTTAGAAATAATACATAGTTAGGCTGTATGCAGATTCAACATGTTTCTGTTCATTRTGTATTTTCAGAGCAAATCAAAGGTGAAGATGTTTTAATAAAGAATTCTTTATTYCCTAGAACCATTTTAAATTAATCAACCAATGGCACATATTGCAAAGTTTGTATGCAGGCTCAGCAAGAGGTAAGGATAACACAGAGATATCTTCACTCCATGAGAGAAGGGGATAATTAGTGGAGAACAGACTCCCCACAGTAAATCAATGTAACGTTGATCTGATTGTCTCTATTTGATTTCTTTTATTCTCTAATAGATAGCAATTAAGTTATTTCATAGGAATTGTAATCACACAGTTTGGCCAAGAGAGTAATTAAACCAGATTGAAATGACATTGTCTCAGATGTTGCCTTTTAAGTTTCATTTCCAAGTGCATTTCTCTGCCCCTGATGACAGCGTTACACAGGAAAAGTTCACACTGGGGAGCTGAGGACACAATTTAGGACTTGAGGCCCATTCTCAACAAATTTAATGGAAAAACTTCAGTGGAGTTGGATCAGTCCTGAATTATGCATGTGAATTCTACACAAACTTGACTTGCTGCTTCTTACCCTCGTTACAAGTAGTGCCTGAGGCATCATTCTTTTCTCACTTTCTTCAATTATCCCAAAACGAAGAAAAACCTCAGCACTCGGAAGCTTTTTGTTGTAAAAATAGCTGAGAATAAAACGATATCAATGCTTTCAARATTACTTTAATGGCTGCAACAAAGCATTTGTTTTTCAAGAGTAATTGCCTAGGTAAGAGATGGAAAACAAATGTCTGTGTATTTTAAAGACTGTTGTTGAAAAATAAGCACTTTGGAAGAATTTTAGAAGGGTCACTGAGATCTCTTACAGAGCAGAAAAAACTTTCATGGAAGGGTTGCTTGAGGAAAAGAGGAAAATTCTGGACTGAGGAGAATCATTTTCAGGTAAAAGAAGAAGAGATACAAAATATTCAGTACTCCAAGCCAAATTTCCTTACCTGGCTTTCACCACAATCCTGAACTTCTCAAATGTATCTGAACTAATATAGTTATGCTCCGGCTCGATGACAATTGAAAAGCTTGGCAGTGCTGAAAATTGAGTAGAAAAAAACATCACTTGAGTGTGTTTTATCCATGAAGCCACAGGTACTCAGCCACTGAAGAAYTGTGGCCATTTCAAGGGGTTTGAGTTACTGAAAATACTAAAAATGCAGGTTCACAGTATGGGTACATCTTACCATATTCCTTAACTTCAAATTTTGCCTCAGCAGAGGTTACAAAATCCTTCTTATACTTGGCTTTAATCTTCCAAACTCCATATCTGTGAAATGTCAACAATCAAACAGTTTTTAAGAAGAAAACTAATGTTAAAGGCAAAAATTATTATTACTGCTTAATAATATTTCATGGTAATAGTCTTTTATAGAGGACAATACTGCATCAAATTTTTACACATCTTCAATGCCTACTTGGAGCAGATCCCCTTTGATATATCACTAATTAATGGAACTTATGTTAAAGCATTGAAATAAAACAGAAAATAAAATCAGTTATAAACCAGTTTCTCAAGCCCTTGCTCTCATCCTTCTGCCTTCTCAACAATGCTTCAGCACCCTCTCAAGACTAAAAGGAGAACTGAAGAGGTATTTATTTTTTATGCTGCTGTTCGTGGAAAATGCGATTTGTATCAATAGATGGATGAAATATGAAACTTTCCCCATGTTGAAATCAACACACCTTTCATGCTGTTTAGATCTCTACAGTAGAAAGCTTTAATTGTCATTAATGTTTCTTTTTAACTGAGCATGAAAAACATATCAGTAACTTCTCTTTAAAGCAAACACTCTGTCATAAGGTCCTTATTTATATCACAGTGGCACTTTATGTGAAATGTTAGAAATCTCCAAGTTTCAAGTCATGCCCATCATGCAAAACCACTCTATGACAATAATTAAAAAAGGCATTTTTATGTTAATAATTCACAGGGAAAAAAAGTATTAAATAAATCTACTTAGGATTAGAAGGAATCTTGAAGTCAGGAAAAGAAACTATTCCAGTAAAATCCTTTTCTTCCATAATATCCACTTCTACCTCTTCAGGATCCTTTAAATGATAAGAGGAAAGAATGAGCAGTTACAGATTGTTCTTATCAAAAGAGGAAACTTTATCCTGTGATTTCAGCGACAGTCTGGCCATAACAGATTTTTCTAAAGAGTTTCAGAGTTTAAAACCACAAACACTTGTAGAAGTATCTCAGACTGAAATTAGGATAAAAGCTTTTCCTCTGGTTCCAGCAAGYAAAAGCTGTGTTTAAAATAGCTAAAAAATTACTGTAATAAACAGCCAGTTGTTAAAGGCTAAATACACAGTAGATACTGATTTTTTTTTATCTTAAATTAAGCAAATAGTATAAAAGCCATATATTATTAAAACTCCCTCAAAAATGCTTTCCCCAGATATTAAAGATTTTTTTCTTTTTTTTTTTCCTAGTCTATAGCAACTTCAGATGTGGGACTCAAAAACCTCTATACAACTGCGCAAAGCCAATTTTACATCTTTTAAAGGATGTCTGGCTACCTGMAAAAACATCTAAGAGTCATATTAAACACAGATTGCAATACTGGTTTCCCATCTTCCTACCCACCTTTGTTATTACATTTACAGAATATGAATATTAAATTCAATTACAACTCACCACAAAAGTTAGGACAATCTCTCTCAGAGCTTGCTTCAGTTCCTCATTCAGAGAGTAAACTCTGATTTTCACTGTAAGAATTATAGCAGTAAATCTCAAAGTCAAGCCAGCCAAAATTTCACTAACATTTTTAACAAATTCTCAGGAAAATCTTTCACTCTTTGTGCCACAAATTAGTCATTTAGGTCGAGAAGAGCAGGGAGAAATTATCCGAGTATGATCAAATAGTTCAAAATATTATTCTGCTGATTMAAGCATTAAACATCAGCAACACAACCAAGAGCTGAAAGAACATTTAGATCCTAATTCTTTGGCAGAGGCAGCAGACTTTAAAYACCAGCCAAAAGAAATAAGCATTATTCACCTGATTGATCAGGAGTATAAATTGGTTTGTCCGTATGAATAAAAAGAAACCCATTCTCATAGGAAACAGGAACTTTCTTAAATCTTGTAAAGTGTGGAGAAACAGCTTCCAAATACACRTATTTGTCTGAATTATCTGTTCTTGGTAAATCTGTTGGTTGAACCTGGGGGAGATGAAATAAAGGTTTTAAAAGATTATTGAAATATTTTTCACGTGTTTTTTCCTACTGTATTTTTTGATGAAAAGRGTATCTGAGAAGTAATCACCATCCTGGGGTTAAGTACCATTAAATAAAAATATCCACACTCACATGGTTTTATTCCTGCTTATGTGATAGATGATGGTCTGTAGCATTAAGCTACAGATATTTTGCAATTTTGCATTTTATTTATGYCCAGAACTAAACCAGCAAAGTTCAAAGTTATGAGACTACAACTGCACATGTTATCAGATTTCCATTTATGCACATGATGAATCTCGGCCMCAACAAATCTGCTGCTGTGGCTGGTACTTTGATTTGATTATTTCTCTTTATTTTTTAAAGTTATGCAACGATGGTTTGCTTTTAGAACAATTTGATTCTATGCTTTTAATTCAGTGTCATTCCTTTACACTGATTTTACACTCCATAATTTTAATTTCACACCAAAAATTGGGTCATTAGGCTTCCCTCCCCAGTTTAAACAACTGAAAACTTACACAACCTTTCCCAACACTTATCACTAAATGCTAACAAAAGGACTGGATGAAAAGYCTGAATTCCTTACTGTTAAAGTTGTAGCATCTTGGAATTTGTTGGCAGGAGTTAAGGAAATCAAACCATCTGAATACACAGTACGTTTATCTGGAAAGCTCTTTAGGGCAACTTTGACTTGAAATTGCTCATCGTAACCAAATGCTTGAACTACAACTTTCGCTGGGGACCCAGCTCGGAAGATYTTTGGTGCTGTGAGGACATACCTGTACATGGAATACAAAACAATAAAATTACAATTGGATTTCTTTTGGATTTCTTTCTTTCCTTTGTAATTCAGCCATGTAAACACCATTAAAGCAAACAGGATAATCAGGTTGTTGTAAGATCCTAATTAAAATCCTATTTGGAGACTGCCCTTTGTATTGGCTCTACTTAAATTCTGCATCTACTTACCCAATAGAGGGGACAACAAGCAAGTAACATTTCCAGTAAATTCTGCATTTGCTTTTACTTACGTTTTCTCTTGGCAAAAAGTCGTTCCAGAAAACAGCAAAACAATTAAAGATATTAAAATAGACATTGTGTCTGGGACAGCAGCAAACCATAGATGTWAGCGAGGCTGGGTTGAACAGCCTCAGCTGTGGGTGAGCAGAACCAACGTATTTCACTCACAGTTAATAATTAACTGCAGATCATTCTTTACTAAAGCATTATTGCCCCCTCCTAAGGATGCCAGAATTGCTAAACTTAGGAATTTTTTAATTTAGGATTTCAATTTTTAATATGTCCAGAGCAATCATGTGTCAGTCCTCACTTTCTCTCAAACAAATGAATTAATAAAATAATTTTTAGAGGTAGAAAAAAGCCAAAYAAAMAAAAAAATAGATTCAGTTTATGCTTAATAAAACATTTTTTTTAAATCAAAGCGATTTTAATTTTGTGTCTGAAGGAAAAAAACATTTGAGTTATATCAAACAATGTGTGGATGCCTTTGGACCAGCATTGTTTTTTCGTAGTTTTGAAATATTTGTATCCCAGACAATGCCAACTTTCTGACTGCTCCCATTACAAATAAAAACTGCAATATGAAAATACTAGGGCAAGATATATCAGCATGCACTATTTTAAACAGCATTTTGAAAAAAAAAAATTAAAAAGTTTGCAAAAAAGCCCCCACAACTAATGCTAATAAAACCTTTGAAGGCCTGGTACCTAGGATAGCACCTCAATAAATAAGTTTGTGTAAAGTTAAACAAAGTTGTGCAAGAATGCTGAAGTTCAAACAAATATTGAGGTCAACCTTTACGGGAAAAGCATTTACAAAACAGTTTCTTATTGATATAAAATGAAATTACAGTAAGGTCAATGTCTCACCAAGTGCAATGAACCAGACAGGGAGAAAAAATAGAATAAAATCTTACAAGGCATTAAAATGAGTGACCAAAATACCTATTATTAAATACCAAGAAGTGTAGTATGGAAACGATAAGGTGGAAACAGTGAAGAGCACCGTGAAATACTTTAAAAGTCCAACAATACTTTGAAATGGTTTTTTAATCTAATTGCACTCCTTTCCCACATTTCTCACAGACACAGCCTACTGATTTTTCAACCTTGCATTTCAGTTACAGATATTGAATTAACACAGCCCAAAAGTGCTAAAAGGAGATTTACACGCCTCTGTAAAAATGACAGTGATTTAGACCGGACACACCGAGTTTATATTTATAAATTAATCATGTACTTCGAACATGACAAAATAAAGCCTGTTTATACACCATTGTGCACTAGCATGCTAACGTGCCACCCACACAAAAGACAGATAAGGAAAAAAATCCWATCAGCAGCTTTACACAGCGACTTTAAACAGACCAAAATCCCTCAAGGTTTAATTGTTTATGCAGCGATTTCAGCCTCTATTACCACAAACACCTGAGAGCCCGKCCTGAGGCGCTGAGGGGAGGCGGCAATAAAAAGGCGAGGCGGGGGGCGGGGCTTCGGAGGCGGGAAAAGCGCGGGGGCGGGGCCTCKGCAAAGCCACGCCCCCTCCGCCTCATCCTCTGCCGCCACCGAGCGGACAAAATGGCGGCGGGGCGGCCCCTCAGGGAGCGCCCTTAAAGGAACCGCAGCGSCCGGGGCTCGGCGGTGCGGCCGGGGATCGCTCGGTGACGGGGAGGAGGAGGCGGCGGAGGAGGAGGAGGAGAGGTGCGCGCTGAGAGCCGGTGCCATCCTTCGGCAGCGCCCCGAGGCCGCCCTGGCCGCCCGTGCGGCGGCGGCGAGCGGTGAGGCGGCGTTACCATGTCAACGCAGGTAATCAAAGCGGAGGCCTGGSAGGGCGGCCCGCGGCCGGTAACCGGGAGGGGATGGGGGATTGGGAGTCCCGGTCCCCGGGTCAGCCTTCGTCTGCTCCGAGGAGGGTGTCACTGCGAAACCACAGCCTGTCCTCAGGAAACGGCGTTAAAACCACGACCTGCGCTCCATGAAACATGAAGGAACGCCCCAACGTGGCTTTTCGTTAGCGCGCCAGCATCTTTCTCCTTCTGCCCCTTCCATTCTCACTGTCTTGGTCCTGTATAAATTGTGTTTCCAGGYAATGGGTTTAAAAGTGTGGTCCTTATCCTTTATCCTTTCCCCCCTTTACTTGTCCTTATTTCTTTTCCAATTTCGGAGAAAAAAAATCCGTCTGAATGAAGAGCATATCCTCAAGACACAATGTAATCACTCGCAGAGCTCCAAGTTCCCCTAACAGAAGACTTTTCTATCTTAAGGAATATTTTAAAATGTGCTCTTTGTTGGCTGGGTGGAGGTGTTAGTAAAGCTCTGTCCTTTGGAGATGGTTGCTACAAGGCTTTGTCTCACAGTACATGACATTTCCTACTCTTATCCCTGGGGAAATATGTTCATCACTGAGGGAACTTTCTGTTAACATTCTCTGGAATTTCCCAGGCAGTCACAGGATAATTTGCAGAAAGGAAAACTCTGG